>NW_023270380.1:3127655-3213944 GCF_011800145.1 Mirounga leonina
TTCTTTCTTTCTTTCTTTCTTTCTTTCTTTCTTTCTTTCTTTCTTTCATTCTCTCTTTCTTTCTTTCTTTCTAAAAACAATAATAACTATTATAGGGTCTCAAGTATGCACCAAACACCGGGCTGGACTTTTTAGGGGCACTACCTTATTTAGTCCTCAGAAAGTTCTTCCAAAGTAGATGTTGTTCTCCCCACTTCACAGGTGTGGAAACTGAGCCTCAGAAATGTTAACTTCCTCACCTGGGCAGTAGACAGTAAGTAGATTTGAACCCAGGGCTACCTACGAAGTGCACAGCCTTCCCTTAACCCAGCTGTCTCTTTAACCAAATCTAACAGTGGCAACAAGGATAATAGTAAGTTAAGACCAGAAATTTGGAAGCACAATTGTCCATGTATATCTTATACTTTTAACACTGTATCCATGAAGGTTTTTGAGTGTCTACACGGGCACTATCCAGTGGATTTCTGCCATGATGTAAGTTCTACTTGGGTGCTCCCCAGTCGCCCAGTCAAGGGCCACATGTGACTCTTGAGCCCTGGAAATGTAGTTCGTGTGACGGGCTGGAAGAATAAGGTGGTGTCAACATATAAGGTGATGATACCTACAATTCATTTCCTAAGCATGCACACCAACAAACATACAAATAAAAGAGGATGGGTTAGGCCAGAAGAAAAGGAGCATGTGTTTTGCATGTCTTTCATTGGCCCTGGGCCCCCTGAACGTTGAACAAGAACAACAAAAGCTCTCATGTAGAATATACAATGATTTTATAGAAAAGAAAGCCTTAATTTCTTCATTCATAATGGAAATAAAACCATCAAGCCGACTGGATACTCATATTTGCTGTTTGGTTTATTCTAGCCCTCTAGGCACTTTTAGAGTGAAACCAAATTAAAATAAAAATTTCTCATTGTAAACGTGGACTCTGAGAAGCAGGGGGAGTTTGGATGACTTGAAAGGCTGAAGTCAGGGACCTGGGGCCATCTGACTCGACCCTCTCCACCATGGGCATGCCACCTGCAAAGGGGCCACCTGTGTTCCTGGACCCGACTGTCTCCTCTGAGCCAGGATGGAGGCCCCTTACCAGCAGGGATCTCTCATTTTCCTTTTCCTGGACTTCTTTGACTAGCCAGCTCCCTTCCTTCTGACTACCAAATTTTATAGGTTGTTTTCTATAACAATATTTTGGTCCTGTTTGACTTTTTATCCTACAAAGGTATATGATCATTGTTAGACCTTTGGACAAAGCAAAGCCCCCTACCACTTGGAGCAGAGAGTATACTTGCCTTTCAAGGGGGAATAACAAGTGTGTACAGAATTTAGGACACTGCCCATGGCATTAAGAGAGAACTATCTTCCTCCTACTCTTAAATATTTTTTTTACATCAGTATTCAGCAAACTTTTTCTTTAAATAGACAGAGAGTAAGTAATTTAGGCTTTGTGGGTCATATGGTCTCTATTACAACTACTCAGTCTTGCTGTCCTAGTACTAGAAGGGCTATAGATAGATACATAGATGGGTGGGTGTGGCTGTGTTCTAATAAAACTTCATTTATAAAAGCAGACATCCTGCTACATTGAGCTCATAGGACTTAGATTGCCAACCCCTTTCCTACTTCATCTAAAATGGCTCCAGAGTAAAGCATGAATTTTATTACTCAGAAATTTTTTTAATTGAAATATAGTTGAGACACAATGTTATTATTAAGTATTAAGAAAAAGTTTTAGTTTTCTAGTTTAACTATTTTTTTAAGATTTTATTTATTTATTTATTTATTTATTTATTTAAGAAAGAGAGTGAGAGAGAGAGAGAGAGAGCATGAGCTGGGGTAAGGGGCAGAGGGGAGGGGAGAAGCAGACTCTCCCACTGAGCAGGAAGCCTGATGCAGGGCTCGATCCCAGGACCCCAGGATCATGACCTGAGTTGAAGGCAGACACTTAACCGACTGAGCCACCCAGGCGCCCCTCTAGTTAAGCTATTTAAAAATGCTTCTCTCCTTAGTTTCTGAAATACATATTTTGTCCAATATCTGGATCAACTTATAAATAATTGCTCATTATCATTGCTGGAAGTGCAAGATGCATGAACAATGGAGCATATTTTCTGCCTGCAAATTTGAACAGTGCATTTATTGAGGTGGGAGATGCCCAGTGACCTAGCCATCCCTGTTTTCGGTATATGCTCTCCACGTGCTTACTAAAATGCATGGACAGGAATGTTTATTCGTGGCAGAACTCAGGAATATCCCAAACCCTAAAGCAATCCAAATATCCACAGAGTAGAGAGGATAAATGCATTTTTGTATATCATATTGTAAAATGGTCTATGGCAATGAGAATGTGCAAAACACAACAGCACATAATGCGTGGATGGAGCTCACAAACGGTGCTGAGCAGAAGAAAAAGAACATATGGTTTGGTTCCATTTTCACAAAGTTCAAAAAAACGAATCCATGAGGTTGACAGTAGAATAGTGATTTCATTTGGGAGAGTGGGGGTTGGTGACTGGAAAGGGCAGGCGGGCTTCCTGGGGTGTTGGTAATACCATATTTCTTAATCTGGGTGCTGATTTCACAGATAAATTCACTTTTCTATGAGTATGTTAATGTTTTTTTAAATTGCAGCAGCGGTAATAACAAATGACCTTTACTAAAAGGCAACCAAGTGCTGAGCACTTTATAAACATTGTCTCATTTAATCTTCACAGAATTCCAAGGTGGTTTCTCAGCCACATTTAATAGTGAAAACAAGGCTCAGAGAGGTTAAGAAACTTGCTCAAAGTCACACAGCTAGTAAGTGGCTAAGTGGAAGTCTACTCCCCTGATATTTTACAAACAGGTACCTGGAGAACAATCCACAGCTTTATGAAATCAGCCACTGGATTGGATATCTTAGGGGGAGAGCCGTGTGCGATTTTGGCAGGGTGGGGAGCTCTGTGGGCTGAGTAGGAGCTGAGCTGTTTCGAAGATGGGTGGAAAGAGGAGGGGAGCACTTAAGGCTGGGGCAGCTAAATATCTAAATGCGTCCCCTCCACTTTGTGCTGCCACCAGGCAAACAGATGGACTGCAAATAGGAGATCTCTCCACTCAGCTCATGGGGTCCAAATCAAAATCACAGCAGCTCAAGCATGGCTCACAAGCTAAGGGTTGGTTTTCTTCTGGGAAAGACACATTGTTCCAGAATGTATCCATGCCCAGACACAGCCTCTGTGGGCCATGGCCTTGACGGTCACATTTGAAATCAAAACAGACGGAAAAGGATCTCAGAGCCCTGCCTCTGAGTGATAAGTAGAGGGGAAACCAAGGACCCCAATTAACCAGCCTTCTCTAGGGCTGTCCTTCCTCCTGAATTCCCTGCCTCTTGCAAACACTGACTGGAGAGTCACCATCTGTAAGCCCAGCGCTAGGCACTGCAACATCTTTTTTTTTTTTTTTTTAAGGATGGTCTCAATATAACCTGACTCATCTATAAGCTTGTGAAATTATTCCTATGTCCCCAAACAGAGATAGGAGAATCTATGCCCCTATAACATAGACTGCAAAAATTAGGAGCTTTCAAATAAAGCCCATTTCCAACATAGTGGAATGGGAGCGTTTGAAACATTTATCTGAGTCCCTGAAGGTATCAATAAACTTTTATATGGGGAAAACAATGTAGATACTAGAAAATACACACTATAACATTTTATGTTTTATTTAGCTGTAGTACATAAACTCCGCCAGGCTCCGCGGAAGAACCCGGGTGGGCTCCGGCTTCCGGGCTGTTTAAAGGGATTCTCAGATATTCATCTTAGTCATCCCCAGCCCGCTGCTTTCTCCCTCCCTTGTAGAATCGGTTCCTTTTGGCTCCAGGGAATTTGTGATTGCTGCTTTCCAAATACTCTTTGCAAAATTTCACAGACTAAAAATTATACAAGAGCTAATTATTTCCGAGAGAAGTGAGTCATCTATGTTCTCCATCATAAGTGTGTATAGGAATCTGTTGTTTTAATTGTGTCTAAATACCTTCTCTTTTATACCAGCTCTGTTGATGTATGTATATGCTGGCAAAGAGATACCTATTATGACTGTAAATTGTGCCTGCTACTGAGATTAATAGCTATAAAAATAGTGCTCGAGGGAATTAGGGGTCTGTTTTAACCATCTCTGTAATGTTCCTACTCCAAGAGCAGTATTTCATAGGTGTTGTAAAATTTATAAGCCTAGATTCACGAGGTCTGCATGGTTCCAGGCAAGACTGGAAGTTTATTCCCAGCATCCAGGATCTAACAGGGGCTACCCCAGGTGTCACAGTGAACACCCTACCAGTGTTGACAGAAGCTGGTCTCAATGCTGGGTCTTGGAACCCACACTGAAGGTGAAGAAAAGGTCAATTGAAAAGGGTGCTTCCCTTTCAATGAGCAGGAGGGTGGAGGGAGGGCGCGTGGGCAGGCAGGAAGAAGGGGTCACATCACTGTAATTGCCTTTTCATTAACCCCACCCCGACAGGCTGGACAGAGAGAGGGGAAAGGGGTGACGCTGTGTGGCTGTCACCGCAGGGATGAAGGCAGACTGCTGGTGTGTTGGAGACACCGGCTCTCGAGGGTTTATCCTTACATTTTCAGGAATTTTGTGAGCCTCTTATTAAACGCAGCCATTCTTAAAAACCGAATTACAATGAAATAAGGTGCATTTAAAAACAGAGTTCATAAGTGCTCAAATTCTTCATTTCCTAATTTCACAATTACCGCTGCTCTGCAGTTCTTTTTGTGTCTTTTATCTACGATGGAACTCTGTCACTGTGTGTCATGCATCCTTCTACCCTACTCCAAAGTCAGCCACGTCGCAGGAGTGGGAGCTTGGAGTTGTCCATGGTGGGAGGGCTTACTCCGCAGACACAGGCCAATGCTAAATGTCAGCGTGTGTGTGTGTGTGTGTGTGTGTGTGTTCTGTTTTTTGGAAGGTCATTTGTTAGACATCTTCTAGCCACCATGCCTGGAAGCTGGAGTGTTTTGTTACCACCCTACTTGCACCTTCCCTCTCCACCCCCACCCCCCCTTCCCTGCCATAAATAACTCCCCTTCGCTGCCATTCTCTGGCTCATCTTTCATGCAACAGTTGTAATATGGCTTTCTTGGTATAGCTCAAGGAGAACCCCCCCCAAAAAAGGTGACCCTTCACAGAGCACAAAATTCCCATTAATAGTGTCCCTATTGTCATCCCAAGGCCCATATGCTCTGCCCCTTTCTCCCTGCCCTGCCAGTGGCCTGGAAAGCCACAGACCGACCACACGTTGGGTCTGGGGAGGAAGAAGCAGGAGAGCAGGATCCAGCAGAAGGGGCATTGAGTATGGGAATCAGAAACTCAGGATTGGAGCTGATGGTTTGTCACTCTTTAAGCTGTGACTCTTGAAAAGTCAGACACTGGGTGAAGCCATTTTTTCTTATCTGAAGAGTGGGGGGTGAGGATAATATCTTCCTTGCTTACTTTGTAGAGTAGTTGTGAGCTTGGCTGCAGTCAAATGTATATAAGAAGATAGTTTGTAAAGTAGCAAGTGATGCAAAATGGCCTCATGGCTCCTTGCATGGGGGGCGGGGGGCTTCAGAATGTTCCTGCTAAGAAGTATGTTTCATACTTAACAGGGATAATACACTGACAGAAGTTTCTTTACCATCATAGAACGTTAGACCTGGAGGCACTCTTTCAGATCATCTGTGCATTCCATGTTCTAACTTAAGAAAAATTTAAAGAACTTAACAAAAATTCACACGAGCCATAGAGCAGGAACTAGAATATTTGACCCAGATTTGCCTCAGACCCGCCTTCTCAGAAACCTTAGCCCACACAGAGGGGATTATTTGGGACCTTCGGGTTCATGAAGAACAAAGACCCCCTCAGCTCCCCCAGGAAGGCAAATAGGAGGTGAGGGTAGGTTATTACAAAGATTCATGCGGATTGTTAAGGGAACGGCTCATGGAAATCACAGCAATGCTGATTAATAGTGGTTTACTGCTTTCTGTGTGTCCTGTCTTATTCCATTTGACCTTCAAAACAACCCTGTGAAGTCTCCGCTCCATTTTACAGATGTGGAGACCGAGGCTTAAGTATTAGATGGGTTAAGTATTGCCGTGCCAAGTGACAGGATGAACTTGGATCTGTCTAATCCCAGTGGCCGTGCTCATAACTTGTATGGCAGGCTCTTCCATGAACTTGAACTGTGGGACAGCTGGTCCCGTGGGCACAAAGTCAGGAGGGGTTTGCTGAACTGTGCAGAGAAGTACATTCTCTCTGGTGGCGTCTGTTTCTCTCGAAGCTTCTGTGCTGTCCTTTGCTCTCCGGCTTCCAACTTTAGCTTGCCTGAGACCACAGTGGTGACTCCAGCTTCAGCTGAACATGACCTTCTATTAGCTCTGTCTCTGAGTTTTCTAGTTCCAAACGGCCAACAAAACATTCGCGTTGGCCCTATTCCTCTTTTCCAGCCGGACTGTGTGCATGACACTTGGAGCCTTTGGCTTGGGTCTCCACTCCTGGTCCAATCCGCTGTAAGCATGCAGCCTAGACTAGCATGTATAGAACACTCACCCTTTTATAATTTGACCTCCTAGGACCTCTGACCGTCTTCCTTGCTTATAGCTGTTTGTGTATTCACTGTATCTTCTCTACTAGACAGCAAGGACCCTGAGCACAGAATGTGTGTCTGATTCAGCTTTGTGTCTCAGCATTCAGCACAGTAGCAGGTGGGCCAGAAGGCTTGGCTGAAGAGATGAACTGTATCGTTTGGCAAATGGAGAGGCCAGATCTACACTGGTAAAGAGAAGTATATAATTTAAGTAAATATCCAGAGAACTGAAATGCTTACAACTGATTATTTCAGGGGAAGTATAAAATCCTTGGTCTTTACTATTTAGAGTATTAGGTCAGCTTTCAATTTCACATGGCTGGTATCCACTTGACATAAGACCCCGAGAGCAAGGATAGTTTTTGGCAACAGTAAACGAGTATATTCCGGACAGGAAGAAAGCAACTTTGCTAGCGCCTACCACATCCGTTCTTCCCTCCTTCCTGGGCACATAGGAGAGCTTCCCATCCCTCCTTGCAGCTGTCTTGGGACCACGTGACTAGTCAGGCCCGTGCACTGGGCAGAGGTGAAGCAAGTCATTTCCACATTGGGGCAGCTGGGAGTGACTGTGAATGTTCTGTGCTCCATCTCTTTCCCATCACGGCAGTGGTACAGGGTTATATGTTGAGATGGCAGAACCACAAGACAGATCACCGTGGGCAGACACCCTGGAGAGTCACCTGACTTGCATTTAACTTTGTATGAGTCAGAAATAAAGTGGGAAAATACATACGTGGCATACTTCCTATTATTTCAGATCTCTCCATTTCTCTCCCATGTCTATCACGTCTGCACGTCTCATAAAGTCACCCCGTGCAGGGCCCTTCCCCGAGTCTCTAACCAGCACAGTGCTATACCTCTTCCTCCAACCTCATTGGATTAAGTTAAAGTGAACTGAATTAAATTGGAAGCTGAGGGAGATTTGGGAGATCTGGGAGATCTGGGAGATCTGGGAGATCAGCCTCAATAAGCCCTAGACATGAATCCATAGGGCCACCCCTTGGTTCTGCAGTGTCCACTAAGATGAATGCTGATGAAATTTGTCATCTACTTGCTTCCTCACTAGGACTTTGGAGCAATGTATTGGTCTGGATGTACGTCAGGAAGCATTTGATGAGTGCCTTTACCTTAGCCAGAGTCTTAGCCCAGTGTTTACCCCTCAGGATTAACTAAACAGGGCATAACCCAATGATTCTGGTTCTATTTTATTTGTCCTATAGAAGTGACCCTCTAAAATCCCACAGGCTGAAGTTCAGAGTTGTATCCCACATGATGCCATGTTTAAGATTATGTAGGGTAAGAAAAGGATGTGTGTGTCAGTTTCATGAGACTAGATGTTCCCTAAAAGTCACACTTGATGCATCGAGGTAGCTCCCCTCTCAGAGGATCCCAAAGTTTTTGGAATGATTCTAAGTAGTTCCAAAAAATGACCCCAGTTGAGCAAATTTAACTTGAGGAAAAAATTAGACTTCTCACGTATTCCCCAAGTAGAGATAGAAAAATAACATGTGGGCAATTGCATGTACAAAACAAGTGGGAAAAAGTCTACTATTAAAAAGCAAAAAAAAAGTTCTCTGGGCTTTAATGAAATAAGATATCAAGAGAAAGCCCTCCGTAAACTACAGCCTTCAAGCATTCATCAAAAGAAATCCACATTTGGACAAACCTCCCCCAGCCACAGTTCTGACAAACGTGTGTTCAGGGTCGGCCCCATATCATCTCTGGCCCTAAAGATGGGTCATGGCAGCTAGAAGTGTCTTTGGGTTTTTAGCGAACTGAAACCCATTCTTACAGATTGTGGGAGTGTCTGCTTATTCCTCAGGGGGCTCACTGGGCAGGTTAAGGAGCTTACCTTCCAAAGAGCACCCTTTTCATATGTGTTCAAGATGGGACTGTTGTTTTCTACTAGGAAGAGGCAAAAACCTGAAGCTTTTCTCTCAGTTTTCCCCCCTTGAAGCCTTCACCCACTGGATTTGGAAGAAAGGCGTTTAGAATATCATTTCTGCAGAATGCACTGGGCTCGGGTGACATTGAAGTCCAAGTCCACCGGGACTCTGGGCAGAAGGATGATCCATACACTCACTGTGCTGGGAACTTCTCTCTGTCCTGCCCAGATGGAGTCAGAACTAACTCGATGTGAGGCCTTTGAGAATCCAGTGACTGGGACAGCATCGAAACAGAGCGCTTGCATGCCTGGGGTTTAATGAAAAATGCAACATCCTGCCTCTCCCCTCCGTTTCCTTTGTACTTTGATGAGAATCCGTGTTTATAGGGAAGCTTCTGTCTGCTTTGGCTCCGGGCAGCAGCCTGCGCTCCCTCCTCCTAGGGAGAGGGTAACTGCTACAACAGAGAGATAAATGGGCACAGGGCTCAAGCTACGCTCTTGCAAGCTCGACAGAATTTTTCTACACAATGCTCTTTTGAAAATCCCTGTCAAAGGAGCCTGTTCAGTCTTCTTGTCCATTTTCCTGCTCCTTCACATTTCCATGCAGATAAAGGTGGGCAGAGGCGATCGATGTCAAAGTTGCCCAGAGAGACTCCACATCTGGAACCAGACCTGCTTGTGAATGGAAGCTGTCAACACGTTCTCCCCAGCATGAAACCAGAAGCTCTCCTCCTCTTGTCTGAAATCTTTCATTATTTTTTTTATGGGATTATAATTGACGTACCATATTGTATTAGGTTCAGGTGTATGGCACAGTGACTGGATATTTTTATACACCTCAATGTGATCACAAGGTCTAGCTGCCTTCTGTCATTTTGAAAAGTTATTATGATATCAGCTACATTCCCTAGACTGCACTTTCCATCCCCATGACTTATTTATTTCGAAACTGGGAGTTTGTACCTCTTAATCCCCTTCACCTTACTTGATTTCCACCATCCCCCCCTTCTCCCCCTCTGGCAATCACCACTTTGTTCTCTGTATCTACTGGTCTGTGTGTGTGTGCGTTTCTGATTTTTTTTTTTTGTTATTATGTTCGATTAGCCAACATATATTTATGAGTCTTAAACTTTCTTTTTTTTTTTAAATTTCATCTGTAGTGGATGACAACAGCTGCAAACTCATTCATTTTTAAACCTCCTCCTTTCTTCCTCTTCTACCTTTCTCTTCCTTTCCCCAAAGGCAGAATTCAGACAGCTGCAAATCAGAAGGCACCACACACAGACTCCACTGTGAGCCAGGGACAAGAAGATGAAACCAGAAAATGCTCAGCACCACAGGTCCTCCCTCTGTTAGCCGGGTCTTCTAATTAAACAGCTGATGGAGTGCATCCGCCCACATCTCCTACGGTGGGCATTGTGAAATCTAAGCACTAAACCATGGCACTCTGCCTGAAAGATTTCCCCCATGGTCTTAAGGGGGAAACAGCCTTTATGTCGACACCACTGCATCTCCCTCCTGGTGTTAACCGCTGGGTTTCAATATGAAATATCACTTTCGTGTCCTCTGTCCTTTGAGGATGCGGCGTTCATCGACCTACACAAGTTTCAGTGAACGCTAAGCCAAATTAGACCGGAGTGAGTGAAAATTATAAACCCAGCAGCTCCCTTTCTGCCCACCAGCCAGCGCAGAGTGCCCGCTCTCCCTGCAGTGTTAATAACCAAATATGAAATATTTAAATGGCTGCAAATTGCATCAATTAAAATTGTTTCCATTCCAAGTAAGCTCAGACGGCTTGTGTGTTTTGACCCAATGTCTTTTTATGTTTGATATACTTTCTTAATTAAAAAGTGCACCATGATAGAGAAAAAAAAAACTATGGGTAATTGTAACATAAATGTTTCTTAAAGCGCACAATAAAAAAAAATTTAAGAAAAGAAAAGCTGAGGTAGAATCCTCCCGTGAGGTATAAACTTTAGGTATTACTGCTTCATTATTTTGTCAACATAACAAGCCATGGATCTAGGGGGTGCTTCTTAATGCTGAAGTTGACCTTGGTTTCTGCCTCTAGGATGCGCCCACCACTTGGTATGGCCAGGCCTTCAGAAGCAGGGCAAACACGGCAGGGGACCAAGAGAGGATAGTACAAGTTGAGTCCCGGGGAAATAGGTCACTTCCAGAGTTTAATGAGGTCTTGCAGAAAAGTAAACCAGATCGGTCTTTCTCTTACCCAATACTTTCTGGTAGCTTCCCATTGCATTCAGAACAAACCCAAGCCACTGACCCCACACATTCAGAGCCCACTGTCTCACTGTCTCCTTCCCGCACCCCTCTGGCCATGTTGGCTCCCACCTCATAGCCTTTGCTCTTTCTGTGTCCTCTGCCAAGAGCATCTTCTTTGGATATTTTTTGGGTTGCTGGCTTTCTCTTACATCAGGCTCTGCTCAAAAATCATCTCTTTAGAGAGATCTCCTACAACCCAGTCTCCCTCCCTGTATCCCTCCCACTGAAGGCATCATGACACCCTGTTTACCTCCTTTCCGTCATCCCACGCAAGGAGACTCAGAAAGGATCTTCTCTAACCATCATCTACTTGTCTAATACCTGTTTCTCCTGATGGAAAGAAGGCAAGGACTTTATTTGTTTTGCTCCCTTTGAAAGCCGAGAACCTAGAACAGCGCCTGCCCAGAGCCCACGCTCAATAGATCTTTGTTGAATTAATGGGCACATCCACAAGCAGTGATACAAGCATGAGATTAAACCAGCCTGGTGTTCATGATGCCACTGAAGAGTGTGCTGGTCTTATTTACCTCCTTCTGTCCAAGCCTCTGGAGAGGCTTCAACAGGTCTAGCCATCTGGCCAACACCATGTATATCCCAGCACCACGGGAATTGCACAGAGTCCAACAGAACTTGATATTTTAGATAATAATGGAACTCCCCTTTGAAATTCCTTGAGAAAACATTCTAGGAATAGCTCTTAGAGTGACTGAAAATAATAGAAATCATGTCTGAGATTCAGACCTTACAATGATGTTATGTATGCACCATGAATGCGGCACGTGCTTTGACTTGTTTTCCTGCAGGGGCGACTCATTTGAGTTTATCATTACGAGTTCCTTCAGTTCCATTTCTCCTTCTGACCAACAGTCAGTGATGTAACAGCAGATGGGGCCCTTCGCAGGCGTGGGAGAGTTCTAGGTATTCTGAGATCCACGGGAGACAGGACTGTACAGTGGGAAGGAGCACAGTCCCCTGCAGCAGGAAAGCCCTGCAGGAAAGTCGTCTGGCCTGGGTTGAATCATAACTCCTCCACTTACTAGCTGTGTGACTTTGGTCATATTCCTTAGCCGCTCCCTGCTTTAGTTTTCTCAGCTGTAAGATGTAGAGTAATAATGGCACACCAGCTGCTTAGGGGTGTTATAGACTAGAGAATGAGTGTGAGTAAAGCACTTAGAACAGTGTAGAATGGTGCCTGGCACATAGGAAGGGCTATGTTGTCTCTTTTGCCTGCCCTGAAGGAATTTGCTGCTCAGAAAGGAAAAACAGGACACAACGAGGAAGAAGTGATCCATGACGGCACTTCTGATGAATGCCAGATGAATGTTAGTGACTAGAAATATCACAGGACCAGAAAGAAATGGAGAGATGGCTCTGCGCTGGATGCTTAGAAAAGACCTTCACTGGGGCACCTGGGTAGCTCAGTTGGTTAAGTATCTGACTCTTGACTTCAGCTCAGGTCATGATCTCAGGGTCATGGGATGGAGTCCCATGTCAGCTCTGTGCTCAGTGAGGAGTCTGCTTGAGATTTTCTCTCCAACTCCCTCTGCCCCTCCCCCCGCTTTCTCTCTCTAAAATAAATAAATAAATAAATAAATAAATAAATAAATAAATAAATAAAATAAAATAAAATCAACCTTTAAAAAAAGGAAAGAAAAAGTCTTCACTGAGCTAGATTTAAGCTAAAGCCTTGAGATGGGGACACCAGCCTGTCCCCATTTTGGGGACAACTGATTGGGCTGCAGTACAATTCCCAGACTTTCAATTCTGAGGTCCCTGCCTGACACTTGGGATAACCTAATGGTGAGTCAGATAGATCCGCCTCAAGGTGTCAATCATGCACACAGAACCTGAGAGTTGAGGTCACACTGGAATTGTTGCATTGATTGAAGATTTTAAATTTGTTTGTTTCAAGCTCAATAGTTGATAGATAAAAGCGCTATTTGAGAAAAGGGTGCTCTTTTTCTTACAGCTGCTGGAAATCTGCCAGTTTGGGTTTTCTTGTTACAATGCCTAGGACTTCTTGGGGTTGGCTTTTGTGCAACGAGTTTGCAAGTCTGATGTTTGCTCTCTTGCCCAGTTAAAGAACAAGAAGGTAACACCTCGAAGAAGGGCGCTACTCATGTAAGCAATGCCTGTGTGGGATCATGGGGCTCCTACCACCTCCACCTCCCTGTCCTGCTCTCCTTCCCCTCACTCCGGGCAGGATGCTGCCCTGATCACACTGTACCACCCAACCTCGGCTCTGGCGAGAGCTGCCCTCCTATATGGGGCTCCTGCTGCTGGATACCAGAGGATCAGAGGCTGGGAGGGGCTGTGTCTTCTGAATTCCCTTCCATTTTAAGTCAGAGAGAACCGCCATCTGTTGGCTTCCTGGGTGTGGAGCCAGTCTTAATCATTTTACTGGAGTGTTTAGTGAGGTGTTTGATGATGGCTTCTTTGCTGTTGGAAGACAAGAGCCAGAAGAGTTTGCCTGGAGAATTTCATCTGAAGGATGGATGCTTTATTAGGGACAGTTTGTTAACTATGCTACACACACACACACACACACACACCCCCCATACATGCGAGTATAGATGTGAGTACATATATTTCTTTTCTACCCAAATGTTGAATGTTCTGTTAAGTCATCTGATGAAAATGGTACCTCGGAGGGAAAATGAAAGATTGTCTCTTCTTACAGGCTGTTTCCATGGTAGCTCAATACCCTCAGGCAGCACCCTAATGATGAGTTATTACTTTTCAGCTAAAAGACATTGTAGGGAACTGATTAATAATATAACTTGCATAGCAGAACAACAGGTTAATTTTTCTTTCGTTTATTCTCAGATGGGAACACACACTGATATATGTGATAATTTATCTCAACATCTGACTCACTCATCTTAACTCTTTCTTCATGGAATTTAACAAAGGAAGTGAAAAGGAGGAGATATGGACCCTCAGGGACTCCTTCAGGCCAAATATGTAGGTGGCATCTCAGATGCTGCCCTGAGAAGGAGTGTTTTAATCAGGAAAGTCCCTTTTTAAACCTCCAGACCAAGTATTCTATAGCAGCTATATTATGTCAGACGTGATTGGACCCGTGGCACATCTTGAGCTCAGTATCAGAACTGATCTTACAAAATGGCTTGGCTGTTTACAAGGGCTTCTGGGAGGAGATGTGCCTGACATAATGAGAAACCTCTTCCCTGAGGAGTGACCAAATCTCTGTGGTTTTCGTGTTTGACCAGCCAGCCTCAGAGGCTTAGGGCTGCGTCCTCTTGTAGCCAAGACATACCGATGGCTGGGGGCCCTTAGCAGAACCCCTTATGTGAGAGAGGTGGTGACAGGGATCAAACAGACTACAGCCCAGGACATGGCAACCGGGGCCAAGCAGCTAAAGGGCTTATGGAATTCTCTCTGAGGAATTGGGAATGTATTTGGTAGCTTAAGAGGTTAAATCCCTGGATTTCATGCGGCTTCTACATTCCTAGGATGCCTTCCTCCTCCGCCTTAGAGTCCCATTTCCCCAGGCGAGGCTTGACTTAGGGAAAGACCATCTAACAAATATGATCAACAAAGAAAAATAATGAAGAGAAATATTTTACATGTTCACGGGGGGACCAAAAATTTAAATCTCCCAAATGCCTAGAAATCAGATTATCATCTTTAATTTAAAATAAAGATTTTCAGGTCATATATTCATCAGATACAAGGAAAATATAAGAGAATGAACAGATAAAATTATAACCAATAACTAAGATATCTTTCATCTTCTGCCCTGGAGCCGCTAATATATGAAATTGAAAAACAAACAAATGAAAGTCTGCAGCAATTTTCTTAGTTACTAACAGCATGTATTCCAAAATTGATTTTATATATATATATATATATATATATATATATATATATATATATATATATACAGCCCATAGAGAAAGTTGGGAAATAGAAAAATGTAATATTCTTTTAGTAGATTTATTTATATCATAATCTGGTTCAATTCAATTTAACATTCAAAGGTAAACCAATAGAGAAATTTGTTGATAGGTAATGTTTTAATTGGCCTAGAGGATTTTCAAAAATTTCTTAAAACTGAATTGAGGATTATTTTTATATAGTTTGAAAAAGAAGATGTGCCAAGATATTTTATCTAGAAATGGCGTCAGGTGGCTACCAGGCAAAGAATATCAAAGAAAAAGTACTAATATATCTGAGAGAAGGGAAAAGATTGATGTGTTAATAGAAGAGAGAACAGCTATTCTTTTTTTTAATTGAGTTGTAATTGACATACAATATTATATTACTTTCAGGTGTACAATATAATGATTTGATATTTGTATATACTGGGAAATGATCACTATGATAAATCTAGTTAATATCCATCACCATAGTTATAGGTTTTTTTCTTGTTATGAGAACTTTTAAGATCTACTCTCATAGCAACTTTCAAATATGCAATACGGTGTTACTCGCTCACCATACTCTACATTATATTTCCTTCAGATGAACATCCAGAAATGGAATTGCTGTATTATACGGTAGTTCTATTTTTAATTATCTGAGAACCCTCCATACTGTTTACTATGGTGGCTGCACCAGTTTCCATTCCCACCAACCGTTCTCTTTTCTCCACATCCTTTCTAACCCTTGTTGTTTCTTGTCTTTCTGATGGCAGCCATTCTAACAGGTGTGAGGGGATCTCTCACTGTGGTTTTGATTTGTATTTTCTGTTGATGAGTGATGTTGAGCACCTTTTCACATACCTGTCTTCTTTGGAAAATTGTCTATTCAGATCCTCTGCCCATTTTTTCATCGAATTGTTTGTTTTTGCTATTAATTTATACTAGTTTTTTGTATGTTTTGGATTTGAAGCATTTATTGCATATCTGATTTGCAAGTCCCATTTTCTCCCATTCAATAGAATGATGGTTTCCTTTGCTATGCTGAGTTTTTGCATCTCCATTTGTTTATGTTTACTTTTGTTACCTTTGCTTTTGGTGTCAAATCCAAAACATCATGGCCAAAATCCATGTCAAGGAGATTACAACCTATGTTTTCTTCTTGGATTTGTTTGGTTTCAGGTCTTACATTCAAATCTTTAATCCATTTTGAGTTATTTTGTGATTTTATGTAAGATAATGGTCTGGTTTCCTTCTTTGCATGTGGCTTTCCATTTCTCCCAGCACCATCTATTGAAGAGACTGTCCTTTCCCCATTGTATATTCTTGGCTCTTTTGTCGCTAACAAAAAAAAAGCCATATATGCATGGGATTCTTTCTCGGCTCTCTCTTCTGTTCCATTAATCTATGTGTTTGTTTTTATGCCAATACAAGGTTGTTTTGATTACTATAGCTTTGTAATAACAACAGCTATTTTTGAAAGAAAGGACAAAAATTTACAGAACATCTCCAGCTGGATTTATAGAGACTCTTTTATTTCAACCTCAAGGAGCTCTGGTGGGCTTTCGTGTGCCCTCTCAAAGAAGGGAGAGTGGGGTTAGAGCAGTGAAATAACTTGTCCAAAAGGAAAATGCTGATTTTGCAGAGGGCTGGGTTCTGAGCCCAGTTCTGTTAAAGCTCAGACACTATTGCATTTGGTAGGTTCTCAGCTAGATGCCTTTATACTTCTACAGAGAGCTGATATAAACCACAAAGAAAAACACAAAATAAAAAGATTTTAGGCTCTAATTTCTAAATGTCATGTAAAGAAACAATTCAAATGGATTGTGAAGGCAAAATAGCAATGAGATAAGTCAAAATGGGAATTAGAAATGATTAGAAATCGAAGGAAAAGAGAACGCTGCATTCACACTGGGACACAACTTGTAAAGAATAGAGTCCCTAAATTGGTTGTTTGGGTTACCCAAGACCCCAGGTGATTTGGGTTTAGAGGTGGTAAAATAGAGTGTAAGAGCACTATCTCACAAGTCAGTCTGCTACAGTTGATTGTGGCCACATTAGAAACCTCTCTCTGATTTTCTGCTTTCTCGAGAAGCCCATAAAATGGGGAAAATAATATTAACTTGTAATTTTGGGGGGAGTTTAAAAAGTGATATGTATGTTTTAAATGGACTAGATCTAATATCACTGAACTTATAGAGTGTCACAAAGGCAGATCAAGTGAGTGAGATGTTATATATTATAATAAAGTGTTATTTATTTACTCACTAAGTGAAACTTGAATTTTCCCATCAATGGTGTTGAGACTTTGCACTAAGCTTCATGTCTCCCATGATCTGTAAGAAATCAAAGAGTTAAGCTTCCTATATTGGACAAATAGCAAAGTAGCAGAATTCTTAATTTCTAGTTATACATTGAACAAAGCAGAAGTCAATAAACTTAGTAGAAAATAATACAGAAAAGAATCTATAGGTATAAAATCTGGTTCTTTGAAAACATAAATTAGATCGATAAACTTCTAGACAGGCTGATGAGGAAGAGAGAGAAAGAGATAGAAGACACAAATTGCCAATTTCATAAAGAAAAGAGAATATCACTACAGACCCTACAGGTATTACAATGATAATTTTAAAATATTATTAAAATTTTTGTGTCAATAAAATTGATTTAAATGAAATTAATAAATTTTATAAAAGACACAAACTACCAAAGCTAATTTGAGAAAAAATGTAAATACCTGAATATCTCTTTATCTACTAAATAGATTAAATTATTGGTTAAAACCTTTCCACAAAGAATACTCCAGACCCAGATGGCATCACTGGTGAATTCTACCAAACATTTAGGGAAGAAATAATACCAATTTGGCACAAATTTTTCTAGAAAAAAAATAAAGAGAAAGAAATATTTCCTGTCTCATTTTATGAGACCAATGTTATCCTGATACCCAAACCTAACAAAATAATTACAAGAAAAGAGACAAATAACCCTTATAAACATAGATGTGAAAAACTTTAGCAAAATATTAGCAAGTTGAATACGTCAATTTGTAAAAGACAATGTAGCATGACAAATTGGATTTTATCTCTGGGTTGCCAGGCTGGTTGAACATTCAAAAACCAGCTTTCTTTGGATTACTGTTTGAATCATATGCCCTTATTCATCTTTCTATCTTTAAACTTCCAATATCTTTATATTTAAATCGTGTCTCTTACAGGCAGTACAGAGTGAGTGTTTGTGTTTTCATCCAGTTACTGGTAAAAGATTATAGATTTTTCTACATCTTCCTTCAATTCTGTATATTTTGCTTTTTATGTTTTGAAACTATATTATTAGCTGCAACAAATGGTATGTCTTATATGTTTGTTGAACATTTTTTCATTATGAAATACTCTTATCTACTTTAAGTAATGATTTTTGCTTTAACAGCTATTTGTCTGAAAAAATTAGACTACATGAAAATTATGAACAGTTGATCAGATGATGCCATGAAGACCATTTAAAAATCAAGTCATAAGTGAGAGAAGATATATACAACACACATATCTGAAAAGAGCCATGTCCTAAAGTACATAAAGAATATATAAATCAATAAGAAAAAGTTAGATAGCCAATAGTAAAATGGACAAGACATTTGAACAGGCACTTCAAAAAATGTTATCTAAGTAGCCACTAAGCATATGAAAAGGTGCTCAACTTTATTAGTAATCAGGGAAATTTAAAACATGATGAATAGCCATCCCACTTACTAGAAAGGCCAAGATTTAAGAGTCTGAAAATGTTAAGAATTGGCAACGATGTCAAGTAATGGGATCTTTTATATAAACCTGGGAATATATTAGGTATATATTGGTATATATAGGTATATATAGGTACAACCTATATATGGGTGTTAGGTACCATATTGGTATATATAGATACAACCATTTTAGTGAACTTTGACATTATACAGTATATTTTACTATACACATATCGTGTATCCTGGAAATTTCATTCTTAAATATATGCCTGTAAGAATTATGTGCACATGTACACCAAAAAACATGTACCAGAATATTCATGACAGCACTATTCATAATCACCAAAAACCGCAAACAACCTAAACATTTATCAACAGTAGAATGGATGAACTTATGTGTACTAATAGAATAGAATACCATCCAGTAACTAAAATCACTGAACTATTTTGTGCAACAATTTGGATGAAAATTGCAAACATGTCGAGCAAAAGAAGTCAGATGCAAGAAAACGCATACCATACAATTCCATTTATATAAAGTTCAAAACTGAACAATCTATTGTGTTGAAGGTCAAGATAGTGACAGGATGTAGGGTAATTTGGGGAAGGGCAGCCAGGGGCTTTCTGGGGATCAATAGCTTTCAATTTATTGAATTGAGAGGTGGTTACATTTACTTGTAATACTTCATCAAGCTGTGGGTTTATGAATTTTGTACTTTTCTAAGTGTAGTTGTACCTCAATTAAAAAGTTAATAAAAATTCTTTTTTTATAATTTCTATCAGATATAAACCTGATGCTTTTTTTTTTAAGATTTTTAAAATTTACTTATTTGTCAGACAGAGAGAGAGACAGAGAGCACAAGCAGGGGGGGAGTGGCAGGCAGAGGGAGAAGCAGGCTCCCCGCCGAGCAGAGAACCCAATGTGGAGCTCTATCCCAGGACCCTGGGATTATGACCTGAGCCAAAGGCAGACACTTAACTGAGCCACCCGGGTGTCCCAAAAAGTTAATAAAAATTCTTAACACGTAGAATGCAACTAAACTTAAATCTCTTCCTGTGTTTCTTGACAATGAAGCCATAAATGGAAGACATTAAACTATGTCAAATTTACTTTCCAGTGCAAAGGAAAATCAAGTTACTTTCAGTGGACTCTGTTCTGCTAGCCTTGCTCCTGGGTTATAATATGCTTCCATTAAAAGAACCTTTATGTAATGTTCCTGTGTCAGTTCCATGGGGGAAAGATTGTTTCTGCTTGGTTCATCATTGTGGATCTAGTACCTAGATTAATTTCTAGACCAAATAAGGTGCTCAGCAAACATTTGTTGAATAAATAAATGAATTAAAGCGAAAGGACACTGTTGATTGAGTACTTATATGAGTAGATCTGGGTTCCAACATCATTGAGGAGGGACAGGGAATGGCTCAAACTAGGGAGAAATCAGCAATGTGAAAACTAGTTCTTGAATATTTCTCTTGTTGTAAGATGTACACTGTGAGAAACAGCTCCAGAAATGTCAGGAGAGAAGGCTTCCCTTTTTCTTTTCCTAGCAACCAGAGAAGTCACAAATATGTCACAATCACCAACTTCAAGACCACCTCTGCTTTGCCTGAGTTCAGTGTACCCACTTGAAATGATTCATGATGACCTCTATGAGAGCATGTGTCTTCCATGGAGCCCATTGCTTAGCTTCCCACATGTCAGAATTTATACATTAAAAGTAATATAGTGGCATTCCTTTGAAAAAATTGTGTAATTCAGCCTTGCCCTTTCCATGAGTTATCCTTTATCATTTTAGAGTGACTTGTGAATGGACAGGTAGAAAATCCATGTGTAACACAGGTATAAACTGTGGAGAATAGCACAAATTGTTCTTACCACACATCTTGGTCTTTAATCGTATATTGCCTTGAATTGCTATTTATTCTTTTTAGGAAAGCACTCTGCATCTCTCATCTAAACTCTAGGCTCATTGAAATCGGGGGCTGTGACTGTTTCAATTCTCAAGTATCTTACCTGGATTACACCAAGAACATGAACTGACCTGAGCCCACTGTCAACTGGCAGAGAGAAGGATAAAAGCAGGGAGACCAGATAGGATCAGATCACAATAATTCAGACAAGAATGGTGGCTTAAGCCACGAATCAATAAGGTTGGTGAAGAACAAGGATGGAGCTCTGAGGACCTCCAATATTATATGTCAAGGAGATGAGCAGAAATAAGGATGCACATTGATAAGGCTCGACCAAGGCATGACCAAGGAGGATAAAGAACAGGAGTGTGCGGTCTTGAAAGCCAACTAAGGAAAGCCTATGAAGAAGGAGGGAGTGGCCTGCCTGATGGCCAAGTAGGAAGAAGACTGACAACATTGTATTTAGCTACATGTGGGTTTTGTTGGCTTCAACCAGAGCAGTTTCAGTGACACAGTGGAGGTGACAACTGATGGCGAAGACCCAGTAGCTAGAGAGGAGCTGGAGACAGTGAGAACAGACAACTCCATCCAGTGTTCTGCTGCACAACGGAGGAGAGGAATGGCGAGTAGTTGATCAGAGAACTGAGCTTTGCTTGTTTTATCATCATCATTCAATGTGAGAAATATGAACAATGAGCTAAAAATAAGGATATACTACAAAGGGGAAGATTGATGTTTTAGGATGGGGAGGAGTTTTGCTAGAATGATGTCCTTGAAAGGTTGACAAAGGGTGGAATTGTAGGAGTGACTCACCCTATTGGTTTCCCTGGAACTTTCCCAGCAATGGAAGTCCTGTGTCCCAGGAAGCCCTCAGGCCTGGGCAAACTAGGAGAGTTTGTCACATTAGTAAAGAAGGGAATAAGGTCAACTGACAATTAGATCTGGGAAGGAGGTACTGGGGATTTGGGACTGAAATGAGAGTGGAAAGAGTTGTCCTGAGATGCACCTCTGGCTGAAACATGCAAGTCACTAAATTCTAGGAGAGCAAGAAAGAATGTATCGAGGTGAGCTTTTCATGATAGTTTTTTACCTTCTGATCAAAACAATCAGTAATGAGAGAAAATCTGTATCAACAAAGGCTTTGATCTCATGGAAGAGAAATCCAAATGATGTCCAAAAAGAAAAAAATAGAGCCTTAGCTGGCAGCCAGTGAAAGGAGAAAACATTCAAAATATTATCCACATCACTTACCATATCTCTGCAGTTAATGGAAAATCACATCGTCTGTGAGCTTTTGGGAAAGAGGTTTACTAGATAAGATACTTTGAAAAAATCATACATGGAGAACTATTGACCATATCATTTGTTTTCCTTCTGTTCTCTTGCTGCGATTGTAAACTAGGCTTGCTTGATAAGAACCCTTCATGTGAAGGCTCCATAGATAATGCCCTCATAGTTTGCTGGCTCATGCTCAAAAGATAAATCATGTCAAGATAAGGAAATCATTTGGTTCTTTAAAGTTGAAAAGACGATGTGATTAAAAATGTCATTCGGTGGATATATGAGAAGGTTTCCTATTATCAGTTATCCAAAATAAACCATATTATTTAGCAAATGTCTGCAGGGAGACAACCAAACAGATGTTTAAGACAATGAAGGAAAGCTGAAAATATCTCGAACATTGAAGTGCTTTAAAAAAAATGTGTATTGATTTTGGAGTGAGGGAATGAGAGATATATATTTATTTTTTTAATGATCAGTTGATATTGCTTTTATGGGACAGACTTATTTCTACACAATATAGAAATTAATGCTATGAACATTTACTTCAAGACTAGGAGGGAAAATATGAGATGAAAGCTATGTGTAATCAGCATTTCGAACTATAGAGAACATGACTTGTGTGGAAAAGAAGTCTCTTTGAAATCCGCAGAATCGTAAATTAGGAATCAGAGGTAAACTGTGCCCAGGGGAGGTGTGAAGGAGAAAAGAATTGAGCACATTTAGAGGCAGGTTATTTCATTGCAAATTCACCCCAGAACATAAGGCAGGGGGTTTCTTTCTTGGATGGGAGCAGCCATGCCCACATGCAGCAGCACTTCTTCTTCCTTCCCCCTCCCTGCCTTTCCCCAAATAACCCATCCTTCTGGTCTACCCCAAATAACCCTTACTTCTGGAATACCACAGGATGCCCAACTCCTGAGGGGCTTAGGTGGAGACAGAGAGCACACAAGCTTCCCCTGCACAGAGATTGAGTTATGGGAGGATAGTCCCAGCGGGTAAATGATTCCAGAAAGTGCTCTCCTAGCAGCCATGATGAGATGGGAAAGAGGCTGATTTCTCAATGCTGAAGGGGTCAGGGGTGGGCAAGATCTAGAATCATGAATGTGGGGGCACTTTATACAAATTGGACATTCCCAATCTTTATTTCCCCCTCATGGCCAGGTATGCACCCCTGAGAATCAGGTAGACAGCAGCTGAAAAGCCTGCTCGGTTTCCCTCAGGAACATCAGGTTGGATTCAAAAGTTTGGGACAGATGTGCTTTAGAAACCTCATTTGAGAGCCCTGAATTCACATGCTCTGAACTGAGGATAACTTTGGGGGAAACTAGAAAGCATTCCTGGGTGACTCAAGAATCCCCTGTCCATGCTCTTTCCTGGCTTGTTCTTCTAACATCGTGTCGGACTATGCTAACATGCTCCCAAAGGGGGGGGGTCCCTCAAGAGGCAAGGACAACACATCAAATACATAAGTCTCTTTTGTACCAATTACAGTGCCAGTCACTTACACAGTCAAGGACATTCCAGCTTCAGGGTAGCAGAAGATCCACACAGACTCACCTGCCATCAGCCTTGGGTGGGGAGTGTGATGGAGACTCGTGCAGTACATGGTGAAGGGGGGAGGTCTGTGATTCTGTCCAGGTCAGAAGTAACTTCTGAGTGTGAGAAGGGGGGATGCAAGGGAAGAATGCACCAGGTGCTTCCCCTCCTCCTCCACTCTGAGTCCTACACCATGCTGAGGAGTGTCTTTCTCCTTTCTCCCCTCCACTCCCCTTTCTTCCCTTCCTCTCTTCTCTTCCCCCCACTTTTGCCCCCATCAAATCCCAAGCCCAATGGAAGGCAGGAGGTATGTGCAAGTGCATGTGGGAAGGTGTGGATTGGTGAGGGTTGGGTGTTTGGAAGGAGGAGAATAGTCAGAATTATTTGGGGGAAGGAAAGAGGTTTCCATTTTGGGATTATTATTATTATTATTATTATTATTATTATTATTAATATTATTATTATTTACCTGGAAGCTGGGGTAACCTCACCCTTTGATCACTACCAAGCACCTTGCCTAAAGGTCAGTCTCCTCTCCCCCATCCATGAACTTAAGCATTTTTGCAACTCCCTTATTTATTGTAGTGCTTGGCAAACAGGGTTGTTCAGTAAAGATAGGTTTGGGGAATAAATGAGTGAATGAACGAATGAATACCCAAATGAAGATGACAGGCTGAGCTTCTGGAAAATCTTTATCTCTCCTGCCCCTATTTAGGAGCAGCCAAGTGAGGGACAAAAGGGGTGTCATCTCATTTTCCTGCAGACACAGGAAGCTGCTGTGTTGGTTGCCATGGCCAAGAAGTGCCCCAAGGCTCAAGGCCTGGCCACCAATCCAGTGGTCCCTCTCCGTGTGCATATGGAGTCACACGGTTTGCTCCACAGGGTCCTTCCTTTGAAGAATAACACAGCAGGATTATCTTGTGTGCCTGAGAAAACTTGTGCTATCAGTCCTCAGAGAGCAGAATTTGAGGGGCCAAGAAAGGGAATGGAAGGCAAAAAACATATCTGGTCTCAGTGTCAGACACTGAGAACCAAGCTACACAAATTAGCCAAGTAATTATAAGCTACAGCTTGAGTCCCAGCCGACGGTGGACTAAAACATGGATGAGATCGATTGGAGAGTCATGCAGATTATCCCTGAGACCCTACATGGTCATTAAAGGAAAACACAGGACCTCCTCGCTCAGTGATAGCCAGCGCTGTGTTTCTCTGGCCAGTTTCTCCTCCATCCCTGAGAAAAAAATGTGCTTGACCTTGATAGCTGGAAATCAGGCTAAATAGTGTGGGGTCTGCCCTCCTGATGAAGCTCCTTCCTTTACAGGCCCTCCTTCTTCTGGGTGATAAAAATCAGGTTCCCTTTTCCTGGACTATGGACCAGGTCAATCCAAGCCTAGCTTCGGTGTGGGGGCCGAGGAGTAGCGGTACTAGTACCCAGCTGAGGTCCGGCAGCAAGCATCAGTGGTTGCCCTGTACTCAGACTGACCCCTCCAGGCTCCTGTTCCCAGGCTAGCCTGTGTCTCATTGCTCTGGGAACACAAGTGCCGAGAACGTGTGTGTTGACAAATACCTGCTTGCTCAGTGTCGTCTCCTCCTGCTCTGCTCTCTCCATTGTAGCGGGCACCCTGCTTCAGGGGTTTGACCTTCTTCTGGGTCTTTCAGGATCCTTTGCAAAATTTACTGGTGCTGTGTATCATTCTCCTGCTGTGCTGCCTGTTCTCCAGATTAATCACATAGATTAAATCAGTGCTAATTGTTTAATGCTTCACCCCTGCTGAGAATACTGGCATTTTAGTGGGGACTCATTGAAGGGCAAGAAAAATGGATCTAGAAATTATGTAGTATAAGGAATGGGGGAAGAAGTGTCTGAAAGGGAGGGAAGAACAGTTAGAAGCCTACCACATTCAACTAGACTTGAAATAATGAGAGCATACACTAGCATGATCGTAATGGACTGGTAAACATTTGTCATTTCATGGATGTCATGATCTTTAGCAGTTTCCTGTACTTGGGGAGCATTGGAATGAATCCAGTCTTCCCTTGGTATAAACTGGAACTTTAACACAAGTGAAATCTTTCCCAGTGTCCTTGGCTCCTGAGGTCCAACCATGTTGATTTACACTTGGCTAATCTGTGCGCCCATTTAAAAAAGAAGAGATGTCTTTTGCTGGTGAGGGGGGTAGAGTCTAGGGAAGTGATACCATGATTTCAGAGGCCAAAGGGCAGAGGTCCTGGTGGGTTCACAGTGTAAGCCATGGTCTGTGTCCAGAGGAGGCTACACAGGGGTCTCTGCTGCAGTAATCTGCTGGGAAAGCACATGTGAGTTCTTCCTGGTTACGGATACTTCAGGCTCGAATCTCGGGAGAGTCTATGAGTTTCCTAATATCTTTTCATAAATTCCTTTTCTGCCTAACTTACCCAATATGGGTTCTATTCTTGCAACTTGATGTTAACTATCCTGTCGATTCTTTAACAAGATGGTAAATCCTTGAAGGACCCCATTTTGTCTTCTTGACTATCCTACAGGACTTAGAATATAATAGGCATTTCAGAAGTAGAGAAGACTACACAATCTGATTGAGAATCTTCTGAAAGTTATAAAAGACCCTCTGGTTTTTAAAGCCAGATTTGGCATGATTTGTACACATTCTTAGCGGCCTCCAGAGCTCTCAGCCAAGCCAGGCATCCTTTGGGGTGAGTAATCTTACTTCATGGCTGTAGGGGGTATCCAAGAGTACCTGTTGAGGAGATGTCTTGGAAAGAGCATCGTTCCAGATGACCATGGCTCAGGAGGCCAGAGAGGCAGAATCCTTCCAGTGGAAACCGACTTGTTCTCAACATTTGATCTGACTGTATGAATTAGAGAACGAATTTAGCACGAGGGATGTTTAAATTGGATCCTTTATTTGCCTGAATGACTTGCACACCTTTGAATTTCATTTTCTGTTTTGTTTGTCTCCAAAAGAAAAGAAAAGAAAACAGTAAAGTCTCCAGCAGAGATAAGGTGAGAAATGCTCATATGAAAAATCCCATTTGCTTGCCTGCCCCACTGTGACCTCCATTCTGTGGGTAATATTCACTGCCTCCAGGGAAGCTGCAGTTGGCGGGCACAGGGGATGGGGAGAACTGCTTGCACGTGAGCCCTAGTTTTCCATCATAATCCATCATCCATCCATCAGATGTCTGTCTTCTCTGCTTCTTATCTGACACTCCTTTGCTCCGCTTGGAGAGAAGTTGTAAAGAACTAGGAGAAGAGTCTCCAAACAGTGTTGAGTCTGGCAGGTCACCACCATGTTTGAAAAACCAGGCACCGACTTTGCAGGCTGCAGAGCAGAGCCCTTGGAAGAAGACCCACGCTAGGGTCATGGTGATCTTGGAACATGTGACTAGGGTGACGTTGGCTTCACCTGGAAGCAACTGGACACCAACCCTCCAGGGAAAGAAAGACACCAAGGAAACTGACTGCAGTGGGTTAGGTGTCAAAATAGAGGAGCCAAGAAACAAGGGTGTGTAGCACCTCCCAAATGACATTTTGACCTTTAGCATTAGCTTTTCTTTTAAAATACCCACCCCAAGGGGCCCCTGGGTGGCTCAGTCGGTTAAGTGTCTGCCCAGGTTCCGGGCTCAGTGAGGAGTCTGCTTTTCCCTCTACCCCCTGCTCATGCTCTTTCTCGCTGTCTCTCTCTCTCAAATAAATAAATATTAAAAAAATAATAAAATAAAATAAAATACCCACCCCAAAGCACATATTGTTGCTTTATCAACCTTCTGTAACAACTATGGCCACCTCATAGGACAGGAATCTGCTAACAGGATTTACTTGGAGTTAAACTGCAAAGCAGTGCCTATTATCTGAACATACAACACACTCGTAATGCCATGTTGTTATCTTTGCAATTCTTTAAAGTTCAGTGGTATCATTAAAGAAAAAATGTGTGAGTCGGTGTTAGATTTTCAGAGTCACTGAAATCTCTATTTGCGTGACCTTTGCTCTTTTTCTGCACTGGTTTGATAACTATTTTTATAGCTTTACTGTTTAAGATACTTCCTGAGCATGATCCCACTTCACCCCCCTGCGTGATAGCATGTCTAACTTCCCCACTTCACAGATGAGGAACCTGGGGCTCA
The DNA here is from genome assembly GCF_011800145.1 of Mirounga leonina. NCBI lineage: Eukaryota > Metazoa > Chordata > Mammalia > Carnivora > Phocidae > Mirounga > Mirounga leonina. The sequence continues at coordinate 3,154,898 of NW_023270380.1, forward strand.
GGGGGGTGAAACTGCCTCCCCAACTTCTTACAGCAGGAAGACAGACTCTAAGCTGGCCACTTGCCTCTGACCCCAAATCCCAGTTCTTCCTTCTGTGCGGTGAAATCCTGAATGATGCTAATTCTCAATACCATGATACCAGCCTCAGTTTTATGATGGGATTAAGGTCAGTATTATCTCTCTTACAGTAAAGACATGGAAAACTCCAGGATAAGATAACAAAACACATTAAGAAATGATAAATCTGGCATAACTGGCAAAACAGACAAGAAAGCATTTTCTTTCCCCCTTTACAGCTCCTGCACTGGGGCTGCCTTGGGGTTCCCTAGCCCATGTCTGGCTCATCCCTGCTGCTCGGAGTTTACTGCACCAGAGAGCTGAGGTGCAGTAGAAACATACTCAGCAATGGATTGGCTGCATGATTTTAGTCAGCTCACTTGCCATATCTCCAAATTGGTGTCCTCAAGGGCAAAATGGGTAAATAAAGAAAAACATGGCACCATAAAGTGCTACAGAAATACTTGGTGCTGTCATTAAGGACGTAAGTCAAGTAAGCAAAACTCTGTTCAATGCATGGGAAAGTGCCTTCACAATTACCCAAGACTGAGCTCCAGCCCCTCTTTGGGCATAGTGCTAAACCCCAATGGAAGTGCCTGTGAGCTCGGGGGGAGTAGCCACCACTTCCCAAAAGAAACCTTTCTGCACACGAAGAGATCCAACTCTAGAACTTTCTCCCCAAATAGCCAGTTTACATTTGTCTTATGGAACCCCAAGGATACTTAGAAAATAGGACGGAGGTGAATGTGCTGCCGTAATAGACACAGCCCAGGGTGGAGACCCTGGCAGGTACCCAAGTCCTGCGTGCTGGCAGAAACGGGGCTTTGATCTGGAGTGTGCGTCTTCACTCGGTTGGCTGTTCTCACCGGCACTGGGAGGTCAGAACAATGCTTTAGCCTCCAAATCCAACTCTGGTTGCACTTGGAGAGAATTGAAGGGAAATCGAGCCGGGACTGGCTGCCACAAAGAAGATGACTTTGAGTCAAGATGTGTAGAGCCCCTGTGGCAAATCCAGTCTAAATCTCTCCAACAGGCCTGCTCTTGTTGCCCCGCTCTGGGCAGACATTTCTCTCAATGAAAAGCACAAGATTTGAATAGAGCAATTTCCCTCCTTGTCTTCCTTCTTTCCTTCCTCCCTCCCTCCCCCCTCCCTTCCCTCCCTTATTCTTCCCCCCTCCCTCCCTCCCTCTTTCCCTCCTTCTTCTCCCCCCTTCTCTCCCCCCTCCCTCCTTTTCTCTCTCTTCCTCTCCACCACCCCTACTCCTGACTCCTCCCTGCTATTGGTTCCTATATAAAAATCCTTTTAAAGATAATTCTAAGGTCAGTTTTTGCATGTGTTCTCATAGCTTCTCTAAAACCGAGATAGCCATTCATTATATTAGTGAATTCGCGTAATGAAGCATTTCTCTCTGCGGAAATCGTGGGACAAACAACACCTGGAAGCTGCTTTTGGCTTCCAGGGTAGAGGCAGGAGGGACAATGTGTGTGACCCTGAAAGGTGAGGGCTATTGGCCCAGGAATGGATTTGGAGAAGGGTCGCTGTCAGGCCTCATGGGGAGGCCTAGAACACACTCCATCGGGTACAAACGATGGGCACAGGGCTCCTTTCTGCAGGTTATGGCAGGTTCCGATGCCAGTTCTCAAAGAAAGAGCAGATTGGGACTGTAGGTCAGAGATACCGCTAAAGGTTAATTAAATCTCCATGGGGTGGTGGCAGTTGGAGCAACGCACTGATGTTTAACTGTGAGTCACAGGGATGTTTATCATCATAAATGCCAAGCACTAACTGCTACTTACTTAAACTCTCTCCAAGAGGGTCCTGTTCAGAATTTGTCCATCAGGGGGCGCCTGGGTGGCTCAGTCATTGGGCGTCTGCCTTCGGCTCAGGTCATGATCCCGGGGTCCTGTAATGGAGCCCCGCATCGGGCTCCCCGCTCAGTGGGGATCCTGCTTCTCCTTCTCCCACTCCCCCTGCTTGTGTTCCTTCTCTCGCTGGGTGTCTCTCTGTCAAAAAAATAATTAAAATCTTAAAAAAAAAAAAAAAAAGGATTTGTCCATCAGGATATATTTCTGACTCATTAGAGGAAAGAGGGTTTTCTTTTTCTACCTAAAATTACTATCATTGTAATTGCTGTTGTTTGCCGTGTATTTTTTTGGTTATTTTATCTTAATGAATTTATATTAATACATCATCGAAATAATTTTGTAAAGTAGGTACCATCTCCACTTTTCCATAGCCCATGCAATCTAGAGGCTAAGAAAAAGTCAAGCAGTCACTTAATAGTCACACGTAAGGTTTTCCTGGTTTCACTTCCATCCATGATTTTAGGACCTCTACTCCTTGATTTAAAAGCCACTTCCAAACCCAACACCTCAACTGCACAGCGGGTATGGGAATTGGCATTTTGGCTCCATTCCTTTTTGTGTGTCTTCCTGAATGACAGGGTCTAGAAAGATAGAAAATACATTTGACAGACTCTCTTGCAGCTAGGGTTCTGGATGGTTCATTTGGAACCATGATTTGGAAGGTGGTGGTGAACTGGGGGCTGCCTGCCTGTGGCCTCAGCTGCAGCTCCTGGGAGTCAGGTGATGCTGGGCTGCCTGACTCAGCCACCAGTTGAGAAGCAACTGTGGTTCCCCAAATGCTGAACAGTGGCCTGGTAATGTGTTCTTTACCTCTACCACTCTGCTCCTGGCCTCTTGACCCCCACATCCTTCGCAGAGGCACCAGATTTCCACTTGGTGTTGCTCCTGGAGTTGTCCTGTTCTTCCAGACCTCTCAAGGAGTCTGCCAACTCCTGATTCCTCCTATCAAATCCTCTTTTTGTCACCCGAACCTTGACTGATACACAGCCCCACCCCACAGTGCCAGCCTGGTCTGTCATGTCTGCCTAGAATCACAGCCATCCCACCTCCCAGGTGACGAAGGCCATGAATCCCAAACTTTCTTCTGCCACAGCCCCTTGTAGTGACCCTCACTGCTAAGATTTCTGATACTCATGAGGACCTATTGCTGTTTCCACTGCAGTTGGAAGCTGAAGGCCACCAAAGGTCCATTGCCAGGGGTAGGCCTGGCTGGAACTCCTCTGCAGGTCTGTCCATCCTTAGATGGACAGTACGGTGGTAATCTCCAGTGAAATGGTGAGAATCTCTTCTCCACTCCAGCATCGCTTTGCCACACCCCTTGCATATCTCCAATGACTCTCAGAGATAACTGCACTAGTGTGCTTTTCAGTCTGACTTAGAGCTTCCTACTCCCTGGTACTTGCTCCATATTCACTAATTAAGTAACCAATTCTACAAATATTTGTCAGGCATTGAATGTAGAGTGGGCATGGGGCTACACCTAAGACATCTGTTTATTCTGACAACTGAGAATTGTCACCTTGTCAAATCTGTGTCCCAATGCTCTCTTCCCACTGAAGGACTGCACTTGGGGCATGAATGAGTCCCTTGGCCATCAGAGCTGTCCGGCAAGTCTGCCAGACATGCCTGCAAGCTGGGGTGTGTACAACTAATCCCACTTGGATTTCCACCAGGAGGGGCATGTGGAGGTTGGAAGGTGGCTGGGAGGGTGCCTGTGGATGCTGGATCCTCATTCCTCCCAGAGTGGCCTCCCCAAGGTCATGATCATGTCCATGATGTCATCTAATGGATCCCAAGAAGGGCGGTGTAGCTAAGGAGGGGCTCCTCTAGACAGCAGAACTTAGGAGGTTATTGCATTCCCGAACTTCTCTTCTGCTTACCCCATCATTAGAAGATGAAACACAAGTCCAGTAGTCCCACAACAAAATGTGTTTCCTGGAAAGTGGCCTAAAGCCCTTCAGTATTAGAGTTAAAATGCTAGGTCTGTTTTACTCTTTGAAAACTTTCTCTATTTCACGGAGGATATATTATTTTAGATATAATGATTAGGATAAAAGGTCACAGAATCAAAGAAGAGAAATGACATTTAAAATGTATCCTTAACTTTATCTAAATTTAAAATTTCTTGGGTTGTTTACAGAACCCATGCCACACTGTGCTATAGGGAAAACAGCAGGGAAAAAATGAGAGGAAAACTTTCTAAAAATAGTCTTTGGAGGATAGTTTTCTTCAGAAATATATTCAAGGATCTCAGGGTAGAGGAGGAAAGAGAAATTCTTTGGAACATTTGAGGGGAAAATGTTTTAATGAAAGAACAATTTGAGGAATATTTATTTATTTGCTCAGTTTCAAAAGATGTTCTTTCATCCTGAGACCCTGAGGAAAACCAATGTGATGTCTCCTGAGGTTATTGGGAAAAGGAGGCAGGAATTTTGACATCCAAGTGGATGATTCACAGAGAGGGTAAGAAGTGCCAGAAACAGCTGCTGGTCCCCTGCTCCTGCTGACATCTAGCAACTAAAAGAGATGGTAGTTAAAATTACAAAATATTTCCCTGAAAAGATCCAACTTGGAGACAAAAGGATTGTTTACTTTTTTTTTTTTAGATTTATTTATTTATTTATTTGAGAGAGAGAATGAGAGAGAGAGAGAGCATGAGAGGGGGAGGGTCAGAGGGAGAAACAGACTCCCTGCCGAGCAGGGAGCCCGATGCGGGACTCGATCCCGGGACTCCAGGATCATGACCTGAGCTGAAGGCAGTTGCTTAACCAACTGAGCCACCCAGGTGCCCAAGGATTGTTTACTTTTAAAATGTGCATGTCTGAAGGAAATTTTAGGAGACCCTGAATCTGTGTATGTGTCCATTTCTCTCTCTCTCTCATTCTCATAGATTTTAGGATTTTTCTCTTTACTCTTCTTTGTTTCCAAACTTTTACAAAAATGTACCCAAGTGTGGATTTTTAAAAACATTTATTCTGCTTGGCACTTTGTGAGATTTTTCTACCCCCCAATGACTCAGGCCTCTCTCCTTTCTTCTGGAAAAAGCTTAGCCATTATTCTTCAAACACTGTCGCTCAAGGATCCTCTCTATTTTCCATCTCTAGAACTCTTTGGGTAAATATCTAGATTGATCCTCCATGTCCCTTAACTTTTCTTTTATATTTTCTTTTTCTTTGTTTCTTTGTGATCCATTCTGGAATATTCCTTTAGTTTGATCTCCCATTTCGTGAACTCACTTTTGAACTGTACTGAGATTCAACTCATCTATTGAGTTTTTGTTTCAACGGCACTATTTCTCGTTGCCAAACTTGCTCATTTGATATTTCTATAACCATCCATTCCTGTTTGATGAAGCCATTTCCTCCTTTCCTTCCTTGAGGATATGGAAATACTTCTCTCAGTTGTAAGTTGGCCCTCGTTGGTGCTTGCTGCCTATCCTTCATGCTGCTGGTCTTTCTTGGGTGGCCTCTCCCTTGCTTCTGTGGGATGTGAGGATGTCTGGTGAGATCATCTCACTGTGGCTTCAGCCTGAGACCTGGCAGGAGCAGGACTCTGGGCTCCCACAACACATGGAAGCTATGCTCCAGCCCCAGCCATGTGTGGGCATTTTTTTTTGCCAGGCACAGCCCTGGATGGATAGCTTAGTTCTGACCCCAAGCCCTCCTGCCCACCTGGCATGGAGGCCCTCATCCCCTGCCCCAGGTGTTTGGCCTTGCTCTAGACCAGGTCCATGGTAGAAATGTGGGGCCGCACTTACAGTTGTGGGCTTCCTTCTGCCTCTGTGGTGTAGGGACAGTGTTCTTGTTGCAACATATGTTGGGACAACATGAGTCTCATAGAATAAAATCATTCTCTTGACTATGTGGTTGGTAACATGTGGTTAGCATATATTGTTTCACTGTTTCTACCTTTAAAATAGAAATTACATGTAAGCAAAGTTGTTGGTTTTTGATAGGACAAAGACGGAGAGGTATCTTCCAGCCTTCCAGAACTCCTTTGGTAAAATTTGAATCTAATATTGAGGTTAACTACCTCATCTCAGTGTTGCTGAGTAAGAAATATTTATTTCTAACCTAAATATAAATGTTTGGAGCTAATAATTCAAACCAAAGTTAACCCCTAGGAAGAGAAGTCTGGCTTAATGCCATGAAAGTCAGTAGACTTGGGATCTTGAATGTTATTTAAGAAAACCAATCTTTGGACAAGAGTTCTTCACTAAAAGGCAGATTCTAGATACTTCTGAATTTGCCTTTGCTATGATTGACAGATAATCTAAGCAGATAAAGACCCACTCTACTGGGCTCAACAGTGACCCTAAAATGAATACTCATGTGAAACCTCAGAAGATGACCTTGTTTGAGAATAGGGTTTTTGCAGAAGTAGTTAGTTAGGATGAGGTCACACTGGATTAAGATGGGTCCTAAATTAAATGGCTCGTGTCCTTATAAAGAGTGATTTGGAGACACAGAGGAGACAGAAGGGGATGGCCATGAGATGATGGAAACAGTGATTAGCAGTGCCAAGCTTCACTAAGGATGCTTGAACCACTAGAAGTTAAGAAGAGGCAAGAAAATATTCTCCCGTAGAGCCTTTAGAAGGAGCATGGCCCTACTGTCATGTTGATTTCAGATTTTCAGCCTCTAGAACTCTGACAGAATAAATTTCTGGTGTTTTGAACTCCTTGTTTGTGGTATTTTGTTCTGGCAGCTCTAAAACTAATACACCTCAGGGGGTGATAAGCAAACAGAGCTCATGTAGCAGTGTACTATTCACTGTTAACATCCAACACCAGAGAAGGCAATGGATCGCTTCAACAAAGGGGCATTGTCAGGTTCCCTGGCACCCTGGAGATGACTCAGGGTCAACTCTTATTGTAGTCTCCCCACCATTGATTCCTGGGGTCCAGAGCAACATGCAAAAACAGACATCCACTCTTTGCTTGTGAACCCCGCCCAAGGTCTCCCCCTTGTAACTCACACTCTAACTTAGAAAATGTTGGCATGAGGCAAGGAAAATAATTTGAAACAATTGTTTCAATTGTCTTAATCCACATACAACACATATGGGAGTTGTACTCAAAGCCCTGCTTTTGAGGTTTGGCTATCTAACTTGCAAGTTGCACAATTTCACGTAAGTTTTTTGATTACTTATGTCTTATGTCTGGAGCTTATCTTCTCATTTGTTTTATCAACTTACTTTACTGGGAGGAGGATCAACATGGGAAAGAACAATAAAAGATGTAAAGAAGTTTATTTGTTACTGTTATATAATAAGTTGGCACATTTTTACTATCTAAATAAACTAAAACTCCTAGAAGAAAGCACAAGCAGTAATGTCTTTGTCATCAGCCGTAGCAACATTTTCTAGATATGCCTCCTCAGGCAAGGAAATCGAAATCAAAAGTATTGGGACTATATCAACATAAAAAGCTTTTGCACAGTGAGAGAAACCATCAACAAAACAAAAAGCAGACCTACTGAATGGGGGAAGATAGATCCAAAGGATAGATCCAATAAGGAGTTAATATCCAAAATATATAAAAAATATGTAAAGAACTGACACAACTCAACACACACACATAAAAATAATCCAATTAAAAATGGGCAGAGGACCTGAATAGACATTTTTTCCAATGAAGACATCCAGATGGCCAAGAGACATAATGAGAAGATGCTCAACATCACTAATCATCCAGGAAATGCAAATCGAAACCACAGTGAAATACCACCTCACATCTGTCAGAATGGCTAATATCAAAAAGACAAGAAATAAAAGTTTGGTGAAGACGTGACCAGAAGGAACCCCTGGATACTGTTGGTGGGAATGCAGATTGGTGCAGTCACTGCGGAAAACAGTATGGAGGTTCCTCAAGAAATTGAAAGCAGAATTACTGTATGATTCAGTAATTCCACTACTGGGCATTTACCTAAAGAAAATGAAAACACTAATTCAAAATATATATGCACCCTTATGTTTATTGCAGCATTACTGACAATAGCTAAGATATGGAAACAACCCAAGTATCCATTTATAGATGAATGGATAAGGAAGTACCCTAGGCCTGTGGAGTGGGTGTCTTTTTTATGATAATCACCTGTGACCAACAAAGAATAACCAGACCCTAAAAAGGAAGTAAGCCATTGAAGGTGTTATCACTAGTCCTTGCTCAATGGTGATATCAATAGAGATGCTAAAAAGATTTAAGTTCCCTGGTTAGCTTTCTATAAAAGACCAACCCTAAAGGCCCTCACGGACCACCCTGTCGGGACACCTCTCTTGAGAGCTTTTTCTGTATATTCACTTAATAAACTTAATAAACTTCTATCGCTTTACTCACACATAAAAAAAAAGTGATATACATATATATGTGTGTGTATGTGTATGTGTGTACATATATATATACATGGATATACATATATATATAATGGAATATTAATTAGCCATAAAAAAGCATGAAATATTGCCATTTGCAACAACATGGATGGACCTAGAGGGTACAATGCTCAGTAAAATAATTCAGAGAAAGACAAATACCATATGATTTCACTCATATGTGGACTTCAAGAAACAAAACAAACAAACAAAGAAAAAGAGACAAACCAAAAAACAGACTTTTATTTTTCCTTCAAAAAACAGACTCTTAACTACAGAGAACAAACTGATGGTCACCAGAGGGGAGGTGGGGGGTGGGTGTGGGTGATGGGTAAAACAGGTGAAGGGGATTAAGAGTATACTTATCCTGATGAGCCCTGAGTCATGTATAAAACTGTTGAATTATTGTATTGTATGCCTGAAACTAGTATAACACTGAATATTAATTATATTTCAATTTAAAAAAGCAGAAAATAACATTTTGTTTTGTTTTGTTTTTGCTGTCTAAACAGCTGACCCCAGAATTCCTCTTGGGAAGAGAACTGCCTTTGCCTGAGAAAGCTCCTTAGTAAGGTTTCCCAGATCCCTTTGGGCCCGCTTGTTGATTGGTACCACTGGCAGGAGGGTTGAGTTTTTCTACATCCGAGATGGCGGACATCTCCGAGGCCCCAGGCTACGCAGGCAGAGAGGAGTTAAGGGTAACAGGGATGGGGGAGAGAGAGAGAATGGTTGAGGAGATGAATATAAATGATGTTCATATTCCCTCAAAATGTTCCTGAGTTTCTGGTGAATTGATGAATCCCCAGAGCAAGTGATTTATTGGCTGTTGTTGCTGGAGAGCTGAATTTCCCATGGGAATGAATGTGTTGAATGTGTTCATTCATTTGTCTACTATTTGAGCATGCAGAGAAGCCATCTCCTCTTTCTTACTCCAGGAACATGCAGACATCTCAGGGAGATGCTGGAATTCCACTGGACATAGGACATGGAGTTGGCATTTCTGCACCCAGACTCCAAGGAGCAGGACAGTGTGGCTGGTGTTCAGCTACATTGTACGTTCCATCCTTCCAGCAATACTGCCATTGGAATAGAGATTTTACTTCTTTAATCGAATTAGATTGATTTTCTCTGAAAGAGGTCAAACTGGTGGCTAGTAACATGTTCTCTTTGGCTTACGGTGTAAAAACAAAAATGAGGGCCCACCTTTAAAAATTCAGAGACTTCTCATAGAATCTGGATATCAGGCATCTCTTAAAAAGGAGGAAGACGTGACAGTACTGCCAAAATCAGCTGGGGTGAACCAGGGGCTCCCCTTCCACTGGGCATGACCCTGAAGGTTGCCACTGTATCTGTTGTCTCTTGGCCACCAAGGATGAGCACCATTTGCCCTTCACCATCTACCATGCGTTACTGTTTTCCTTGTGGCGGAAGATGTTTCTCAGGATCGGCATCTCCATCAAAAGTGGGAAAAGAGAAGATTGTAAAACTGGGGTTTTAAATAAAGTGGGAGAAGGTATATTTGTTTGAGGCAGTGCTGAGTCCTCCTGGTTGCTTGGGTCTGTGTACCCACTACTTGTGAAGAAGCATGCACCTTGGCTTGAGTCGCTGGTTTATGTCATCTATCTGCTCCCTGCACACATTCCAGCTCATGGGTCTGGCCTGGATTGACCTGATTCTCACCCTCACATCCCATATTCCTTTGTGACTCCTCTTCTGTTTCTCTCTCGAAATGATTGAAATCCCATCTTCTTTATCTCCTCTTTACGAGACCATACGTTTTATGAAGGAAGAGACTATTCCTAGCACTCTCTCCCCTTTTCCATGCCAGCCTGGAGCCACCCTGCCCAGTGGAGGCCGGGGCAGAGGCTTAGGCAGCCAGGCCAGAACTAACCACGCCCACACCTGCCAGGGTCATCCCCTGGGGCTGCTAGCTGCCTGAGTCCCTGCCCTCTTCTCTGTGTCTGGGTCTCCTCAGTGGGCTGCCTGTCCTTTGTGAGTCTTCCAAGCTACCTGCAAAACCAGCATCTCGCTCTGCTCGACCCCATCAAACTTGGATTAGGGGCACCCCCCCCCCCGACGCTTTGCCCGGCACCGAGAGCCCTGCCCAGTTCTTCCCCTGGAGCAGACATAGGTCTACACATTGATTTACGCAGCAGGGCAAAGTAATTCATTTAGACTAGTATGTACACAAGTGCCCATGCCTTCAGCCCCAAAATTCTTTGAAACCTTTCTTGTTCCTTCTTTCTCCTTTGCTTGCGAGCAGGAAAGAGGTATCATCAGCTTTTCTCCCTCATTCTCCCAAATGAAATGGAGGTGTTCTCCCCTTCTCCTTTCATCCCTCCTGGGGCTGCATGTTCTGGTTTCATGCTCTTGCAGGCTCAGCAAACCCTGAACATTATCCTCCATCCCTTTAAAGTTCAGCCAGTGTGCAAAATCCTGCCAGGCCCTGTGGCCTCTAGGAAGGCCCCAAGGCCCCAGGAAAGGCCTTACCTGACTTTCCAGCCATGAGGAAATCCATTTATCTGCAGAACTCTTGGTGGCTGAATCCTCCATGTGCCCACACAGTGATAGGAGGGTCCCTGGGGGCTCTTTGCATCAGACAAGTACCTGCTAGGGCCAGACACGGTACCAGGGTCCCAGACCCTACCCTCACAAAGAACTCAGATCTATGGAGAGACCACATTTCAATGTCAAATGGAAATGCAGTGATAAAAAGGGGAGCATTTAGCTGGCTCAGGGGGTCAGGGAGCCTGACCGAAGAAGCGTCTATGACATTTGTACAATAGTTTGACCAGAATTATTCAATAAATATATTTTGCATAAATAAATTATGCAATAAATATAATTTACACATAGATCTGAATTGTCTGGAATGGTGAGGTTTTTTTTTTTAATATTTTATTTTATTTATTTGACAGAGAGAGGCACAGTGAGAGAGGGAACACAAGCAGGGGGAGTGGCAGAGGGAGAAGCAGGCTTCCTGAAGAGCAGAGAGCCTGATGCGGGGCTCAATCCCAGGACCCTGGGATCATGACCTGAGCCGAAGGCAGTCGCTTAACGACTGAGCCACCCAGGCGCCCTGGAAGGGTGAGTTTTGACATTTGCGTGTACCCGTGTGAGCACCACTCCAATCAAGACATAGAACATTTTCATCACCCCTGGAAAGGCCCCTCCTGCCCCAGGCCCCACTGCCCTTGTCCTCATTTCTGTCACCACAGACTCCTTTTGCCTGTTACTGAACCTCCTACTGATGGAATGTATGCAGAAGGAATCACAGTGTGGCTCATTGTTCTTCCTTTGCTCAAGGGGAGGCTTTTGAGGTCGACGCTTATCATTGGATCAAAGCTTCTTGCTTTCCAACTCCTGAGGTGTCCCGTTGCGTAAATGCACCAAAATTCATCCAACCTTTCTCCTGTGTATGGACGTTTGGGTTATTTCCAGTTTGGGATTGTTATGAATAGAGTCGTTCTCAACATTATGTTTTCCGGTCAAAGATGAGCTAGGTCAGTGTCTACAGCAAGGGTCCAAGACATCTACAGTGGGAAATGGGGGTTCAGGAAAGCAGGCAGATCAGAGGCTCCATGTTCCCTGGGTAAAAACTAGGTGGGTGGCCGGCTCACACTCTCTAAAGGAATGTTAGGATGCTGGGAAAGCTATGTGAGATCTCTTGTATGAGCCCTATTCTTCTTGACTGGAAGGAGCTTGGGGAGGGCAAGGAAGAGGTCGGGACTAGGCTGGAGGAGTGGGGTATCTTGGGAGCAAAGTGCACGGAGGTGCCCATGGTCGGGGTTGGTGCACGACCCCAGGCCTGGCCACTGTCCTGGGACAGGCATTCGTGGCCTGGAGCAGTCGAGGTGGGAATGGATGGAACCTGGGGTTCTTTCCTCAAAGCCTGATGACGGGACACAATGTGTGACAACGTTCTTGGCAGGCTTTGAAGAGGAGCAAAGAAGAGGTGGGTGTTCCTGCCACGTCATCCAGGTAGTGACCTTCGTGTGTATGTTTTGCTGAGAGACTTGGCCTGGGTTTACTTCTGTGCTTGTTAGGGGGGGAAAAAAGGAGGTTGATCTGTTCAGCTGCAGTCTGGTATCAGCCAGATCTAGAAGATTCTCCTTCCCACTCACAGAGGGGCGACTCCACAGATCCTGTAACCTCTCTGCACTTTAGTTTCTTCCTCTGTCAAGTGGGGATGATCCAACTTGCTAACGATCCCCCCTCCACAAGTATCATGATGATTAAACCCGAAAACACACGGGAAAGCAGCAGATGAATTTCAAGTGTCTCTGTTTGTGAAATGAATATAGGAAACACCCATCAGATTGATTGCTTGAGTGGTTAATTTGGTTAATCTGGTTGAAGATGCTCTTTAGGACTCCCGACAAACACCGTTTGGAAGAGAGCTCAGAGCACCGCCAGTAAGTGCCCTCTCATAGGAACAAAGTTGAAGGGACAAGCAGAACTCCGTGGGCTCTCTTTTCCTGCTGAAGCCATCTCAGCTGCCCCTCGAAGCTGGCAGATCTCATGAAGGGCCTTTCAGTGGGATCTGCGTGTGTTTGTTCTTCCTCGCCCAAGTCAGAGTTGACACGAACACAGGGTGTTATGTGTGAGAGGAAAGATGGAGTTGGTAGTACCACAAAGAAGCTCACAGAGTGGTAGAGCCGCTGGGTGGCTTGGTGAACCACCTAGACATGGAAGCGAGAAGATGCCCCTCCCACCAGAGGAAGGGGTATCTGGAAAAGATAGTTTTTGCAGCAGAAAACATAGAATTTTAGCATTTTTAAATAGTCAGGGAGTTGAGCAATGATTGTATCCAGCCCCAGCCATTTCACAGATAAGTAAACTGAGGCCTGGAAAGTCTGATGTGTTTTTACCTGGTGACATAGCTAATTGTAAGGGTAGCTGGCGTTAGAACCCCGTTCTTCTAAATTCTGGTGGTTAAGTGATGGTCACACTTGAAATATCATAGTTACATTAAATTGCAAGGTGGTACCATTTGCTCAGATTAGAGCATTTCTTGCAGGAGCTGGAGAAGAACATGTTTAAAGGCAGGAGAGGATCTCCAGGTCTCCAAGGCCACCAGGAACAGAAGGATGACTCTACGTAGGTGTGAAACCTCAGTGGGGAGACTTTGAAAACCCAGAAAAAAGAATTAGAAACAAATGTGACAACCCAACAACAAAAAAAATCGAGACAGAAAAAAAGTCTTAGGAGTTTGTATCATGAAATATTTTCTAAAGAAAGATAAAAGAAGGTTGGCATCACAAAGCCGATTAAAACCCTTGTAAGATAATAATGAGAAACCAGAAAAAGGAAAGAAAAACAAACCCCAGACAAAAGAAGGACTCCCCAGAGGAAGTGATCCCAGAAGGAGGGAATGTGGCAGGCAGCAAAAATGGCACATGACAGGGGGGCAGCAAGGGACAGGGAGGAAGAATGCAAAAGGAGCATCCAAGGGGCCGCAGGGCAGGGGAGCTCTCTCTGACAGTGTGTGGGCTCATAATCCCGAAGCGCAGGCACAGCGTCTGCATCCACGACTCAGGACTTGGTTTTACCAGAAGTCTCCCCTGCAGAAAGGACGGGGAAGGAGAGGAAGACAGAGCATGCCAAGCACGCTGGGGCCCTTTCCGCACTCCAGTGACCCTCGAAGGATCTCCCCGGTTCCCGTCTGGGGACAGCCAGGACCAAAGGCATTGGGAGGGAGCGGAGGACTAGGGGAGAAGGGGAGAAGCAGCATGAATTTGCCTCTGTTGGCTCGAAGATTGCACCTTTGTGCCATCATGACAATAAAAAAGAATAAATAAAAAGAAAGCCTCTTGAAAAATATCACTTTTCTGAAACTGGATGGTGATGAAGAAACCGGGCTTTAATTTTTTGCTCGGAGGCAAAAATGGAACCAAGAACTGGGTGCTTTCCATTTCCCGGGTGGCGTGGCGACGGTCAGAGGTGTGCCGTGAACTGGAGATCCGAAGGGCACTTTCTAGGGTTTACCCGATTCTCTGTCGTGGTTATGAGCAGGACGGTTACCAGAGAGCCACGCGCCCCTTTGCCAAACAGCCATGCCTGCTTGCCAGTCCCTCCCTGACGGTCCCTGTCCTCCCCGACCGTTTCCGTGCACCTGCTTTGGAAGGGAAGGTGCTTCCTCCAGGCTGGAGTCACCTCCTGGTGGGCACGCCAGCCATGGGGCTGTGTCCATGGGTGGTCCCCGCTCCCACGTGGGACACGGTGCCTCCTTCATGTGGCTAACTGCCCAGCCAACACACCCTGGGCCTTGCTCTCTGGCTCCAGATGAAGGCGTTGGTCAGTGGAATCCTTTGGTCCCTTTCGCACAGATGGCCCTCCCCACAATCCTTAGGTTTCACTTGTTGTGGCTTTTTTTTTTTTTTTTAAAGGCTTAGCTTGAGATACGATTTCTTCCCAAACCAGCAAGTCTGAGTGCCTCTGGGAGCCCGGTCCCTAACCCTCCCAGATTTGTTGCATCCGAGCCCACACTGTAATACACTTAGTAGAGTGCAGAACTATGTCTATATGGCCATTGGTGGGTCTGTTAGTCTTGAATTCTTTGGTGGGGGCACCCATGTGCATGTGATTTTTATAGTGGGGAGAAGGAAAAACACAGAAGCTATTGGCAAATGTTCAAGAACTTACATCAGTGATTCCTAAAGGCCAGTCTTTGCCCCACTGGCCTAAGAATCCTGTGTGGGGCTCTATGAAAAGGCAAGGTTCTTCTGGGGCACCTGGATGGCTCAGTCAGTTAAGAGTCTGACTCTTGATTTCAGCTCAAGTCATGATCTCAAGGGCGTGAGATCGAGCCCTGTGTCAGGCCCCGTGTTTGAGATTCTCTCTCTCCATCTCCCTTTGCCCCTCCTCACCCCCTTTCCCTCTCTAAAAAAAGAAATAAAATAAAATAAAATAAACTGCAGGTTCTGGGACAGTTGATGCAGATTCTGCTCCTGGGGAATACTGATGGTTCTCCAAGCTTAATGACCACTGGATGAACCACATCAGGCAACATGATTTGCTCCATGCTGGGTTGGTTTGTCTGAATCAGTAATAAATGAGTGGCCATTCATTCATTCATTCATTCCTTCAGGACATGTGGACTGAGGGCATTCTCTGTATCAGACACTCTTCTAGATGCTGGAGCTAGAACAGCGATTGAAATAGCTGAGATTCACGGAGTTCTCATGTTCTGCCACACTTAGCCGAGCATGTAGTTACCTCCACAGGATTATTGTAGGGTTCATTCTCCCTTGTCCATCTTCTTCCCTTCTCTACCTCTCTTTCCAATCTCCATCTCCAGAGCATGTTTGTTAAATGGAACCCAAAGGGAAGATTTTTAATGCAAGAACCACTTACCGGAAGGAAGACCAACAAAGGTTTCCGTTTCCCTAGTGCTTTGGGGAGAAGGGAGAGGGCCAGCCAGCCACTGGGAAGAGCTGGTTGCTTCAGAACAAACAAGACAAATATCCTGGTCTCCAGATTAAGAGACCTGGTCTCCAGGTCTCTTAAACCTGAGCCCAGGGATTGTCTTTGTCACTGTCACCTGTCGTACTGAAAGGCACAGGCGGCATCATACCAAAGATAAAGCTGCATTAACACACTGGAGGAGTTGTCAGGGTGGGAAGATACCCGCTGGTGCTGTTAGTACTTTGGGCACACCCATACTCTAGCAAGCTGCTCTGCCTGAGGGGTGACACGTGTTCAGGTAGGAGGGAAAATGATAGAGATTGAGTGGAAACCCAAATTGGATCCAAGGGTGTGAATACCAGGATTCATAAAAAAGGCAGGTCTTGACTTGAAATTCAACCCAGAACGGCTAGAAAGCCTAGAAACTGGAGCGTTTCACTTCTAGGTTCCTACCTAGACTTCACCAAAGGCTTCCAATCTGGCCCCAAAGACAGGTCCCTCTGCACTGTGAGGGCCTGAGGACACTGCGGGGGCTGCCGGATGGGGGGAGCCCCTGGAAAAGACAGAGTCCCAACCAGATCAGGGGCAGGGTTCAATTAAAATTTCCACACAGTCATTCATATTTCTCTCTCACGTTTCAACTTGTTTTCCTTTTCCATCAGATGTGTCCTAATTCAATTCATCTAAGCTCCGTGCAAGACATTTTATGGCCTTCTAAGACGGGAGTGGGTAATTAAACACTTGCGCCTCGGACCAGACTCGAAGGCCTCGGTGTCCACTGGGGTTCAGAAAACCTCTTCATATTTGCACATGGCTTTCCTTCCAGCTGCATGTGTTGGTCACAGTCCTTGCAACCTGGCACTGTGTCAGTGTCATCTCAGGGCAGAGTCCAGCCGTCCTCGGGCCAAGGGGGGCCCCGACAGCTCCTGCTGACAGCCACCCAGTTCTGCACATTCTACTGCCTGTTGGCACACTTGCAGCTCACACACTCGGTTTCCTGGGAATGCCAGGGAGACGGACACCCTGCCCTGATCACTGTCAAGCTTGTGTCAACACTCGGAGCCCCAACAGAGGCCCACAAGTCAAGGGACCCCTTGACAACCTCTAGCAAGTTTATATTCGTTGGGAGATAGAAATCTGGCTGAGGGGGGCCTGGGTGGCTCAGTCGTTAAGCATCTGCCTTCAGCTCAGGTCATGATCCCAGGGTCTTGGGATCGAATCCCACATCGGGCTCCCTGCTTGGCAGGAAGCCTGCTTCTCCCTCTCCCACTCCCCCTGCTTGTGTGCCTGCTCTTGTTGTCTCTCTCTGTGTCAAATAAATAAATAAAATCTTAAAAAAAAAAAAAGAAATCTGGCTGAAATGTGGTTGAGAGTGCTTCCACATTGCACATTGCCCAAGAATTTTACAGAACCTACATTCCGAATGGAAGCTAATCACTTCAATTATTTTTATAGAAATCCTCCCATTTTTCAGGTTTCCTGTTTGGGATTTTGAAATTCTAGACCACTGTTCCAAACAGAACGGGCTATATCCCTTACCACTGCTCAGCCTGTGCAGGGACGTGAGGTTATGTTCCCCATAGACTAAGCAAAGCATCATGACAAAGGTAAACGGGCTATAGATACATCTGCATCTGTATTTAGATTTAACATCTGAAGGGACCTGAATTTCTAGGCGGCCTCAGTCTGGCTCAGCTGAGGAGTTGGCAGCACTTACGGCTGGTTTTTATTCTGGACCATTTCAAGCTGCTGCCGGCTTCATCGGGCCTTTGCCCACAGACATGTCCCAGTCCTTGTCTTGGGGCAAGGAAGCCACCACATGCTCTCGAGCTCTCGCAGGAGGTCCCAGAGATGGGTTGTGTTGTTAGGGGGTCTCATGATATTGTCACAGTTCAGCTGCCCAATTTCTATCGTGTGATGTTAGAACAATTGGCAAGTGAGTAGGAACCGGTCCGTGGATCAGCCATGGATGTCTGGTGTCATATATGCAGCTCCCGCAATTCCCAAGCTCAGCTCTGCTTGGCTACATGGTCACTGTCCTGCCCCCGTGGGACGGATGGAATTCTGGTGACCCCCCTGCTCTCAACAGCACTGCCTGGCCACTCGCCGTGAGAGGGGGATGCAGGGGTGCTGGCAGGGACACCAGAGGGCATGATGAGCTTCCACCTGCAGGGCTCAGGTAGGTGCCAGGCCCATGCTGGACTCTGAACATGCGCCATCTACCGTAATGCCCACAACATCCTTTGCCGGCGGTATTGTCCACGCTGGATGGATAAGGAAGCTGGGTCAGAGGGGAAGTGACAACTTGTCTCATTTCGCTCAGGGAGACAGTGGCCAAGGCCCCGATTCACACTGACCCCAAACTTGTATTTTTCTGCCTCCGTGTGTCTGCCTTCAACGAATTCCAGAGCAAAGGGGAGGCATGTGCATCACAAAGCCATTAGGCAAGTTCAAAGGGACAAAGTCTGTCACAGGAGTGCTTACAGTCGAAGAAGTCAAAATATTAACAAGATCTAGAAGATACAAGTCCAAGTGCAGAGGGGTAAGGTGAAGAGTTGGACCAGGGAAACTGGGCAGAGCTGCATAAAGGGGATAGAATTGAGTGAGTCTCGAAGTATGTGTGTGGTTTAAGAAAAGGAGGTAAAGCCGAGGGAAAGCTCTCCTCGTGTGTGTGAAGGACGGAGGTGAGTGCATTCTGTTTATTCACCTGCAACTCTGCAGTAGTTTCTCTTGCTAACACAGTGGAAAAATATATCTGCTGCTCAGTGAACCTTGCCCCAGGCAGCTCCCTGAAGTGACTGCCCTTGGTTCAGGCAGTAAGCCCATTGCCAACATTGCCCACCCCAGATGCCAAGTATGGCATGGCCCCCTGTCTGGCATGGCGGGATCTGGTCTGGCTCAGGTCTTAACTTCATTCGTGCTAAAGTGTGCCCTGCTTTTCTCTTGTCACGCAGTGAATTCTCCAGACCCAACGAGCAGCCCCACCCAGCTCCTCAGAATGTCAGATCCTGGCACATCTTTTGGAGTTCCTGGACCCAATTCCAACATGAAGGGGGCCACATATTCCACATACACAATACCAAGCGATTTTCAGACACCAGTGGGGTGTCCCAAAATTCAACTCGATTCTGACATGATCTACCCAGATCAGATTCCATAGGTTAAGGGTTCAGTCCTACAAGACTGTGCCGCCATCCCCTACTTCGGACACTGGTCTCAAGTCCCAGGCTGTTACCTGTGATATTGACTGCTTCTGATGATGCGGATCCAAGGTTCCAACGACCTCCTCCTTAGGTTTGATTAATTTGCTAGAGCAGCTCACCAAACTCAGGAAAACACTTCTTTAGGTTTACCAATTTACTATAGGATATGATAAAGAATACAGATCAACAGCCAGATGAAAAGACACATGGGGAGACTTCCTAAACAAAGGAGCTTCTGTGATTGAGGGGCTTGGGGCCTGGCTCGGTGGCACATGGAAGGATTCTGGTTCCCCAAGATTGGAAACTCTCCAGGAAAAGGACCCCAAAGCTGTCCTTTGGGGTTTGTATGGAGTCTGCCTTACATAGTCTTGATTGACTAAGTCATTGGCCATAGGCTGATTCAACCTCTGGCCGTTCTCCCCTCCTCAGAGGTCAGGGTGGGACTGAAAGTTCCAACCCTCAAATCACAAGGTTGGCTCCATTGGCTACCAACCCCCACCCTTAGGTATTTTCCAAAAGTCATCTCATTAACATAACAAAAGACACCTAGATCGCTCTCAACACTTAGGAAATTCCAAGGGTTTGGGGAGCTGTGAGCCTGGGGCTGTGGACTAAGACCAAACACAATATGAATCACATATCGTAGCCCAACACAGACAAAAAACCTGGGTATTAATTCTGATTGACACAGATAGCAGCCTGGGGGGGGGGCGGGAGGCGTGTCAAGAACAGCGTGAGGGGCATCAAAGACCAGGGGGTAGTCTGAGATCTACCGCTAACTACTGTGTCACCTAGAGTCTTAAATGGCTGGTCCGCAGGCCCTCCAGCTCACAGTCTATGAATTTATCTCAAACGGATGTTTACCACCACATTCAAATTCCCTTTATCTCTGTGCAAGACAAGGTTGCACTGACGCTCAAAAGATACCAGCTCAGTAAAGGTCTGACATGTTGATACTGTGTGGAAGGGGATCCCATGAAAGAGACTGAAAAGCAGGTATTCAGAGCAAGAAGAGGACCAATGGGAGACTGGCAGGAAGCGTGAACCCCCAAATATATAAACAGTCATGGAAAAATAGAGAATGGGGTCATTCTTGCTTTAGTTCGGTGTGACTCCCATCCAGCTTTTCTCAAGTTTCGGCAGGAGGGATAGGACATGCAACTGCAGCCCCCACCGGTCTTCCGTGGCGCAAGAGTATCTTTGGGACTTCACAGTAAGAATCAAGCTGGTGCAGGAGCACTATATGCGATGCTCTTGTTTACACACCTTGCAGCCATTTGTTAAGGATGACTTAGATATCTTCAAACCTCCCAAATTTCTCCGAAGAATTAAAGACAATCGATTGCAATTCTTTTTTTTTTTTTTTAAGATTTTATTTATTTATTTGAGAGAGAGCATGAGAGAGAGAGAGATCACCAACAGAGAGCAGAGGGAGAGGGGGAAGCAGATTCCCCGTTGAGCTGGAAGCCCGACTCAGGACTCGATCCCAGGACCCTGGGATCATGACCTCAGCCGAAGGCAGACGCTTCACTGACTGAACCACCCAGGCGCCCCAATTAATTGCAATTCTAAAGTCCCAACTTCCAACTCCTCCAAACCCCTTAAGAAAGATTTTTTAAATCCATGTTTCATACGTTCTGGAAGAATGAGGCTAGAATATCATTCCAATTCCATTTTACAGGATCGGGAGACTGAGTCACAGAGACCCGAGGTGGTGTCCCAAAATTCAGTTTCTCTTGCTAACACAGTAGAGAAACACATCTGTCCAGCCGGCCTGAGACGCGCACTGCAGAGATCTTAGACTTCTTTTCTTTTTTTTTTTCAGACTATGGACTCTGAGAAACTGAGATCTCAGACTTTTGATGTTCCTTCCTAGTGTTCAAATCACTGGAAACCAGATTTTTCAAACAAAGCATTCATTGCAAGCTGCTCTCTGTCATTGCTCAGTGGAAAATGGAAAGGTAAAACCAGGAAACAGAGTGTGTATTAAATTTTAAACAACTAAAAAGAAAAAAAAAAAAAAAGGAAGAATTCATCCAAACTAATAAAATTTTTGAGCAACTCTCCCTAGGATGACATGCTGGTGTTTGCTTAAGTTGCGGAGAGCAAGCTGAGACTGTGAAATGGTGAAAAGGGGGACAGTCTGCGCTTGGTGAAAGAGTCCCATGGAGCCTCAAATCCAATTTGAACTTGGAAAACATTTATATAATCGTCTTATTCAGGATCTCCAGGTGTGGGAGTGACTGAGCAAGAGAATGTCCCCAGTGCCATAGGCTTTTAAACCGTAACATGTACTCTTTAAAGGCCTGGGTCTTTGGCATTCTGTTGGCATAATGGTGGCCAATGAGAGTGGGAAAGAGCACATGGGTGCCTGGGCTATACACCTTCTGTGGGGAAAATAAGCCCTCTCCTTCCAAAGGAGGGCCAGGGTCGACAGAGACACTCACACCACCCACGCTCCGGGCAAGGTCGGTGGCCAGGTCCAGCTGTTAAAGGTCGACCTTCACACCCATGGGAGTGGCCCTTGGCCAGTGGTCTAGTTGGACCCACTGGGTGGCACAGCACACGTGTCAAAGTTTGCACACAGGTACGCAGATGCTGTGGAATGAACACTGACCTTTGCATTAGGACCACCACCTCCAGGAGGCATTCCCGTATTCTCTCTTATATTGCTCTCAACTCCGTGTGCCAGGCATTGTGACAAGCACCGCTCCTGTATGACGGTGCTTAATCTCTTCAAACAGTCCTACGATGTGCACACTATTCTGATCCCCATTTTACAGAAGGGAAAACTGAGACTTGGTGATAAAAAAAATTGTCCCAGGTTGCTTAGCTACTGAGTATTGCAATGAGACCTGAAGCCAGCTCTGTCAGCCCCCAAAGCCTGTGGTCATGACCATCGAGTTATTCCATCTCTGTGTAAGAAAACTGAGGTCCAGAGAAATGTGGCTTATTCTGGGGGTACGTAGGACAAGGCGGAAGTAGACTCAGGCTTCCTGCCTCAGCTACTTCTTGTAACCCCACCATTCTTGGCACAGTGCTGTGCGCATTGTTAATGTGGACCAAATGGATATGGTGCTAGCCTTCCCCCAGGTTCCCCACTGCCAGCAATGCCACCTGGACTCTGTCCCCCACACAGCAGCCTCAGCAACCCTCCTAACCCAGGGCACATCACAGCTCCTCTGACTACAGGCTGATTGCTACTGACCCTGACAACATTGCTACTTTCACTGGCAGGTGATGTGTTCCCAGACTTTGTTTCACTCGAACTTGGCTTTGGCTATTGGGTTCCCATGTTGCAAGGGGCCACTGACTTGCCACTAAAAACCAGATCCAACTGGACAAGCTCTTATATCCCATTGATTACATCAGATGGGAAATAGAATTAATATTTCTGGTCGTATCTATTTTTTTTAATTTACAATTTTTTTTTTATTTCCTACTATGTGCTGGCAGCCTTAGATAATAGAATTCTTATGTAGACTATAGTTTATTTATGAATTCAATGACAGCATGGTGACTATAGTTAACAGTACCATGCAGTGTATTTCAAAGTTGCAAAGAGTAAAATCCTAAAAGTTCCCATCACAAGGAAAATCCATTTCTTTTCTTTTTTTTCTTTTTTAAATAAGCTCCGCACCCAATGTGGGGCTTGAACTCAGGACCCTGAAATCCAGAGTCGCACGCTCTATGGACTGAGCCAGCCAGGTGCCCTCCCCCCCCCATTTCTTTTGGTTTCTTTTCTTTCTTTCCTGCTTTTGTATTTGTATTAGGAGATGGATGTTGGCCAAACTTACTGTGGTGGTCATTTTGCAATATCTGTAAGTCAGGTCACCGTGTTGGACGCCTTATGCTTACACAGCGCAGTACATCAGTTCTATCTCAACAAAACGGAAAGGGAAAAAAACACGACTCCAGAAATCTCTCAAGGGAACAAACTTAGAGCTTTGTCCTTTTTATTGAGTTGAGAACTCGTTTGACCTAACCACAAGGCGTTCAGGCACAAGAGCATCTAACTGTGTTCTGGGAAAACAAATGCGAGAAGGATTTACTCTCAGTTTACAAGGCGGCCCATTGTTCTTTCTGGATCTTCACCTCGGAGTTCAAGGCAGCCTGGCCCTGGAGCCTTGTGTACTGCCAACTCAGACATCTCTTTTTCCTTTTACAACCTTTCCCTTTAATTGATTGTAGTTTTATTGGAGGAAAGCCCAAGAAATACCTACCGGCTTGTTTTCTTTTAGCTTACATTATGGTCTTGATCGCCAACCTCACAGGTAGCCTTCAAAATTCAGACAAATTTGGTTTCACAATTTATCGGCTCAAATACCACCACCAGGGATTCCGAGAAAGGCCATCCACCATCTTTCTTCAGTGTGCCCAAATGGTTTTGCTTCTAAAATAAATAAATCCTCCTTGGCAATACAGAGAAAAGAATTGAAATAAAAATATCAATGCGTCTTGTCGCTTTCTCATACGTAGGGCACTTTCTTTCAAGAAATTTTAAGAAAGTGTCTTAAAACAGATTTGAATGTTTGAGTACATTCTGTGGTCAGGAGCGTGAGCTCGTCAAGAGCTTCTGGAAGGCTTTGTGCAGCTCTAGTATCTGAGTTCAGGCAGTTGGTGAAATAAGACAGAAATTAAATGAACTCTTAAGTACAGCTCCCATAAGCAAAGAACTCCCTCCCCACCCCCCCAACCAGGGGAAACTGGGAAGTTAAACCTTATTTTGTTTTGTTTTGTTTTTTTCCAATTTCCTTTTACTTATTTCAAAACCTTGGTTACAGATGCAGTTTATGTGCCCAAGGAAGTTTCGTTTCCTGTGCACCTTTGCGGAGCCACTTAGTTTTTGATTATATAATCAATAAATGTACTGAATCACTGCTGTACTTTCTTTACTCACTTGGGGATACTTCTCCTCCCAAATTGGGCATTATCACAGTTTATATAAAAAATTTCATTGCAACCTTAACATGTAGAATACATAACATGAATGTTTACCACTCTGTATATGTGTGTGTTAAAAGGTAATACCTTTTGGGGCGCCTGGGTGGTTCAGATGGTTAAGCGTCTGCCTTCGGCTCAGGTCATGATCCCAGGGTCCTGGGATCGAGCCCCGCATCAGGCTCCCTGCTCAGCGGGAAGCCTGCTTCTCCCTCTCCCACTCCCCCTGCTTGTGTTCCCTATCTCGCTGTGTCTCTCTCTGTTAAATAAAGAAATAAAATCTTAAAAAAAAAAAAAGGTAATACCTTTTGTGGGCAAAATGCTTATTGACAGAATTATTTTGATTAATTTTGTCCCTTCATATTCATTTCAGGAACTATCTCTTTTTTCTTTTTTTAATTGAAATACAGTTGGTATATAACATTATATTACTTTCAGTTGCACAACATAATGATTTGCTATTTGTATATGTTGCGAATGATCACCTAGTTAGCATCCATCTTACAGTTACAAAATGTTTTTTTTTCTTGCAATGAGAACTTCTCAGATCTGCTCTCTTAGCAACTCCCAAATATACAACACAGTCTTATTAACTACATCATCACTGTACTGTTTTTTACATCCCTAGGACCTATTTATTTTATAACTGGAAGTTTGGACCTTATGATCCCTTCACCCATTTTGTTGCGTGCCCCTCCCCACCAGAGTCGCCCCTTTCTTAGAGTTCGTGCTCTTGGCAAACACCCAGTCGGAGAGGAACTCCATTCCCTTCCCCAGCTCGTTGGCCTTTCTTTCTCTCCCTTTCTAAACAGAGTCGTTCCCTCTACTCAAACAGGTCCCTCTGGCTTTCCAAACTAATTTCATCTAAGCTTCTCCTGAAGGTGACTCACCTCTGCTCTCCTGTCATTATTCATATGTTTATTTCCCCACTCCTCCCTTCTGTGCTTCTTTGGCTCTTATCCTCCCTGTCACTGAAAAAAATCATTTACAAGGGGCCTTTTTTTTTTCCCCCTGACAGATTGAAGAGACCCATGGGCTAGAGAGAGCATCAACTGAAACCAAAGCACCACGGAAGTGTAGATTAGAGTCAGCCCCCCTCAGTGCTGGGGCCGGTTCCTTCGGCACCCACCACAGCAGAACTGAATGCCTTCTCAAAACTCAACTCCACTGGGAGAGAAGTAGCTGGAAGCCGATCCAAGGACAAGCCACAGATTTGTTCAGTACATGCAAATCCTCTACTTTCCTTGTGCTCTTCACTGACCTCCCAAGTATGAGCTGAAACAAGTAAAATGTGGGCACGGTGCTGGGATGTTGCCAACAACAACCATGTTGCACAAAGCCTGACAAAGGCCTGGCACTTTCTCCCGCCCTCCACGCTAGCAGTACAAGACCAGTCATGAGCTTCTTCAGTCCTTTGTCAGCAGGCCTCCAGCTGTGGGCTGTGGCATGCTAACGAACAGTCTGACAAAGACATAACTTTTCACTCGTACAAGGACAGAGGAAACTCAGCCAATTTTGCAGATATTTCAGCCAATTTCTCCTCCCACTTCCCACACCCAAGTACTTTGGTCCCTCTCCTCTGAAGCAGAATGGCTAGAGAAATTCTATGAATTTCTCAAAACAACAGAATTGTTTACAAAAAAGAGAGAGAAAAAAATGCAGAAATCTATCTAAAAGAAAAAATCCTCACTTGAAAAGTAACTTCTTAGTTGATTCATTATCTTCCTTGGGGTTTGCTTTGGCGAGTTTCCCAATGGCCTCCTGTAAACCACCTTGTCCACAGCCCGTGACCACAGAGGGACTCCACCATTTTCCTGTTCTAAGATCTGCCATTGCTTCCTGGACAACTAGATTCCCTCCTCTCTCATCCTCATCTTTTCTTGGCTACCCACATAATTGCCATTTTATTTGCTTATCGTACTTTCGTGTATTTCAGACCTATCTGGGGATGCATCTTTTCCAGTTTGCTTTAGTGAGTATCTGTGGGTGGCAAACTGTCAGCTTGTGTTTATCTGTCTTTATTTTGCCCTTGTTTTTGAACAATATATTCATTACATAACATTTTGAGATGTTGGTATTTTCTTTCAGCACCATGAAGCTATAATTTCATTGTTTTCTGGCTTTCACTGTAATTGTTGAGAAGTCATTAATAAATCAGGTATGAGTCTACCACTCCTTTGAAGATAATACCTTCTTTTTTGTTTGTTTATTTCCGGCTGCTTTTAAAATCCACTATATTTTGGGATTTGGCACTTTCATGAAGCTGTGTCTAAGATCGGCTTTCTTTTTATTTGTCGGGTCTGCAATTAATTGGGATACTTGAATTTGTGAACTATTGTTCTTTATCCCTTCTGGAAAATTCCCAGATGTTGTCTTTATGAGTTTTGCTTTTTGCCCCATTGCCCCTCCCCTCTCCTTCTGGAATTCTGACTTGAAGTCTATTAGACCTCACTCTCTTTTCTGTATCTCATGGCTTCTCATTTTTTAAGTGTCTTCTGTTTTTTTTAATGCTGCATTCTGGTTAATTAATTCTATTGGTCTCTTGGTGTACCAGTCTCTTTATCTGGGTTTAATATGTTTTATACACACCTATTACATTTTAACTTTTAATAATTAAAATTTTTCTAGAAGTTATCTTTTGAGAACTGTTAAGTCCTTTAAAAGTTTTTTCCCCCTATTCTCTACATATGTTTTAAGGCTCATCTTTCATAGTGTTAAATACGGTTGATTTGCGTGGAGCACTGGGTGTTATACACAAACAATGAATCATGGATCACTACACCAAAAACTAATGATGTACTGTATGGTGACTAACATCACATAATAAAATAAAACAAAGTTAACAAAATAAAAAATAAAAGTTATATTGTTCGCATACAATCCTTCTAATATATGAAGTCTTCACGCATCTGTTTCTGCTGGTTCTCACTCTTGGTACATGGTTATTCATTATCGTAAGTTTCTCGGTTCTACGGAAAATAATGTTTGAAATCCTTGGAAAGTTAAAAGGAAGGTGCCTTCTTCAAGAAAGGTTTGCATTTGCTTTGCCAGATGCCAAAAGTCTTTACTAGTCTAAAAACACTTTAAATTAAATTCATAGCTTGAGGGCGTGGAGATAACACATAAGATATGATTTGGGGCTGCAAACACATGAAAAAGACAGCTTACAGCTACAACTTTCCAGAACCTTTAAAAAAAATTTTTTTTAGAAACCCCACTTTGCTTTGTGCCAAGGATACTTTCCTTCCAGTCTTTACGAGTGGGAGTGTGGGGTAGTGTGAGAAACATTGGTTCACCCTTATCCTAATTATGCAGCACATTGTGTCCTCGGGCTTATGGGAGGAGGACCTTCTATTAGGCTCCAGCACTGGACAAAGATTTAGTTCACTTTCTCACAATCTCACCTCCTTTCTCTTCTGTCTTGGTTGGTGCTTTATCCATGCCAGGTTATCCCCTCTCTTGAATTTAGGATCTAGTTCCTGGTTGGCCTTTGAGGGGCCAGATGATGCAACTCAGAAGGGCAGGATGCTACCTACTGGTGGGATGAAACTTGACCAGTGGGAAATGAGAGATGGGAAGGAGCCACACAGGTAAGTTCCTCTTCCTTCCTCTTTTACTCGGATGACTACACGGTGTGGGTCATTCTTGCAGCCCTTCCAAGGACCAATCCCCTCCCGCCCCCCATTACCTACACACATCTACAGAGTAACCAGCTGGGTCCATCTCTAGCTGCTCGTGAGGCAGCAGCCAGCAGGGGAATGTATTACATGGCACTGCTGGACATCTCTTCTTGCCTCGCTTTCACTGCCCTGGGCCTGCACCTACCAGGTCACCTCGGTGCGGCCCATGGCTCTGCTTCCCAGGGAACTTGTCTGAGACAACTGCTTACATTGTGAAGCTCTGGGGGTTAAATTCTGCCCCCTATGCCTTATGAGGGCATCAAAAGTAAGGCTCAGGTTTACCTGGGTTGGTAGATTACCTCAGGGCAAAAGTGGCTCTGCTTATCTTGCTTTCTCGTAAAGTTTGGCTATGTAATTTCTCATTATCTTGTCAAATCTTTGATGCCTTTTAAGAAGAACCCATTTGTGTTTATTTTTGAGTGCTTTCAAAGGGAAGGTGGATCTGGACAACTTAGCCAGCCATGTTTCCCAATCTATTCTGACAGCAATCGGGGAACTATTTCAAAGATTGATATCTGATTTGTCCCCTCCCCCTTTGCTTAATGCCCTTTCAGAACCCCTGATTCTTAGAATGAAATCCAGGATTCTCAACATGATTTATATAATCACATGTTCTGACTCCTGCTTACCTCTCCTCCTCACATTTTTTACTGCCATCATCATGGACTTCCTTCAGTTCCTCCAGTAATATGGCTCTGACTTGAGCCTTTTGCACATGCTGTTCCCTCTGCCAGGAATCCTTTCCCTCCACATTCCCACATCCTTTACTAGCAACCTTCTACTTACCTTTTAAATTAAACAGTCATTCCTCAGCACGTGAGCAGCCCCCAGTAACTGTTTGTTGAGTTGAATCATTTCCTTTTTCAGAGAAATCAGGAGTGATCTCTGCCGTCTCCAGTGAATTTATTCCTGATGCTACCCTGGTGCCTAACAGGCAGAATCTTCTACTTTCAAGTCTTTTGTGGTCCATAGTTGACTGTCATACTTCTGAGGATCCCACAGAGCAGGGCTAGTGGCAGTAGGGGCCCCAAAGAACTCCATAGACCTGGCTAGAGAGCTGGCTCTCGTGTAGGAGATGGGTCACCTTGGGCCGGTTGAGGGGGAAATGAGTGTGAGTGAGCTTTGTGAAATGTGAATTGCAGACACTTGTTCAATTATTTACCACAGCAGCATGTTTTGAATGTCTCTTCTGTGTGAAGTGCTATGCTAATCGTGGACACACCAAAATGCAATCAGTGTGAGGCTACTTTCAAGTAGCTTTGAGTCTAGTTAGGGAGACAGACTACACAAAAAAGAAGATCATTAACATACTAAGGCGGAATTTCTAAAGAACCAGGTGGAGATACTAAATGGCTGGAGTCATCCCTGAGGGTTCAGACATCTGGAGAGGGATTTCTGGAGCTGCTTAGTCTTGGGATGTCCTTTAAGAAGGAATTTAGCCAGAAGTGAGTCAATCTGTTGGTAATGATCACAAACTCAAAAACTTGCAGTGGAGGGGTACCTGGCTGGCATAGTCTGTTAAGCGTCTGGCTCTTGATTTCAGCTCAGGTCATGATCTCAGGGTCGCAGATTGAGCCCCACATTGGGTTCCATGCTTGGCATGGAGTCTCACTGGGATTCTCTCTCCTTTCCCTCTGCCCTTTCCACTTGTGCTCTCTCTCTCTCTGTGTCAAATAAATAAATAAATCTTAAAAAAAGAAAAACTTGCAGGAGAGAAAGGTATATTAATGACACAAGCCAGTAATACAATAAGGAATAGTGGGGACTATGGCAAACCAGAAGATAATGTCCTAAAGGGAATGGAGGTGACTCACTCAACTCCTTGATATTATTGAGATGTGAGAATGTGGACTCTAGGATGCCATAGCTTCTGCTTTTAGAATGTTGGAAATCAGGTTTTTATATCATGTTTCTCAATATCTAAAACATTACTCCAATTCCACCCCTACAACCTTGTCTGTATGATGAACTTGGCCCATAGGCCACTAGTTTCTACCCCTACTCCAGATGAAAACACAGATGTAGTACATCACTTCATTTCAAAGTTGCTTTCTCTTGTCTTTCTGCTTAACTGTTCTGATAAACTGAGGGTTTCTGAATCTGTATCCTCAACCCCAGTCTATATCCTGAGCTTTAATATCCAATATTTGGTTGCTTACCTGGCATCTTCATCTGGAAAAGCACCTTGAATTCAATATATCTGGAACAAACTTTTCCGCCCAACCCCAATCTATTCCTAGTACACTTGATTGACTTGACTGGGCCTCCATTTTCAATATGTAAATAAGAATAATAGTAATAGCCTGTCCTACCTAACTTAGGGTTGTTTGGAAGAGCAGATCACATGACATGTGCAAGACAAGAGAAATTAGATGAAATTCCGGAGCGTGGACTTACAAGCTAACTTTGAGAGGACAACATGCTCTGCACTATGCCTTCCTACTGACATGAGAAGCAGGAGAGAGAGACAGAGACACAGAGTCAAAGATACTATTAGATCTATCTGACTGTTACCCTAGACAACAAAGAGGTGGTAAAACATGAATTTTGTAATAATCTTTTGCTGTTCAGACCAGACTGCCATCCAGAGTGTCTATGGCAGGGCGATTGATGAGGTTGTCAGTCAAGTAGCATGTCACTGCTGAGTATGAACTTACTGAATTTTTCTTAAGAAGAATATAGAGCATAGGAAGCATTCTGTTGGCTTCCCACTGTATTGGCTTCATCACCTCCAATAACATATGCATGAATTTTCTCAAAGTCAGGAGCTTTGGGACCCACTGCTGTGGTTACATGGGATGGAAGGGGAGCCGAACCTGGGCTGGGTTGTGGCTGCAGAAACTGCCTATGGTAATGGCAACTTCCACAGAGGGTAGGAGTGAAACAGGGTCACACAGCAGAGAGCATCCTGTCTACACGTAAGCAGGAATATTAGAAATTATAGTCATTATTCTTCCATGTTTTAGATAAAGGCAATAATATATAATTAATAAAATATAATAAAATAATATTGAATATAATTGAATATAATAATATTCAATGAATGGCCTGAGCAGGAAATGAGGGAGCCATCTTCAACAAGCCTGTTATCCTCATCACCCAAATCAATTGGGCACCAATTCTGTCATTCTACCTCATAAATATGTCTAGGATCCATATTCCCATATCCACTACCACTGCTCTTGTTCCAATATGGGTTCTTGTTATCTCATACTGGGCTGTTAAACATCTTTCTGATCAGGGTCCCTCCCTCCATCTTACTTCCCACCTGTTCATCCTCCACTCTACTATCTGAAGGATCTTTCCAAACACAAATATAAGTCATGTTTCTCTCATACTTACAATGCTTTGTTTGCAACACTTTTGATTCCAGCTCCAGGTATCATTTCGTCCTCACTTAGTCACTCCCATGTACGCCCCGGATTCTGGGCAAACCTGATCAGTTGCAAGCTCTCCGAGCACACCTGGAAACACCTGGCAACTCCTGGCATACAGGTGTTGGAGGTTCAGCACTGAAAGACTCAGAGAGTCAGACATGGTTACAGTGAGAGAGTAAGAGGCAGGGAAGATGAGGGGTCACTGAAATAAGGTAGATTCTTCAAGGTGTGTTCCTTAAACCCAGCTTGGCTCTTCTTGGGCTATCTGTGGCTGCTGATGAGTCTAAGAGTGGTAGAGCCAGTCAAGGCTTAAGCATATCTCAAATGTAAGGTTTCTCAACTGTTCCTCTATTAAAATATCCATACAAAGTACTCAAAACCCTAGTGATCGATGCCAATATGTGAATATAAGGGATAACTGTAAAGCTGGTTTTAAAGAAACTATGCTTACTTGCCAAACTTTTCCTTGGCATTAATTATTACTAACCTGAACTCTGAATTTATTTCCATCCTTTTTTTTTTTTTTTTTTTGCTTTATATTTATAAACAGTTATTTTGTCACTTATTCTTTTTATTTCTGGCCTAAGTCCTCTCTTTTCTTTAACTCATCTTTCTTCTTCTCTTCCTCTAGCTCACAGTTTGCACCTTCTCTCTGGGTGGTTTTAACTACTACCACGTGCTCACTCATTCTGGATGTGGAAGGTCTTCCAAACCTCCAGCCCAAACCTCTCCAGTGTTTTCAAAACTAACAACCACATACTTCATATCTTTGCTTGGATGTCTCATAGCCATCTGGGACAAAACAGATCCTCACATGGAGCCATGCCCTCTCTAATGTTCCATATCTCAGCAAACAAATCACTATCCTTAACTCCAATGTCTTGTCTCCTCCATGTTCCTTCACCTCCCACTTTCTTTCAGACACAGAATTTTGACGATCTTACCTTTTAAACATATCTCCAAATCAATCCATTTCTCCTTCCTACTGTAGTTTCTTAGGTCAGGTCACTGTGATTTCTAGCCTAAATTACTGTAACATCCCTAATGAGTCTTGAGCTCCCTAGCTCAGTCCCTTTCCATTCTACCCTCTGCTATGCTGCCAGAATGATTATTCTGAAATATATAAGTTTGGCCATGTCCTTCCCGGGGAGACCACAAATTCTGTTTGCCTGTTCCTCAGATTAGTCCTGTAGGTAGACATAAATCAGAGTCAGTGAAACCCATTGACACTTTGTTGCATTTAGCCAAAAGGATAATTTGGCTGTCTCAGTAATGAGGAAAAATGATCATATTAGAGAAAAAGACTGAGTTATTTTTTTGCACTTTCATGAGAGTGTTTTTCTTCTGCCTCCCTGGGAAAGAATAAGTCTTTCTGTGGAGCTAGTCGTAACATCCTCAGAGGTCAAGCAGAACAGTACAACAGTGCGTCTAACTGCCCAAATTTCACACAGCTTGGTTGTGCTGAGTCTTAAAAAGAAGACACTGGTGATCAAGAAGGAGAGGAAAAACAAGTCCTCCCCACACCATCTGCTTCCTAGCTTTGTGCGTCCCTGAGGAGGAGGCTCCGAGCCCAGGACCTATGCTCCCATGAGTCAGCACATGGCAAGGTAAAACGTGGGGGGCCAGAAAACCTTGTGTTGGAGAAGAGTCGGGAGGGAAAACGTAAAGTGCAGCCACCCCAGGTTGCCCTACTATAATCCCAAGATCAGAGCATCGGGCAGGGAAGGCGCCCTCCACCCAGACTCAGATTTGACAGGTGCTGGTGCTCAGAATTAAATTACTCCCCAGGGGTGGTGCATCCAGAGTGTGGGGAAGGAATGGAGGGCTTAAGAGGGGTTGAAACAAAAGTTTTCTTCTTAGAAATATCAAACAAAAAATGAAAACAAAAACTGCCCTCCCAACAACCTTGTGTGAGAACATCAGTAAGCCTGGATTAAACAAGAAATAATGATGATGATGATCTGATTCACACATTCTGCAAAGCCCTTGATGGCTGGGAGGATGGCTATCCGCCCTTTTTCTGGTACTTGATGGGTAGCAGGCACACTGTTGTGTCTCTGCCACACACCGCAGGAACGGTCATGCTCTAACCACGCTGATTCCCAGTACTTCTCGCATGCCTTGTGAGGGTTGTTCTTCCGTGTCTGCCAAGTCCTGGCTATGAGGTATGTTCCTTCACGTTAGTCATAGAGGAGGCTTGTGGGAGAGTTGAATAAACCACTGCAGATCTCCCTCAAAACCAACACCTGCCATGCAAGTCTCTGCAAATGTGCACGTTCAGTCCTTCCTGCACATTCTTATAGTGGCAGATACTCTGAGAACCTGAATGGAGACAATTCACGATTTATCTCCTCAGAAGAGTAAAACAGTAGACGTGTCCACCAAGACCCATTTGTCCAAGGGCAGCATCATTTTATGGGTTCAAAGGAGGGAAGTTTCCATCGAAAGCCAGTTGTCACCAGGGACTTTGCATTTGATGTCTCAATTCTCCGCTCAGTCGGGGGAAGAGCTTAGTTTCACCATGCAGAGAGAAGGAAATCAAGTAACTAAATCACAATGCTAGTGTGTGGTGGGTCAGGACTGTCACCGGGTCTCTCTGTCCTCAAAGGCAATGAAGGCTCCCTGTAGCAGGTACATGCATGCCGGGCGCCCAGCCGTTCCCATCTCTGCCCAGTCTGCAAAGCAAGACATCACCTGCAATCGGTAATTTCTGGGCTACAGTGTCATTTGTGATCCTTGCAATATATTCTGAGCCTGGTTGTTTCTACTTTCTCTTGTGGTTCCAGGCATGCGTGCCAGAAAGCTGAAACAAACATGCTCCCTGGCTACCAGGCACATCCTACCTAGAACAGATGGACCAACATGTGGAAGGAAAAGTGTGGGAGAGGTAAAGGCGAGAAAATATGAAAAACAAAAAGAAGGCCAAGACACAAGTGGAAAAGTTGTTTTATTATTTGATTTGGACTGAGGGTAGATGCACTAGAAACTATCCAAAATGCCCAGATGGTATTTTTTCCAACAGGAAGATGCACTAACTTTAAGGGGCTACTGACTTAGAATTGTTCCTGGCCATGCAATCCACAGATCCTGTAGGAGGCCCTGTGTGTTAACATGGCTGCTGTCTGGGGCTCTCGTCCAGCCCCTGCTGGGATCCCAGAGAATGCTGCCTCCGTGTCACAGATGCCCAGGGCCATCTGCTGGGAGTGACCGTGGTGACAATAGCTGTGACAAGTCTCCAAATGGCGGTCATCACCGTCCCCATGGTCACACCGCCTAGATTTTTTCAGAGTTCATAACATGTTTTCACGTAGATGGCTTCCCCGATCTTCGTAATCACCTGGGAAGTAGTCAAGGCGAGTGTCACTCTATACTATTACTAGGCAATAAGATGACATATTTATTAGTGTGGTGTCATGTTATTAGTACATCAGTTTTATCCAAGAGGAAAAAGAGTGCAGTGAGGTGTCACATGCCAAGGGAACATGACAAGCGTCCTGAGTTTACACAAACTCGTAATCTTAACTTTCAAGGAGGAGGCAGAGGTTACTCTTGCTAGCATTGTTAATTTCTGATAACTATTATTATTTTTTTAATGTGTGTGGCTTAAAAGGCTAATGCATGGTTAGCAAATCTTCACCAACTGGGTACCCGACATTTGGTCTACAGTGAGGGAAAGGAGCCTTGGACCACACATTTCCACCTGAATTGACCTTTAGAGTCAATGTGTGTCAAGGTGAAGAGCTTTGGGGGCAGACGCTTCGAAGCTGGCAAGGCAGCCCTGTCACTTGGCAAGTCACTTAACCAAATGGAGCCTTGACTCCCTTATCTTTACAATGGGGATTGCAGAGTCTAGCCTGCAGGAGCATCGTTAAATGAGTTCCTGTCCCTGAAGAGATGCTCCATAAATGGAAGATGTTATTCATACTCTGGACTTCTTTTTCTTTACGCTTAAATTTCAGGAACTTTGTTCCTGAAAGTTGCTCCGTATACAGGTGTGGGGTGGGGGAGTTTGAACAAACTCTAAGTAGCAGATGGCTGATCATTGCTTTAAATTGTTTGGTTATGGGAACTGACTTTGGAATCAGAGCTGGATGCAAATTTCAGCTGCAAGGTGTGCCCCGGGAAAGCCAGGGAGCTTCTCCCAACTTCAGGTCCCTCATCTGCAAAGTGGGCACCATAATGCCATGTGTATTGCTGCCCGGAGAATGGGGAAACAATTGAGGTTTTTGACCTGGAGCCAAGGTTGGACAAATGTCACCCTGCTGTTGGGATTGTGGTTGCTTGCAGAGACCCAGGCTCTTTGCCCTGGGGAGATAACCATGAGCTGTGGGGCTCCCTCTTCTGCTCTCTAGCCATGGGTGCTGCGGGTACCTCTTCCTGCTGCTCCTTCCCATATGGCCGTGCTGCTCTTTAGAGTCTCCTGGGGAAGATGAAGGAGGTGTGGTTCAACTGGGAGAAAAACATCTCAAGGGCAACCTAACCATGGTCTTCACCAAGGGCCATTATATGGAGGGCAGACCATTTGTTCTCCATCTCCAAGGGGACCAGAAATAAGGATGTGGGAGGGAGGTGCAGGAAAAGGGGTGTATGTATAGGCACGAGCTTCCTGCCTGGAAGGTGAATCCTTCCTGGAAACACAGCAACCCAGGGGCTCAGGACCGTAGTCCACAGGGACCTTTAAATGTAGGAATGGCGCACGGTCATCCTGAATCACTAGGTGGTGGGGGATCTGCTTCAGAACAAGGGCTGGGACTGGAGGACGGTTGGGGGTCACTTCATTCAAGGATTCCATGGCTTTTTAGAGGCCAGAGTCCCATAGATAGTGTGTATGTTAGTATATGCTCAGAACATAAAGTAGACCTGGGTATACACACATACCCCTTCCCTTCATTGTGTTCGACGGAGCTTCAAGAGAACAACGCTGGGTACCTAAGCTGGGGGGAGGCATCTATGGGGTCTTTTAAGCTGATGGAGTGTCAAAAAGAGAGAACAGGAAGACTTGTCGGGGAGTGGCTCCATTGGGGCACTGGACTGTAATGGGAGTCCACGTTATGGAGACCAAGGGCCCCCAGAATCTAGCCCCCATGTGGGAGCTGTGCCATTAGCCTCATTTGTGGACTTGGGCGTGACAGCTCACCATATGCGTGACTCTATTTGATCCTCACTGACACCACTGTGCAGGGGAGGAAATGGAGGCTTGGTCCATTGAACTCCTGGTTCCTGGCCATTGAACTTGTTATTCCTTCTTCCTGAATGTTCTTCCTTCAGATCTTTGTGTGGTTGGCTCCTTCTCATCACCTGGGTGTGTGCTGGAAAACCATCTCCTCAAATCAGTTCTGTTCCATGACTTGCTTTCTTTAAGTTCTTCATGAGCCTCCTTGCTCACTAAAAGTGTCTTGTTTACTTGTTTACCTATTTGTTGTCTCGCCCCTTCCCCCTCCAAAATGTAAGCCCAGTGGGCAGGGATCCTACCCTGTTTTCACCTTTTTCTTCGCTCTATCAGCCTGGTGAACAGAGGTGCTCGATACATCCTAGAGGAATGGAAGATGAAGCTGTCTTTTCCAAAGCCCACAGCTAGGACAGGGCAGGCAAGGCCTATCCTGCAAGCCCAGTACCCTTCCAACTTGCTTCCTGCTTCCAGAAGACATCAAATAGGGTCAAAATAAAATCAACAGGCTAGGCGCTGTCTGATTCTCCCCTCTGGCCATTACTTTAGACCTTCTGTTCTAGCACTTGTCTTTTGAAAAGTCATTCCCAGGTGAGGTGTTTTTTTTTTAAGATTTATTTGAGAGAGCGAGAATGAGAGAGAGAGAGAGTACGTGAGAGGGGGGAGGGTTAGAGGGAGAAGCAGTCTCCTCGCCGAGCAGGGAGCCCAATGCGGGACTTGATCCCGGGACTCCAGGATCATGACCTGAGCCGAAGGCAGTCGCTTAACCAACTGAGCCACCCAGGCGCCCCCCAGGTGAGTTTTACTTCTTACGGAGCTGGCTGCCAATGAGACCTTCATTTATGGGTATGAATTCTTACACTGCTGGGGATTTGCTGCCTTGGGGCATTTGGGTATTGTCCACCTCACCCTGAGGGGGACAGGCCCAAAGCAAGCTGAACCATGGTCCCTTGCATGTCCCTGTGAATCAAACATACACTTCGCTGGGGTCTGACAAACCTCTTAAGGCCGCATTCTCTCCTTTAGGGGACTCAGTTAAGACCTCAGGGCCCCAGATCAGTTCATTTACTTCCACTAGAAAATGGTACTCCCACTGTGTTTGCCCACTCCTCACATGGGCAAACATGTGAGGCCCCGAGAGGAGGTCCCACCCCTCCCCTCCAACCATCTTGGCTGTGGTTTGTGAACCTGGTCTTCTGAGAACGAAAATGCCATCCTGTGTCCGCTCCCACGTGGCAGCAATTTGGTTCTAGGAGGCCATTTGGCGGTCAGGTCCTGGTGAGGAAGTCTCCGGGTATTGGTGAGAAAACTGGAGGCAGGTCACTGCCTAGAGAGAAGACAAAGTGTGTTGAGGTGGGAGTCACAAGGAAGAGGCAGCCGGGGGAGGTGGGGTGAGGGGTGGCTCCGATCTTTCCTGACCAGAGAGGGGTGGGGAGTGTTCGGACAGCTGTGGCTTCCTGCAGAGACCCAAGAGCACTTGGGGAGATTTAGAGTCCATGAAAAAGTGCTCCTTAGCCCATGTGTTTACCTCAGACAACTTTACGGAGGCACAAGAACCAGGGTCAAGGGAGCACCTCTGTACCTTTTGCCTCTCAAGCTGTGGCTTAGCTTTGTTTGCTTTGACACCATTTGTTTTGTTTGCAAGACAGCAGTGACCGGTGGGAGCCGCGGGCGTAGACATATATGCTCTTGGTATGTCTAGGCAGCTTACAGTTAATGACTCTGTTCCCCTTTTGTTCCATTTAGAGGGAAAAAATACGTTTGTTTTCAGTTTTGGGTTAAGGGAAAGCAAGTTGCCTTACCCTCCTCCTTCTATTAAACAAAAAAGCTTGCAAATCAAGGGTTCCCAGGAGATGTGATTTAATGCCCCCCAAGCTAACCAAGGGGAGTTGTAACCTTGGGAAGAGCTCTGCTCATGGGGTAGTGTGCTTACCTTAAAGGACTACAGAAGGGACTCCCCAACCCCTTACCTAGCTTGGCTGGCAGCTCTCCCCTCCCCCCCACGTCGCCCTTCTGTTCCTCTGACCCCACCCCTCACAAGGCTCACAGGCTCTTCTGGGATCAAGTTACAGAGATACCCTGGCCACGAAGGCTGCGCGTTACCGGGGACAAGTGAGTGGCCATTGGTTTAGCAGTGACTAGCTAGCCTCCTCCCTTCCAGGAGCAAGAGCTGTTGATTCTGTTTTATAACATGCACAGAAATGATGAAAAGAAGCACTCTATCAATAATACATGGAATGGGAAATAGGAGCAAACAAGTCAAATGAAGATGAGGTGGACGGTAAGCCAGTCAATTTTCTTTTAATTGCCTTCATATCCATAAATGTCAAAGGAACAGCAACGCTGAAAGTTTCCTAATCAAACAGAACGGCAGGAAGACTGCAACAGGGAAATCTCTTTTGTAGCAAATGTGGAGTAATTTAGGTTTAAGAAGCCAAAACATATTAGGCTAGCAAAAAGAAATCTGAATTGGAATTCTATTATAAAAACAGAAACTGGCTATTGGAACTTTTTCGAGCACTCCCAATTTTTGGCACGGCGTTGTTTTTTAGAACTAGATCCACGTGCACAAATTGGAACACGAGAATTTTAAAATCCAGTTAAGTTCAGTTAGAATGACTTCTTTGTCCTCTTCTAAGGCTTTGCCCCTCAAGCACACTCTCAAACCCTTGCCCTCGCCTTGGGGGCCCCCCCCCATGCGTATTGCCATCAAACACAGGTCGAAATCTTAAGCTGAGAGTGTGAAGTCATTTCTTTTTTTTTTAAATTGTTTATTCCTTTATTTGAGAGAGAGTGCAAACACAAGCAGAGTGAGGGGCAGAGGGAGAGAGAATCTCCAGCAGACTCCTTGTTGAGTGTGGAGCCTGACACAGGGCTCGATCCCATGACCTTGAGATCATGACCTGAGTCAAAACCAAGAGTCAGATGCTCAACTGACTGAGCCACCCAGGTGCCCCAGGTGAAGTCTTTTCTGACAATGACATTTTCAAACATCAGCCAGAGGGTAGAAAAGGAGTTGTGGGGCATCAGGGTGCATCCCTTAAACTACACCACATATAACTATTGAGGCAGGAGGATTAAACCTTCCACCAAAACAAATCACTATCAAAAAAATATCAGTGGGCTTTCAGGAAGAAAATTAGGGCGAGGTGTGTGCTGTGTAAGGCTCATTCCTACCTGTCTTTCTCCTCTAACGAAATTTAGATCAGTTCGCTTGCTAATTAACTTCAGAGACCTTGAGTTCTATTTCATCCCTAAGTCTTAACAGCAAAAATAGTTTTTAGTAATCATCTTAATAAAACTTTATCACTAAAAATCTATTTGAATGTCTTATAGCATTATGGTGATTATTCACTAATTCATCAAATATTTATTATATATCTACCATATGCTCTGGGAAATACAAAGATGAACTTAAGATCTAAGGGCTGTCTTGGGAGAAGTTGCCACACCTGTGATGCTAATCTGCTATTGTTTAGCTGTAGAAATGATTATAACACAGGGCAGTCTGTAAGCAATGAGTGGCACTCAGGGACGGAGTGATCCAGGGTGTCATCGAGAGAGCTCAGTGTTACCACTCGAGACCCAGTGTTGACATAGGGTAGTTCCTCAATCAACATTTATTCCATAAAAAGTAACCAAACAAGATAACAAGTGGTGGGATGGACTGAAAGTTTGTGTCCCTGCAAAATTCCTACATTGAGTCTTAACCCCCAACATGATGGTGTTGGGGGGGTGCTTTGGACGTGGTTAGCTCCTGTGGGTGGAGCCCTCACGACTGGGATCCATCCCCTTATGAGAAGAGACATAAGAGCTCGCTCTCTCTGCTCTCCACCAGGTGAAGACACACCGAGAAGCCAGCCATCTATGAACCAGGAAGCTGTCCTCAGACACTGGCTCTGGGGCCACTTTGATCTTGGACTTCCAGCCTCCATAACTGTGAGAAATAAATGTCTGTTGTTTACCAGTCACCCCCGTCTGTGATGTTCTGTTATAGCAGCACCAGCGGACTAAAGTAAGTGAGGAAGGTCTTAGAAGAGAAGGGTGATGGGGATACGTAGGTCAGGAAACCAGGCGTGCAAAAAATGCAGAGGTGATATGCTGAGGGACGTGCCCGAGCGAGAAGCTGTGCTGAGACTTAGCGGGGCTGAGGTGGGGGCTGGGATCAGACGCCACAGGACACTGACCTCCATCTACCTTTCCAGCCCCACGTGCCATTGTTCCTTTCCAACCATTCTTTTGCTCCATAGATGTCCTCTCCTCCCTATTTTGTGAAACATTCATAATGGTTTCACAAACGTCTGTTAGCTAGGTTTGAGGTCATGGGCAGTTTTTACTTTCTCCCTTTCCTTCTCTTGATACCTGATCAGAACCCAGGCTTGAACTGCCTACCTCTGCAATTGTACTTGTATCCACCCCAACCTCCTGGAACAGTCCTTTGCAGAACTCTTGAGGTTCCTGCCACCAGCAGCCTCGCTTCAGACTCATCTCTTCTCACCTGATCTATTGCTGGAGCTTCTTAACTTGTCTCCCTGCATCCAAGGTTTCCCCTGTGAACTCTCCTAAATGAGGCTCCTAGATCACTTCTCTTAAAGCAGAGCCCTGTGGCTGTCACGCCCCTGCTCAAGAATCTTCAATGGCTCCCAATGACATGCGGGAGAAAGTCAAGGCATTTGAGTCCAGCTGAAGAGTACAGTCTTTGTGAAGGGTTTTGAGCCGTTATAGGAATTTAATCAGATGAGTCATCCGGTCAGAATTATATTTTGAAAACACTCTTCCTGTTCAAATAGAAAGCAGATTGAAGGTAAAGCGGAGGCGCAGGTGAGGACTGAGCTTAGAGACGTGAGAGAACCAGATGGGAGGGGAAAGTAGTCGAACAAGGGGAATTAGTGGAGGTGGAGAGGAGTGGAGGGAGGAGAGCTATGTGACAGGTGGAACCGACTGCTCTCGGTGACAGATTGGATGTGAGGGGAAGGAACTAGGGAGCCAGGATGCTGCCCGGGTTTCTGAGGAGATAGCAGGTTGTTTGCCAAGACGGAGGCAAGAAAAGGAGCTGTTTGACTTGGAGGTGGGCGTGGGTGGGGACGAGGAGGTATGTTGAGGTCAGTTTGGGACACATTGCATGTAGGTCATCAAAGTGGAGTGTCCAGTGGGCCCCAGGACTCGTGCGATAGGGAGTTCCGAAGAGATGTCTGAGCCTGTATCGATTAGCATATTTGTTGTGTAACGAACCACCCCAAACCTAGTGGCTTAGCACAGACATCTATGATTGCTCATAACTTCAAGGCAGTGGGGTGGTCCGGCTAATCTGGGCTGAACTCCTTCATGCACCTGCCAGTCAGCTGGTGGGACAGTGGGGCACTGGCTGCATTTAGAGGGCCTCATTCACATGCCTGGTGGTTAGCTTGTGGTCAGCAAGTCTGCTGGGGGTGTCTCTCATCAGCGGGCTAGCCCAGGCTTATTCCCTGGAATAGCAGCAGGAGTGGTCCCCAGAGAACAAGCACATGTGCGCAAAATCTCTTGAGGTCCAACCTCAGAACCGGCACAGCATCACTCTCCTACCTTCTGTTCTCCAAAGCAAGTCCCAAGGGCAGCCAGATGCAAAGGGTGGGGAAGTGAACTCCACTTCTTGACGAGAAGAGCAATAAATATTTCTGCTCAGGTGTTGCAATCTACCAGAGCCGGAGTATAGAAACGGGAGTATCCATCAACACATGGATGGTTGCTGAAGAAACAGCACCCAGAGCAACGGGAGCAAAGTAGGAGAAGGTTGAGCCCCAGATGAGTAGTGTGCTTTGAGAAGGAAAGCATGTAACATAACTCTGAGAGAAGAGACTGAGACTAGCTTGGGACAAGGACAGTTTCAGCAAGATGAAAAATAAAATCTAATATTTGGCTAACAGGTAGCTGGAAAACATTTTGAAATTAACTTATGGGGTTTTCCCCTCTATTTCCTCTTTTTCTCTCCATTCCAACATGACTACTTCCTTTCCCTGCCATTCAAACGCAAGAAAGCTCTGTGCTTCGGCCTCGGGGAGGCTACGTGGCAGGGTGGATGGCACATCGTGCCTGCAAGTTTGTTTTCAGTGGGTTCAGCTCAGAGGAGCAATAGGATGAGCCCAGGCAGCAGAAGAGAATCAGGGCTTGGTGGAAAAGAGCAGAGGACAAAGAGACAATTGATAATAAGAGAGACGGAGAGGCATTTCCCCAGCCTTGAGGAGGAGGAGTGAGCTGTGTGGATGGCAGAGTAATGGGTCCCACACTGCTTCCCAGCAACCCTCCGGGGTAGGGGTGGTGGTGGTGGTGGGGGGGTGGTGACAAGCCTGCAGAAGGAAGTGGTGAAAGTGAGATCAAAAAGCCAGTGGTTCCCAACCTCTCCCAGAATTCCATGTCCAAAGAGGCACTTGACCGGAAAAGCCCATGGTGGGGGCGGGGAGACAATGGACACCCCGGCAGAACTTGGGTTAGCAGATGGTAATGATCTACGGCCACTATTAGGGCTTCGGCTCATCAGGTGACCCCAGAACCTTAAAAAGGTCCCAAATATGTGAGATGGATTACTAACTAGTGAGAGGAGGCTAATTTAGTAGCAAGTAAAGAAATGTGACATTTCTCACATACCTAGGTTTGTGGACGCGATTCACACTTGCCATGCCCATTTTGTGCAAGGTCAAGTGTTTTAAGTTCATTAGCTGATTTAATCTTCCCAGCAGCCCCACGAGTTAAATTCTATTCTTTATTCCTATTTCATAGATAAGGAAACTGCAGAACAGAAAAAATCTAGTAGGTTTTTATGGTTCCAAACTAATCAGCGGTAGAGACTGAATTTGAACCCAGGCAACTGAATGTCAGTGCCCTTCCTCTTAACTACCATGCCGTTCTGGTCCTGAAGGTTTCAAGTGATTATACAAATAATTTCGGTGGAAAAAAACGAAATAAGCAAAACACACAGGCACGCAGGCCCGCGCTCATGCGTACATGACTTCAGTACGCAGACCATCCTTTTTCACGTGTGGTGAGATTTTATCTGACCTCCCAGTGAATGGGCCAGTCCACCAGTTCTCTTGAACCGACCTACAAAAGGGGTAGCCAGGAGAATAGCAATAGCAATGATAATAATGCCCGACTTGGAGGGAAAAGAAGTTTCAGTAAGAAAACGGGTGAGAGATGGTGATTCCTTTTCTCTGCTCAGGAATGGGTAACAGCAGTCAGTCGGAGTCACTTTCCACGTGTAAGAAACAGAACAGGGATAAAGGGGGTGTGGGATGGGGCAGAATAACAGAAGTAGAGGTAAAACAGAGAGGGGGAAGAGGGGTTGGTGGAGGGAAAAAGCATGGAGGGAAAGTGTGATGGGCAGACTTTCCAGCAATCCAGCCCTAGGAAATCCTATTAGGCAGCAAAAAATGAGATTATTGTGTTTTTACTTTGCCACGATATGCAAATGACTCAATTTAGCTCCTAAATATGTTGTTATTGAATTCTGAGAAATTCCCTTCATAAAATGTAATATTTTCATGACAATATTGTCAGCAATGCCAGATTGCTTTTCTATTTTGGTTAAGCCTTTACCCAAGTCCGCTATATGTCATTTACTCCCAGATTCCAAACGATTGCTTTTATGTAATTTTTGTGTAAGCAAGAAATAATCACATGCTCAGAAATGTGAGAAATGTGTTAACCTTCCCATTATTTTTCAGTGCCCAAGAGAATTAGAGGGTGGGCCACAATGGGGAACCTAATTATTTTTCATGATGAATTTTTATTTATGTTAATATCCTCGAGAGCCCACGTATCTCTTATTAACCACATTTGTTTCTTTTGCTCTCGTCTTTATATTCATGTCTTTAATCCTTCTCCTTTTAGAAGATTTTTGCATAA
The DNA here is from genome assembly GCF_011800145.1 of Mirounga leonina. Classification (NCBI taxonomy): domain Eukaryota; kingdom Metazoa; phylum Chordata; class Mammalia; order Carnivora; family Phocidae; genus Mirounga; species Mirounga leonina. The sequence continues at coordinate 3,198,846 of NW_023270380.1, forward strand.
CTGACAAAGACTTTTAAGCCCATACAAAAAGGATTGTGAAATCACACTTTCTATCTCTGACACATTTACTCCCGGGCAACGTCATTCTAATCCTAACCATGTTTAATCAAAGAAACTGGAGTCTCGATCCTGCAATTCCTAACACTATTCTATCAAAATGGTAATATATATATATATGGATTTCCCTGAGTTTCTCTTGGTTTAGGTGAGCTCTCTGATAGACACAACTCCCCACCCCTCCAGGATTAATCAAGGAGAAATAAAGAGGGAAGCAATTGCAAGAAATGTTTGGCATGATCCACTGGTCACAAACAATACTCACCGACCCAAATCATAACCATTTGGAAATCTGCTATGTCCAGCCACTTAGTCCAGGATAATAAGTATACAGCTAGGAACAACAGTGATTTTCTTAGGAATAATGACTTGGCCTAGGGATCTAATCAGCAACAAGGATAGTGTGATGGTTAATTTCATGTGCCAGCTTGGCTAGGCCACAGTACCAGGATATTTGGTCAAAAAGTATTTCAGATGTTTCCATGAAGGCATTTTTTTTTTTAGGTGAAATTAATATTTAAGTGAGAGCGAAGCAAATTCCTTTCCCTATTGTGGGTGGGCCCTATCTGAGCAGTTGAAGCTGACAGACTAGCAGTTAATAGAATGAGGTGTCCTAAGGAAGAGGGAATTCTGCCAAAAGATGACCCTTAGACATGAACTGCAACATCAACTCCTCCCTGGGTCTCTGGCCTGCCTGAGGATTCTGGGCATGCCAGCCCACACAATCATGTGAGCCATTTAAAAATAAATAAAGAGTTCACATGCCTGTGTGCACACACACACTCTGTCTCCACACACACACACACGCATGCTCACACACAATTGGTTCTGCTTCTCTGCAAAACTCTGACTAATATGAATAGGTAGGGTCTACTTCATAATTATTAACCATTAATTGGTTGGGATCGTTATGCTCTACTGGGTCACTGTTGATGTCAAGGTTTGGCCAGACAACTGAAGAGTAGGTACCAAAATCCTACTTTAAGACCATTTTTCTGAATTGCAGACATCATTCTTTTATTACCACATAAGCAGAGATGTGTAGGTAAATTAAGATCTCCAAGGAGAGATATCACGTAACTCTTGCCGGAAGCAAAATGATACCTGAACACCCCACATGCATCCATTTTAAAGACTTTAAGCAAAACAGGTGACCTCAAATTGATAGAGACATTGAGGCAAATAAAGACTGATAAAAGCCGCTAGATTGATATCAACTAAGTCAATGAAGGATCTCTCAATGAGTTGTTGCCATATAACAAACCACTCCAAAATTTAAGGGGCTTAAATTTTTATAATTACTCCCAAATCTGTGGGTTGCCTGAGTGGTTCTGCAGGCAGGCATTGGGTCGGCTGGGCACTCTTTGCCTAAGATTATTTACTCAAAAGCCCAGCAATTGGTGCTGGCTGTCCACCACTGCAGGTTGAGACCACCGGGGAGACTGGGCTACCTTCTGTCATCATTCTTTAGGTTGTCCTGGCCTTCTTCACATGGAGGGAGAGGGCTTCCAGCAGATAGAGAGGAAAAGCCCTAGTGTACAAGTTCTTTCCAAGCTTCTGTTTGCATCACATCATATTTGCTTACGTCCCATTGGCCAAAGGGTGCCATATTGCCAAGCCCAATTTAAGGGCAAAAAAAAGATCTTGTCTTGATGGGCAAAGCAGAAGTCACATCACAGAGAGACATTTAGATGGGGGGGGGGAACTTGTGGTCATGTGTCCACCGACCCGCAGACTCTCATGCCGGGTCACTGTCATATCTGCAGGAGGAAATGTGGCCGGCTGTACAAATTACCTCTGAGAAATAGAAACAAAATGACAGAAATGGGATGGAAGGTATAATGATCAGTGGGGCCAAATGGGAGTTTATGTTTTCTTACTTAGGTTTAAAAAAGGGGGGGGCTGAAAAATAATGGGAAAAAGTCAATGGCATATGAGAAACCCAAGGATTTTGGAAAAAGAAGAGATCCATACAGGGAAAGATGACTTTGAAGTTGGAAGCGTTCTAGGAGGGGGTCTCTCAGCCTGGTGATTAGTGGTGCTTTGAGGCACTCCAGAGTAGAGGTCCCCTGAGGCTCAATGAGGTGCAGGTAAAGAGAAGCAAGCCAAGATGGTCTCCTTTTATCTGCTTCACAAATTGGACTTTAGGTAACATTTCTGTTCTTACAAATACAAGGATTCCATTTACTGAAAAACGTTGGCATCAAACCACTGCCTCAATAAGAAGGGACCCCTTTGGAGACTTTGAGACCCAAAGGGAAAATGGAAAGAGATTTACAGAGAGACGAACTGAGATCAGAGGATGAGGGGGAATACGTGGGAGACAGAGTCATTTCCAGAAGATGAGCAGCAGGAACCACTCTGAGGAGGATGGGCTCGAGGGTGCTGATGGGCTGATCGGAGGGGTCAAGGAGAACGGGAAGTTCACTAGCCATTTGTCAAGGATGGTGTGGGCATCACTTTATCTTTCTCCAGCGTCACCACCCTAAGACAGCCCAGAGCAAAGCTGACCATGAGGGTACTCCCGTTGGGGGCCAAGCTCTGTGTCGACACTGTGTGAGCGCAGACTGGAAGCCGGGCAAGTCGTGGCTGGGTGGGAGCCAAGGGAAGTTGGAAGGTGAGGATGGGGGATCTGAAGGGGAGGGACTTGGTGCTTGTCCACTGTGGGCTGAGTGAGGACAAGGCCACGGTTCCTAACCGCTAAGGACGTTTTGGTGCAACTTGGCACTGCAGGTGGATGAAGAGCAAAATAGCATCTCATAAATCAAATTCCAAGGGTTTTGTGGGGCCTCTGCTTTCTCACAGGCAAAAGAAGAAAACATCCCCTAAATCCCTGCCACCCATGTTGCTTCATGCGAACTGATCTGATTAGAAAGGAACGGAGGTCTCCACGGGTATTTTGGACTACGGACTCGTGGTGAATCGGGAGACAGACCCCTCATTCGTATTTGGTAAATTATTTATAAAGATAATTTGCTAGAAAATAAGGCCCAAAGCTCATGTGGATCTGTTAGGGAAGCAGCATGCTAATCCAGAGCCCCTCATCATTTAGCCCCACCGCAGGTCTTGCATGGGGTCTTTTCTGGATTCATGGAAGGAGAAAGCTTGAGGAAAGGAATTCGGGATCCCAGTGCTGAGATACAGCATCCTGCCCTCGAAATAGCAGTCTGCACAAAGCCAGCGTGGCTGTGAGTGCTTCAGACTTCTGATAGGCTGCAGTGAACAGTCACGGCTCAGGTCCCTCGGGAGCCTGTGTGAATTGCTCGCTGCCAGACTCACCCAGTGACAAGTGAGAGACAGCGGGTGACACAGGGGGTCAGGTGGGCTGCCAGGCCCGGGCCAAGGGCTCCTGGAGAGTCAGCTGGATGGGAGGCGGCAGGGTCAGCGGGCAGCCTCCCCTCAGCTTGCAGAGATTACGGGGTCCCAGCAGCAGACAGAGGCCCCATCCTGGTGCGCTCCTGATGCCCCAGAAGCAGAGCAGAGGAAGGTGGAAATGGAGCTTTGGCTCCTTAAGAAAAAGAAGTTGCCTTGTGCGGTAAATGCATCTCTTTCTTCTTGCTTCACATCCCAGAATGAGGAGTTGAGATTGATCCCCTGTCTGGAAGGAAACTCTTCCCTGACTCTGCAGCCTCCAACAGATCTCATGGTGCCCCTGTTTGCTGAGCTTCTTGGTCCAGTCCGTACACAGGCTTCCAGGACAGGAAAGGGCTTTCTTACAGCTGAGGCTTTTGGCAGTGCAGGTGAGTAGGAGGGCCCTACAAAAGGAAAGCTCTGTGTTCCTACCCTTCTGCAGCCTGCTCCTCAAAGATGATGCACAGAGAGACTGGGCTATGGCTCAGGCCCTGGGGACACACTGGCTTAGGAACTCAGAGGTACGGGGTTGCATCTGGTCCCTAACCTGAGTCAACTAAACGATCTTCTCCCAGCTTTTCTGACTTCTCACTGCTATTCCAGAGTCCCCTCTTGGCCCAGCTACGTACCATTTCTAAACTTTTCTGTTCACAGACCACAAACATTGCAAGCAGCAGCTTGGAAGAATGCATGCAGAAACACACATGCACACGCAAACACACATATGCACACATATGCACACACACGTGTACACACACAGCTTGGAAATCCTGGCCCAGGAATGTGAATCATTCAGAACCTGGCTTAGGGGAGAGAAGGGGGCGGGGCACCAGGGTGGCTCAGATGGTTCAGCGTCTGCCTTTGGCTCAGGTCATGATCCCGGGTCCTGATCCCAGGTCCTGGGATCGAGCCCCTCATCGGGCTACTTGCTCAGCAGGGAGCCTGCTTCTGCCTCTCCCCCTGCTTGTGCTCTCTGTCTCTGTCTCTCTCTCTCAAATGAATAAATAAAATCCTAAAAAAAAAAAAAAAAAGGGAGAAAGAAGGGGCGGACCTAGAAAGGCACAAACAGGTTGATTTACTTCGCAGTTCTGGATTTCAAAGCAACCTCCTAAGCTCCCAGGCTCCATCAGCCTGCTGACATCATGTATGATTTCAGGCCTAAAAAGAGCTCTGCTCTTTTTTCATAGACTTTGGCCCTGGGGGCAATTTCGTCGCCTCCCAGTCCAGTAATACATTTCATGGGTTGTGAACTACCTTCATGCGCCTGGGGCCTTGGCAAAAGTCTCTGTCTATCAACTGTAAAAAGATAAAATGCTGACCCTTTGGCCTTAGACAAACTTCAGATTCCATTGTGATTCACTGAGCAAATGAATGACACACAAGAATAAGCAGTTTTATGGGTTTTTTTTCCCCCTCCTGAGAGAGACATCTGATAGAAATCATTTTTGACCTCAAAAAGCTCAAGTTCTTCTCATTATCTTAACCTGGCTGACCCTTGGGTCTGGCAGCACAATACATGAGCAATAGATGTGGCCCAGGACTGACCACCACTTCCCAGGCGATAGGTCCTCCTTCCCCACCCCCCACCATGTGTGCTCCTGTCCCCATCTCTGCAGGTGGCCTGCCCATCGCTCTAGCTTCTAGATCTGGAAAGTCACCGAGTCCTCTCTGGGCCGCAGCCCGGCTGCTGGCTGCTCTCTTCACACACGTGCACACCGCCCCTTTCTCAATCCTAACCTCCTCACCCTCCCTGCACCCCACACCCCAAGCGGCCGAAACTTCAGCTCCAGGAGGTGAGTGGGGCTGGCTTCATCAGGTTGTTTGAGGGCCCCACAGAGAAGGACCTAGTGAGTTTTGAAGGGATCCATATACTCAATTTTTCATAAGGCCAGTTTATCCTCCATTTGGGGATTTTTCAAGAATAGTTTCTGTTATTTGCCTGTTTAGAAAGCTTTTTTATTATTATTTGATAAGCTTATTGCATTCTAGGCATACTAAGTCCTTTTATGATTCAGAGAGGTCAGGCAATGGGATCACATAGTTACCGTAAGGATTCTCAAACGCTGATGCATGTAAGAATTGCTGGGGAGCTCCCCTAATGCAGATCGCTGTACGTTCGCCTTAAAAATCTGATTCCAAAGGTCTAAGACTGGGAACTAAAATCTGCTTTTTGATGAATACTGAAGGAGATTCCTATGTAGGTTGGTCTAAGGGACACCGTTTTAGTTAATAGCCATTTGCAGATAATCCATTTTTATAGAGTTTGAATGTTTTAAAAGTGGATCCATGGCAGATGGGGTGCCTGGGTGCCTCAGTTGGTTGGGCATTGGACTCTTGATTTTGGCTCAGGTCATGATCTCAGGGTCCTGGGATCGAGCTCTGCGTCGGGCTCCATGCTCAGTGGAGAGTCTGCTTGAAGATTCTCTCTCCCCCTCTGCCCTTCTCCCCACTTATACTCTCACTTTCTCTCTCTCAAATATATAAATAAATCTTTTAAAAACATTTTTTAAAAAGTGGATCCATGGCAGAAAACCAAATAGAAATATAATTTAATGTGGTTTTGAGGTTAACCCTCTGATTTATCATGGTCCTTCTGAAAAATAATTAAAAATAAAAAGCCAATAGCTTTACAGTTTCCGCAGTACGCAATGGTGAGTGACGGTTTGCTGCAGACCCTCATGTGCCATGGCCCCCCGCATACATGGTGTTCATGTGGGAGGCCCCATGGGAGGCAGGTGTAAGGCCCCAGGGACGTGGCACAACCCGGGCCACGGCGCAAGCAGCAGGGCTCAGACCTCAGCCTGTGAGGCTGCTCAGCCACACGTGGCCTTTTCTTCCTTCACCTGCCCCTTGTCTCAGTCCTTGGCTCTCAAAGAAACCACTAGAGAAATCAGGCAGGTAAATTACAGAATGATTGTTTGCACAATCTTTGTTGATTTAGAGCAAGTGGAGGGCAGGACATAGAAGGAGCAGAACCAGGCAGGCCGTGTGAAGAATAGAGAAATCCAGTGTTTGTTTGGTCTAATTGGGTCACTGCTTGCTTGATATTCTGTAAATACGTGGGAGTTTGTATGAAATCACCATTTGGCAGTGTCCCTCTTCTGCAAACGCTGTGTTAAGGGTCTGGGTTCACCCGAGAATGAACGCGAAGTTGTGTCGTACCTTTCAATCTTCTCTGTGAGAAATATGGCGGCAGCCAGTCAAAAGAGAAAGCATATATAAGTTCCACTTTCTGCATGGATTATCCGACATGGTAGGCCTGTTTTAGGGTCTATATCCATTGAAGGACTAAGAGCAATAAATATGTAAGGCAGAGTTTCATGGCTTGCCCCCAAAACAATTCCCAAGAGTGACTAATGGCCTTAATCGGCTGCCATGACCAGCAGATGTAACTCAGTGCTGTGTCATTAACTCTTCCAGTTACAATTGTTTGGGCTGGTGACGGGAGAACAGGGTCCCTCCCCACCCTGCATCAGTTATTGTGACAGAGAAGCTTTTGAAGTCTTCATGAGTTTGGCCCTCACCAATTCAAACCGTGGGGCATAGTATATAAGAGACAAGGAAGCCAAGAAAGAATTCAATTATTTTATTTTACAGGTGAGTAAACTGGCCCATAAAAATGAAGCAACTTGTCAACTATATAATCAGTTGTACAACTGGCTGAGATTAGCTGTTGAATTACATCTTCACCAAAAAGAGTCAGATAAGCAAGCTTATCTTTCATAAATACTAAAATACTTCCTTAGATCTTTGTTGACTAGAGATAGGGAAAGGCTGAGAAGCAGAGATAAAGAGACCCTTGGGAGGGGGAAGTTAATTCAGCCTTCCTGACAACAGTGGAGCATTTGACAGTGTGATATTTAAAGGGAAATTCATTCCAGACACTGAATCTTCATAACCTCAATTACCCTTGGACACCTGATGCCTCTTTTCTTCTGTTCCTGTCTCTGGATGGCCATTGGAACCATCTTCTTTTTGACTGGGACAAGTAGGAACTCTCCTTATTACTATCGCATGGCTTTTGGCTACTCATGCCAACCCTATAACCATGAGCTCCAAAAGAATTTGGTGACAAATTCTCTGCAAAAGTTCTCATCCAGGACTAACCAAGCCTTTGCTTGTATCCTGGGGACTGGAAAATCAGCCAGGGCCAGATCATCCTCAAGTCATTGGGCAGCAAGACTAGGCAAAGCTGATGCCACGCTTCATGCTACACCCTAAAATTTCTATCTCATCTAGAAAATCCTGAAGCGGTGCATAGGAGTTGGAGAAGATGCTCCAGTGGATTCATGGTGCGACCATTAGGTCAACATATTGTAAATTTTAAAACTTCATATTTTTCTGCCATCTCAACATCCCCACAAAGAGGCTGTAGCATCCTGCCCAAATAACCAGGTACACCAGTCTGATAAGGCCAGTGCCTGGTGCAAGTTCTCCTTCTTGCCTCCCTGATAGTGACCTCATAACATTAAAATGCACCAATGAAATCCCCTCATGCCTTCGCTTGCGTACTCCATCCTGACCCCCAAACTAGGCACTTGTTCACGGGGCCTCACTCTCTCAGCTCCCCACCAGAGTGGTTGAGCCCAGTCCCTCAGCATGCCTCCCACCATGCATGGCCCCTCATGGCATGCAGTGACTGTCTCTCTAGCGTCTGGGAGTATAAGAAATTTGTTTCCCTGCACCTTTTCTGCATCCCCTCTTGTGGTCACACCTGACTGAGCATCTCATAAAAATACAAAACAGTGAGAGTTGGCAGGAGCCTCGGTATGAGCGAGTGGTGTAAGAGTCTACACCAAAGACAAGCCCAGTGAGATGTCAACCTGCAATAATGGCCATGCAGGGTCCCCTCTTTCCTGGTTTGTCCACATCGGAAGAATGATGTTCAACTCTGGGTATAGTGTTATAACAAGGACATTGGACAATGTCCCTCCTAAACGCCAGTGTGCAAAAGAGCACTCAGTGAAAACTACTCCTAATCCTGACGATGGAAGAATGATTGAAAGCACCAGAGATGCTTTGGAGAAGAGAAGTCTGGAAAGAACACAAAAGCTGTGCTCCAACATATGAAGAGCCATCAGAGTGAGCTGGGATGTGTCTTATTCTTATATCTCTACAGAGCAAAACTAGATGTAGAGTTCTTTTCCATATAAACACAGACTTTTCAACAACAACAACAAAAGCCTGGATAGTGAATGAAACTCGTAAAGCAGTAAATCCCCTATATGCAGGACTCTTGGAGGAGAGAGTAGGAAATTGTGTGCAAGGGAAGGTGTACCTATGTCTTCCCACTCCGAAGCTGGTCATCTTTCAATCCCAGAGAATCTGTGCTCTGTAACAATCGTTTATTTCTAGGCTCTTGCATCCCCTTTATTTCTTTGTTTTATTTATTTTTTAGTAGAGTTCCTCCAGAAAATTATCAAGTGGATTTCAACAGTAGTCGGTTTGCAGAGAAGAACCACTTCCTATGAGGCCATGGAGCAATTAAGGCTTAGAGGTTGTATTTGTTTGCTAGGACAGCTGTAACAAAGCATCACAGACCAGGCGGCTTTCACAACAGAAATTCGTTGTCTCATAGTTCCGGAGGCCAGAAGTCCCAATCAAGATATGGGCAGGGTTGGCTCTGTCTGAGAGCTGGGGAGGAAGGAGCCATTGAGGCCTCTTTCCTTGGCTTGTCGATGGCCGTCTCCATGTTCCCATGGAGTTTTCACTGTGTGTGTGTGTGTGTGTGTGTCTGTGTCTGTGTGTCTGTGTCTGTGTCCAGATTTCTCCTTTTTATGAGGACACCAGACATATTAGATGAGGGGCCCGCCCTCATCCAGTATCACTTCATCTCAAATAGTTACATCTGCAACAATCTTATTTCCCAATAATGTGACATTCTGAGGTACTAGGGATTAGGATTTTTTTTTTTTTAAAGATTTTATTTATTTATTTGACAGAGAGAGACACAGCGAGAGAGGGAACACAAGCAGGGGGAGTGGGAGAGGGAGAAGCAGGCTCCCTGCAGAGCAGGGAGCCCGATGTGGACTCGATCCCAGGACCCCGGGATCATGACCTGAGCCGAAGGCAGTCGCTTAACCAACTGAGCCACCCAGGCACCCAGGGATTAGGATTTTAACAAATCTTTTTTTGGGGACACAATTCAACCCATAGCAGAAGTTACCCCGGAAATCACTGTAACATGGATATCAATGTCTGGGCCAGTGCCACTACTTTTTAATTTTTAACCAAATACATTTGCTCACCAAACAAGAATGCGCTTTAACCGTTTCTCCAGAGCACGTGTTTGTGAGCTCACACATTTGTGTGTGTGTGGGCGGGGGTACACACATGTAGCTCAGAGAAAGAAATGACAGTTAGTAGCATGACCTGCCAAACTCCCACATTGGGTGGTGACGTTGAAGAATACCAGTGACAATCCTCATTTTTCTACTTTTATTCTCCTGGGTGCCCTCTAAGGAAGAAGAATCTGAAGACGGTGATTCACTCTCAATGCACAAATGTATCACACCTCCCAGAAGTCCTTGCCTGTTGGAAAGGAGTCCCCCCAGACACAGAGGAGGATGGTGAGCACAGAGGAATGCATTATTAATAATGGAATCGCAGGATTCATTAAATACTATAGGAAATATTTGGCGGGGGGACAGTCTTCCCAGCTCTCTGGAATAATGTAGTCCGCCAAGCCACGAAAGGCCCCCACCCCATCCATCACTCAAAACAGGGCTTGCTTTCAGAGAGATGCTCTCCCACATCACCTGGGGCGAAGGAGGTCTGCCCTCCAAATCTCCAAAGGGAGAATAATTTTAAATGTCAGAAAGATGACAGACCTTCGCAAAGTACACAGACTCAACTCCGTAAATTGCAAACAATAAATCATAGTTCGACTTGGGCTTGGTTTTCTGACAATGTAAAAAGTACAAATTTATCATCAAGGAAGAGAATAAGGCACAGAGAAGGAGTACTTTCCCCACCAACCCTCTCCCTCCACGTTGTTCCCCAAACGTCTGCTCAGCCTGCAGCTCTGACACTGGCCTCGATCAACCCCATTCAAGGTGTCCAGACTCCCCGCTTCCTGGGTGAAAGTTCCCATAAAAATGCTTGTGATTGGCTGCTCCAGCCATACCCACCATCTGCATTTCTGCATTGTGTTGAGGGAGAGGCCCTATGCCCCTCAGGAACGGTCCGCTTGGGATCCTTACAACACAGTGTTCATTTCTGGGGCCCAGTGGAAGTGTAATGTTCGAGAGAGGTGTGCATAAAGGGCCTCTAGCCAGGTCTCTGCCCTGCCTCATTGCTGGTTGTCCCACAGCCCAGAAGCATGTTGCAAATACAGTTAGAGGCCATCAGAGAGATAGTCCCCTGGGCAGGAAGTGACAGGGGCTGCCTGCTCCATCCATAGCTTTATCAGACAAGGCCAAGGGTGGGGTCTGATGGGTTCTCTGGGCAAGTCCTGCGATGCACGGGCAGCTAGCTGGCAACCTGTGTTCCTGGGCCACCTGAAGAAGATGATGCAGTTAGTAATGTCCAAACCCACTGCGTCTAAACATCCGCTGTGAAGGAGACCTCCTGTAGACATCATGAGGGGGGGATTATCTGAACCCCAATCTCTGTAAGTGGGGCAAGTATGAGGATATTTCTCACCTTTTATGTCTTCATTATACTCACTTCTGCAAATACACTACCGGAGCCTACTAGTTTTGGTTTTTTGGGGTTTTTCATATGTGTGGTTTTTTTGTTGCTGTTGTTGTTTTAATCATGATACCAAAGGAGGTAAGGTTTAAAGGCTCACTTTGGGGCTCGTAAATGTCAGCCCAGTCAATCAAATGCAGAAGATCTCTCCAGACCACGTGAAACCAGGCTGAGACCCAGATTAGCAGGACTCCCGTCACAGACTCTGTCCATAGGCCTGGGAACACTCTCTGCGCTGGTCCTGGGGGACATGACTTCTTTATCCCTGTTGTCACAAATAGACATAAGGCTATTAACCTTATTAGGTCTGCGCCTGTGTCTAGCTTGGGCCAGATGCACTTAAGCAACGCCACAGCTCTGAGAGTTTGGCAGCATCCGCTGGCCTGCAGATCCCAGGATGGCGTTTGTTAAGGGATCTGTCCATAGCCGTTTGTGGCAAAGGTCCGGGTCATACCAGATAGCCCTAAAAGAGGATACTAAAATGCTTAGTAGATACTAAAAGAGGAAGCTATCATGTGGTCTAAGCGTGAGCACAGGTAACAAAGAGCCCAAGTGAAGTCTCTGTGGACTGGGGTTGAGGAATCTGTCAGATGCCATCCATCCGCCATCTTCCTGGGGGCTCAGGGCCACCCAGGTGCTGCGTGCGAATGGGCAGGACCCCTGTAGGGCGGGGGACCTAGCAACCTCTCTTGGCCTTTCTTCACCTAGCAGGGGTTCTGGCAGGGAACTGAGCTCCTACAGAAAATGCCTTGAGTTTTCCCAGGAATGGCACATAGTTAGTACTACTCTACATACCTAGGAGAAAAGGTATGTTGGACACCTTAGGGTGTTGGGGCCTCATTCTCTCTGGGAACCCCAGACAAGGAGGGCAGACAGAGTGACTGCTTATTCCACTCTTTCGATCTCAAGAAACGGCAGAGACAGCCCTCTGTGATCCGTGCATGGCTGGAATGCTGAGCAGAAGCATGTATCGGTTACCAGGTAGGTGGACTGGGTCTTGGTGTGGAGCTCCTGTCTGCAGATAAGCAGCCAGCTCCTGCCGGGCCTGTGAGAGGCGCGCTGAGGGTTGGGCCTGTTGCTGGCCCAGCTTCGTTTGGGCACCTTCTCATCCCAGGGCGTTGTCCAGTCTGACAGCTCATGCCAGGTGTGGTGGGTCCTGATTCAGCCACATCAGCCAGCATCTCTAAGTCCCTGGAGACAGGGTTCCAGGCCGTGGCAGGTTCTTCTTGGCAGACCTGGTGCTGGGGAAGCTTGACCAGAAAATAACAACCCAGTCTGTGCCCAAGCCAAAGCTTCATGCCCTGGATGAAACGTGAACGTGATGTGTCCCACCAGCGGACTTGAGTATATCCATCTCTCGGCTTTCTGAGTGAAGATCAGTTCCTGCTCAAGTGAAGCTCCCATCTCCTTGAACACCTCTGGGTGCTGGTTTTGTCAATCGTGGGGACCGGTTCTGCTGCTAACCGGAGGAGAGATGGGGTGGGGGACAGGCCAAACCATGGGGTCAGCAGTAAAAATTGTCAAAAGGGAAAATTTAGCACATCAGTAGAAAAATGACATGGGTGTTTTCTTTTTTCAGTTTGAAAGCTCAATACTGTTTCCTTAAATTTTGCTCGTTTCATAACATGCAGAAGTAAAATTCAGTGGAAGGCACTGAATGGAAGGCAGTGATTTTATTAAGAGAGAGGCAGACCAGACTTGCCCTTAGCCGGAGGGTTGCCAGATGGAATCCAGGATGCCCAGTTAAATGCAAATTTCAGATAAACAACAAACCACTTTTTTTTTGGAGTGTTAGTCCAAGTATGTCCCCCCACAGTACTTGGGACATATTTATGCTAAAATTACTCCTTGTTTATCTGAAACTCAAATATAACTGGGCATCCTGGATTGTTTTTCTTTTTGCTAAATCTGGCAGCTCTGCGTGGAAGACAGTCTATAGTGAGTGCCTGGGAGACTTGCCCTGCTTTGGGTGTCTCCCACCAGCCTGCTGTGGGTGACCCTTGCCTGCGTTAGTCAACCCAGCTGTGTTTCCACTTATTCATCTGAGCAATAAAACAAAGTGGACAGCAGGTGGCCGTGGACACAGATGTAGCCAGGATTTGTTTTCAAAGCAGTTCAAAAACAAATCAGCCACTAAATACGAGGTGTAAGGTCAGAGAGCCCCATTTTTGGAGGGAAGAAGGAGAGGAGTCCAAATGGGTCCACCATGATTCACCCACGACTCTTGGTGCTAAAGCCAACAGACCTCCTCTACAGCTGGGGGAAGGAGGGGGGGGGGGGGCTTTCCAAGAAGTTCTTGTCATCAGGAAAACCTTGAAATTACTGAACTGGTGAATAGTGAGACAGGCTTAGCAGGTCAGATGTCTACCCATAGGGGAGAACAGTTCATTTTAAGAAGAGAAGAAGCCAGATACGATGAGCTTGGTTCAGCAGGGAAGCCTCACTTTTAGGAGGGGCGAGGCAGGCGGTTCTGAAAACATGGCATCCCCACTTGGATGTCATCCCTGGGCCGACGTTGGTCTGAGAGCTGGGAAGGTGATCATAGTCATCGATGTGAATAGACACAGAAGTGCTACTCTCCCCCCCATAAAGAAAACCCCATTGGGGTACAAGTCATGTTCTCAGAGTCTTTCTTACAGAAGCAACTGAAAGGGGGGGCATTCTCCCTAATTCACCACGGCCCCCAGATGGCCACCCAGCGTTAATACAACAAGGGCTCCAGCACGTTCAGGGCTGCATGCAGGGGCTCAGCTGGGCCTGGAAGGAGCCAACGTACCTCAGGGACGTAGGGGGGAGCCGTACAAGGCTCTCAACTTCTGGTGATAGACAGGCCACGGCTCCCAGGGTGGGGTGGTGGTCAGACACGGGGGTGCCGGTACAGCCTGGTACCAGCAGCTAGAGGACCCCGGGGTGACAAGCAGGGGCCCTTGGGAGCAGAGGTGACACCTGGCAGGACGGGGCCTCACACACAGTGGGTGCTCAGAGAGTGCTCAGTGAAGAAGACACTTCGGGGATACGCGCACAGCAAGCCTACAAATCCAACCAAAACCTGAGCTGAAACAGGCTCATGGATGAGGCAGGGTCCCCCCAAGCCCCTGTAATTTCTAAACGGTGGCTAAAGAAAATGTCAGTATTTGGTTCAATTCCCATCTGGGCACCTTTCTCAGCAGTAAATTGATTTCAGTTATTTATTTTTTTTAAAGCCTCATCACGAAGCTTCTATAGTTAGGTATAATTCATCAAGGTTTAGAATTAGCCCAAATTTCTCTAAATCCTTCTTTATTTTTTCACACAAGGCTTCATGATTGTTGCTTTGAAACATTAAGATGCAAATGACAGAGGAAGCGGTGCACATTTAAATGTGTAGGGTTGGGCTGGCACTAGCAGTGCTGGGAAAAGGACCATAATCTTCCTTGGGTTTGTGAAGATGGAAAGGGGGGAGGGCAGAGAGAGGGACAGAGATGCTCCAGTTACTTTGACTCACGCCGTATTGGCCAGGACACAAGGAAAACTTCATATGCTTTCTAAAACCTGATCACTGATTAACAGGTACTCTTCTTAAAGACCCCAACTTAGCAGGGCAGGGCGGAAAGGCAGCAGATGGGCCGTTTTCCACCCAGAAGCTAAACTGAGGTTGGACTGGCTCACCTTTCCCTTCCCCTTGGACAGTTGGTGGGATCCAGTTTCCTCCTAACAGAGTTTGTGTGTTTCCCCTGAACAGATTTAAAAGTGACAAAGAGGATAAGGAGTGATGGTATCAGGACAGAGGTCAGGCAGCTCTAAATTAGCTCTCCTGGAAGGAAGGTGTCACCACCACCCCATGCCTACCCCACCCTCACCCTAGTGCCCAGCACTTTCTCACCTACCTGCTCCGTCCTTCCTTTTCTTTCCTCAGCTGCTTTCTCTAGATCTTGCTCTTCCTCTTCCCTCTCCTCCCTCCCCTCCTCTTCTTCCTTTCATCCTCTCACTCCTTCTTCTCCCCCTCCTCCTCCTGGCTCC
>NW_023270380.1:3214344-3216076 GCF_011800145.1 Mirounga leonina
GGGGGGGGGGGGGCTTTCCAAGAAGTTCTTGTCATCAGGAAAACCTTGAAATTACTGAACTGGTGAATAGTGAGACAGGCTTAGCAGGTCAGATGTCTACCCATAGGGGAGAACAGTTCATTTTAAGAAGAGAAGAAGCCAGATACGATGAGCTTGGTTCAGCAGGGAAGCCTCACTTTTAGGAGGGGCGAGGCGGGTGGTTCTGAAAACATGGCTTCCCCACTTGGATGTCATCCCTGGGCCGACGTTGGTCTGAGAGCTGGGAAGGTGATCATAGTCATCGATGTGAATAGACACAGAAGTGCTACTCTCCC
This sequence comes from Mirounga leonina, assembly GCF_011800145.1. Lineage (NCBI taxonomy): Eukaryota > Metazoa > Chordata > Mammalia > Carnivora > Phocidae > Mirounga > Mirounga leonina. The sequence continues at coordinate 3,214,659 of NW_023270380.1, forward strand.
CCCCCATAAAGAAAACCCCATTGGGGTACAAGTCATTTTCTCAGAGTCTTTCTTACAGAAGCAACTGAAAGGGGGGGCATTCTCCCTAATTCACCACGGCCCCCAGATGGCCACCCAGTGTTAATACAACAAGGGCTCCAGCACGTTCAGGGCTGCATGCAGGGGCTCAGCTGGGCCTGGAAGGAGCCAACATACCTCAGGGACGTAGGGGGGAGCCGTACAAGGCTCTCAACTTCTGGTGATAGACAGGCCACGGCTCCCAGGGTGGGGTGGTGGTCGGACACGGGGGTGCCGGTACAGCCTGGTACCAGCAGCTAGAGGGCCCCGGGGTGACAAGCAGGGGCCCTTGGGAGCAGAGGTGACACCTGGCAGGACGGGGCCTCACACACAGTGGGTGCTCAGAGAGTGCTCAGTGAAGAAGACACTTCGGGGATACGCGCACAGCAAGCCTACAAATACAACCAAAACCTGAGCTGAAACAGGCTCATGGATGAGGCAGGGTCCCCCCAAGCCCCTGTAATTTCTAAACGGTGGCTAAAGAAAATGTCAGTATTTGGTTCAATTCCCATCTGGGCACCTTTCTCAGCAGTAAATTGATTTCAGTTATTTATTTTTTTTAAAGCCTCATCACGAAGCTTCTATAGTTAGGTATAATTCATCAAGGTTTAGAATTAGCCCAAATTTCTCTAAATCCTTCTTTATTTTTTCACACAAGGCTTCATGATTGTTGCTTTGAAACATTAAGATGCAAATGACAGAGGAAGCGGTGCACATTTAAATGTGTAGGGTTGGGCTGGCACTAGCAGTGCTGGGAAAAGGACCATAATCTTCCTTGGGTTTGTGAAGATGGAAAGGGGGGAGGGCAGAGAGAGGGACAGAGATGCTCCAGTTACTTTGACTCACGCCGTATTGGCCAGGACACAAGGAAAACTTCATATGCTTTCTAAAACCTGATCACTGATTAACAGGTACTCTTCTTAAAGACCCCAACTTAGCAGGGCAGGGCGGAAAGGCAGCAGATGGGCCGTTTTCCACCCAGAAGCTAAACTGAGGTTGGACTGGCTCACCTTTCCCTTCCCCTTGGACAGTTGGTGGGATCCAGTTTCCTCCTAACAGAGTTTGTGTGTTTCCCCTGAACAGATTTAAAAGTGACGAAGAGGATAAGGAGTGATGGTATCAGGACAGAGGTCAGGCAGCTCTAAATTAGCTCTCCTGGAAGGAAGGTGTCACCACCACCCCATGCCTACCCCACCCTCACCCTAGTGCCCAGCACTTTCTCACCTACCTGCTCCGTCCTTCCTTTTCTTTCCTCAGCTGCTTTCTCTAGATCTTGCTCTTCCTCTTCCCTCTCCTCCCTCCCCTCCTCTTCTTCCTTTCATCCTCTCACTCCTTCTTCTCCCCCTCCTCCTCCTGGCTCC
>NW_023270380.1:3216176-3381582 GCF_011800145.1 Mirounga leonina
CCATCCACCTATTCATCCATCCATCCACCCATCCACCCATTCATCCATCCATCCACCCATCCACCCATCCACCCATCCATCCATCCATCCACCCATCCACCCATTCATCCACCCATCCACCCATCCCTCCATCCATAATTGCTGACCCCTCTTGCCTGCAGCCCCATGCTCCCCGCTTGATCCTCCCTCCTCCAGTTACACACACATTTGCCCCCCTGGGCTCGGTGCTAGCTTCTCTGAAATCTGCCCATGCTGGGAAGGATGAGCAATGTGTTTTTGGGCCTTGGGCCTTTGAGAATAAGCTGTAAAGAAAGATGAGTGTTTCCGTTTGATTTAGCCAAGCTTAACTGGGGAGAAGCACTTCACTGCCAGCCAACGTGCTGGACTCGTCTGACAAAAGGGCAGCTGAAACCCTGTTCTGCTCTGCCCACCTGCTCTGGATGCAAGAAGAAAGACAAGTCTGCTCCTGTCTGGCAGCGTTGGGCCTGAGAACACTGCTGGGGAGCTGCAAGCATATCCCAGTCCTCATCCATCTCTGGGTGGAGAGACGCACAGCCTGAGGCTGGCCCTTGAATGGAGGACTCCTGGGTCATGCCAGAAGGCTGGTATGGGTTGATAAAAATACCCAGGTCCCGCTCTGATTCTGGGATCACCACTGTCTCATGTGGCCGTGGACAAGATGCTTGTCTCTGAGTCTCTGAGGACCCACTCATCCTTGATGGGTGGGGTTAGAAGGCTCCCCTTGTCTGGGTGTCAGTGGGATGAGGAGATCAGTGTTATAAAGCATGAGAGGACTACTGATCCTTGATCTCCACGGGTTCTCAAGCAGCTTCCTTCTGGGGACTTCTCAGAGGAGGGATTTCTGCTGACCTATTGACAAAGGGGAGGGGGTGCCTCTAAGGACAGGTGCGGGCTGGGGACTGGGAGACAGACAGATGCCTGCATAACCATCTCTAGGGACCATTCCTCTCCTCATTCTCCTCCTCTCATGCAGGCTTCAGGCCATCCCTGGGTGTCCCACCACTCTCCTCAGGCCCTCCCTCCCTCTCCTCCCCCTGCCAGGCTCTTACCGCCCTGCATGGTTATGGAGTGGACGCCTGCACACAGCCTCTCCTGGGCTCTTGGGTTCTCCCTCCATTTCAAATGCTCAGCTTTTGCCCCACAGCTGACAGACCCCTCCTCCTCCTTTGCGGGGCATGCCTTTTCCCTGTTTCCAGAGATGGCCTCTGCGTGTCACCGTGCCACATTCTGGCCACCAGTCAGTGGCAGGGCCTCGGCCAAGCCAGCCATGGAAGAAAGGAGGGGTCAGGAAGCCTGGCCGCTTAGGCTGTCTCATCAGCAGATGCTATGGGAGAACACGTCTCACCAGCATGTCTGGGGGTGGTTGGTGCGTGACATCTCTACCTACAAGGGGCCCTGTTTTTACAGAGACTGGACCCAGAACCACAGTGAAAGGAAGAGACTGGCTCAGCGAGCACATGTTTTGCACCCAAAGTTCCATCAGGACACAGAACTTCTCAGAGTCCCCCCTCGCTCTGACCCAGTGGGGACTGTGTTAGCCTTTGGCTGTCCCTAGATGAGCAGGCTGTGGCCATTTGTACTCTCCGATCTGGTAATAATATTTAACAAGACACTGGTTCAATGAGAACAATGGCAGACCGTTCCAGAACTAATTAGAAGTGCTACATTAGGGGCGCCTGGTTGGCTCAGTCGGTTAAGCCTTGGACTCTTGGTTTCGGCTCAGGTCATGATCTCAGGGTCATGAGATCGAGCCCCCCTCCCCACCCCACTTTCTCTCCAACCATTGGCAGGGCCCCTGCCCAATCGTGACTGTGTCCCCATGCCCAGAACAGCGCCCTGTGCCCCCAAATGTCCAGAAACTTGTTGGTGAAGTGAGGTTGGCAGGTAGGTTTTCACTACCCAAGGAGGAGTTTGCAGACAAGAGGTCTCATATGCTGGTGCTGCAGCCTTTAGACTAAGCCACTGGATGTGTCAGAGAGTCTCCAGGGGAGAAGGCATTTGTCACCTGGGTAATGGTGTCAGGCTGTGGAAGTGAGACTTATATTTTATCATGGTGCATTTTAAGGTACTAAGTCTAGGAATGCTTGTCTTTGGTATTGTTTGGAAAGAGGGAAGACATAAATACATTTCATGAAGCCCCCCCCAAAAATTCAGGGACAGTGATGGAGAAGCCTTGTCATGTTATATCATCAGAGGACTGCCCACGTTGTTAATTGGGTAATTTAAAGTAGAAATTAATCTTCTTACACTGTTGGTGGGAATGCAAGTTGGTACAGCCGCTTTGGAAACAGTGTGGAGGTTCCTCAAAAATTTAAAAATAGAGCTGCCCTATGACACAGCAATTGCACTCCTGGGTATTTACCCCAAAGACACAGATGTAGTGAAAAGAAGGGCCATATGCACCCCAATGTTCATAGCAGCAATGTCCACAATAGCCAAACTGTGGAAAGAGCCGAGATGCCTTTCAACAGATGAATGGACAAAGAAGATGTGGTCCATATATACAACGGAATATTACTCAGCCATCAGAAAGGATGAATACCCAACTTTTACATCAACATGGATGGGACTGGAGGAGATTATGCTAAGTGAAATAAGTCAAGCAGAGAAAATCAATTATCATATGGTTTCATTTATTTGTGGAACATAAAGAATAGCATGGAGGACACTAGGAGAAGGAAGGGAAAAATGAGGGCGGTGGGAATTGGAGGGAGAGATGAACCATGAGAGACCATGGACTCTGAGAGACAAACAGGGTTTTAGAGGGGAGGGGGGATTGGTTAGCCCCGTGATGGGTATTAAGGAGGGTACATACTGCATGGAGCACTGGGTGTTATACGAAAACAATGGATCGTGGATCACCACATCAAAAACCAATGATGTATTGTATGGTGACTAACGTAACATAATAAAATTAAAAAAAATAATAAAGTAGAAATTAATCCCCAGGGCTTTTTTTCTTTCTAAGGGAACAAACCTTTCCAGCCAGTGTCACACAGAGAAGTCTGTCTACAGGGCCTGCGTGTGCGTCCTTGTCTCGGAGCCGGGCCACGCCGTGGCCCCTGGGGATTCACACATCACTCAGCCAGATGAGCGCCTCTGCTCTTTCCTTGCCTTTTTGTCACTGGGGCAGGACAGATGGGTGAAACTGGCCCCACAGACCTGAATCTATCGCCACTTCACAGATGCTCCTTTGGGAAGCAGCTCACCAGCAGGAGGCACTCACCTAGAGCCTCACTTTCTGGTGTCCAACCTTGTTTATTGCTTTTCCCCTTGCGCTGAGGGGTGCCCCAGGGACGGGACAATGAGAAGCTGTGAAGAATTGGGGGCAGGGGCTGGGAGAGCCATCAGACTGTTTCAGCTCAGTGGACAGCATGACCCCACCTTCAGATTATCCCAAGATGCAGAAATAAGAGTTTATCAGACTGGCAATGAAGATAATATATATTTTAGGAAAACTACCTTTAACTAGATCCATCTACTAGTCAGTTGAGAATATGAGCTTTACAAAGACCATGCTTCCGTTCCTACCCACCATTCTAGACCATGAATGGTAAGCATGGTGAAGTGACATGCTCACAAAGGAATGACCTTCAGGAAAACCCAAGAAACACATGTGTTTATGTGCATATAAGCACATATTGGTACATGAAAGAGAATATGTACATGGGATTTAAAACATGCATTATAAAAAAAATTCATCTAGACAATTGCACAATTGAACAGAAAGGAGGGGCTTTTTCATTTGATTTGTCACAAATTTTTTCCTAAATTCTTTACACCCCATCATCTCTAACTATAAAATTTGACTCAGAATACCAGCTTGGTGGCAGATTTCTCTGACGCAGGTTGTGAATCATCCGATGAGACAATGTCTGTAAAGTTCTACAAATTCCCCCAGAAACAAAATACATGTATTTATCGGTGATATTCTCAGGAAAGTAAGTTCTCTACAAAACCAGAAGCGATTGGCTTCTTGTATACCCAGCTTCTGCCTTTCCAGTCTTCAGAGTATCTTCATAGAGTTATAATAAGGAGCTGTCTCCAAACCCATCAACAGTCACCCCAAATAATCATGCCTCATGAGTTCCAGAATTTGAGGGGAACAGACAAGATTCCACTCTAGCTATTTGAAAATGCAGCCAGTGTCCTTTGACCCTCATACCTCCTACCATTCCCCAAAGCCAAGGGATTCCCTCCTCTCCTGTGGAATGGCACACGGCCACCCCACTTGGCCTTCTGCCTTCTCCCCCTTTTTTCAGTCACGTGACTGCCCAGGACACACAGGGTTCTCCCACAGCTTTGCCCCTCCTCGAGTGTGAAATTCCGTAAAAAACTGTAGCTCTTGCCTGAGAAGTGCCTTGAGCACTCGGCGGCTTCCCCTGAGCACGTGGTGGTAGTGGGCACAGCAGTGACCTGTCAGAGAAATGACCAGTGTCATTCAGACCACTCAGCTGCTAATGGCTGTTCCCTGTACCACCCCCTCCTTCCTGGGTTTGAGATCAAGGCCTGCTTGATGCCAGGAAGTCTACATAGATACAAACAGGAAGAAGGTATCTCAGGTCGTCAATGAGGCAGCTGGTGTGGGCAGGAGAAGGAATAATCAAAAACCAAAATAACATGGTGCCTGGATGGTTCAACTGGGTAGGCATCTAACTTTTGATTTCGGCTCAGGTCATGATCTCAGAGTTGTGAATCGAGCCCTGCATCAGACTCCGTGCTGGGCATGGAGTCTGCTTAAGATTCTCTATCTCCCTTTCCCCATGTCCCTCTCCCTCTACCCCACCCACCCACCCCACACTTACGCGTGTGCTCATGCTCTCGCCTTCTCTCTAAATACATACATACATATCTTTAAATTAAAAAAAAAACTAAATAGGGAACTTACAGTTTTATTTAATAGTGGTTTAGTGTTTGAAACTGCATGTGTGTGTTGATTGGGTTGGTTTGTTGGTCTGTTTCTCCAGAATCTCTTCTGTCTTTCAATCACATCTCTCAGCCAAGTATCTTCCCAAGAACCATGAGTTTCCGGCCAGTCTCTAGGGGATCCCCCCTTTCTTGCAAAAATGGAGGGTGTTGGTTCCATTTTGCAGACATCACAGCCACAGCCCTGAAGAAGCTCCAGGGCAACAAGGTCAGGAGATGGGGCCTGCCTGATCAATTACTAGCTATTGACCAGCTGCCTTTCCCTGCACATCTATCTAAATGAATTTGTAAGTTGGGTGGCTAGGAAATGACCGAGTCAGTGTGCCTTCCATCCCAGCTCCCTGACTACCCCTTATCCCCAGCTCAACCTCCATCCCCTCCATCCCCCCCATAGTGTCATTCCCACCTCCCAGGATCTTTTCCTGATACTCCTACTTCCCTTCTCCTAGCATGTCTGTTCTTCACCTCCTGACCATTTTTCAGGGCCCAAAGCAAGTCCACCCTCTTTCATACATCTCTAGGCTTCTCTGAGCTACAGACACTGCTCTCATCTCCATGAATATCTATCATTCATTCTAGCACTTAATTATGGGTTGCCTTGAGGCTTTGATTTATTTCATATCCATTTTAACATCTGTAACTGAGAAGGGACACTGAGCAGGCCCTGGATTAACATCTATCTGAATTCAAGATAATGAAAACTGTCTACAGGACTTATCTCTAAGAATTGTCTGCATGCAGTTAAGTTAGTCCTCAGAGCGGTACATTCCTGAGGGCAGAGCTCCTGTCTGCCCCTTCTTTGAAACTCCCAGAGTCGGCCTTGACTCAATTGTCACTTGATTCTGCGTGTCTTTTAATGCCCTCCCTTACTTGGTTCCCCTATTGAACTGACATTCAACTTTGGAAATTTCCTTTTCTATAGAACAAGTCCCATTTCAGATAGCTCATCCAGTTCCTCATCTGAAACATGTGGATGATGGATGGCACTTAGCTCACAGAGTTACAGAGTGGGTTACATGAATTCTACACGGGAAACTCTTCATACAATCCAAGACATGGCATAACGTAAGTACTCAATAAATGCAACTAGTATTATCACTACTGCTTCTGACTCCTGGCAGCCTTCTTGTAAGGAGCCAACTTGCCTAATCTCCCTATTTCCTATTTCTGAGCAACTGAGGTTTGACTGCATGATCGAAGTCGAGGGCATGTGTATATTAGAAATTTTGGTTCAGCTCATTCTTCCATTCATTTTGAAAGATGAAAATTTTGAGAAGACGTCTTATCTCTGAAGACTGGGAGCCTAAAGAGCTATAAAAGAATTGCTCATTGAGAGCTCTGGGGGTTCTTGGAAAGTAACTGTTCTTTGATTGCTTGGTTTAAGAAAATGGGCCTTTGGTTCTTGAACTTCCTGTAGATCATTTAGGTTGTAAATGCTCTCCCTTCTGCAAATGTCACCAGGAAATAATAGTGTCTGGTCTTCTGGACATCCTGTCTTGAGGCAGCATGGCTTTGTCATTTTGAGCTCTATTTTGGTACTAACTGGCTGTTTTCCCTTCTCTTTGGGTACAGCTAAGAGAGTAAGGCTCTAGCTCTCTGATGGACAAGTGTAATTTGTCCAAGCACATTCAACTATATGATGATAAGGAAAAATTTGAGGTTGTGTTCAGAACAAGGACAACTATCTTGCTGTTGGACTGGACACATGGCCAGGACATAATCAACCCAGTAGGAGTCTCAGGACTGAGTCATTCACTGGAATGTTCTATATTTGAAGGCTGGACATATAGAGATATATCCATGATGGACTGAGGGACATGGCTTCTACTATTGCCTTTACAGCTAACCTGCTCTGGATCTAATGCCTGGAAGACACGTCTGTAAATCTGAGGTCAGACTGCTCAGGTGTCACCCGTCACCAGTGTCGATGTGTGGAGGGTCATGGGAGGACCAGGAGCTCCATGGAGAAAGCAGAGCTGAGAAGGTACAGTAGCACAGGAATTTTTTTATTTTTTAAATTTATTATTATTATTATTATTTACAAAATCATCTTCTGTGCTTTAATGTTTATGGTGAATCCTTATTTCCCCAAATATAGAGTTTAGTACAAAGCAAAAAGGATGCGTAAAAAATCCTGATTTTTATTTTCCTGGTGAGCCATTCCAGTCCTAATTGCTGGCTACGAAGGGCCCAAAATAGCGAGGCTGGCCAGCCCCTGCCTGGGTCTCGAGCCAGATTTCCAACCGGAAAGAAAGACGAAGGAGAGAGAGGAACCAAGGACAAGTCAGGCTCTTTCCAATGGCCTTGTTGCCTGCAGGTTTAGACTTTGTCCCTCAAAACCACCTGTCCCAAGGTGGTTCTCTTCCATTCCTGCAGGGCTGTGACGAGCGCAATGCTGTGTTGCTCTGTGGCTGGTGACGCCATCGTTGTTCCCTGAAGGGTGAGAAGGAGCTGGGGACAGCAGGGCAGGCATGGCCCGTACCCAGGCAGCTGCAGCCTTGGCTCTCCTTTGACAAACCCCTGCAGTGTGTTTGGAATACAAGGTAACACTGAGAACTTGTGGCTGAGTTTGAAACACCGGGTCAGGTATGTGGGCAGAGGAAAGACCTACGTCTCTGGGGTCTCGGAAAGATTTCGCCCAGGGAGGGGGTGCTGGGTCGATAGTGTATAATTCATCCAAAGCCTAAGTCAGCGGGGCAAGCTCCCGGGTGAGGGTGCTGGCAATAGTTAATAACCAGCGAAATCCCGGCAGATGACACCATCTGCAGCAGGGCTGATGAATTAAAGTCTAAGCGACAGTGGCAGGAGCTGGGGAGAACACTCTGTAAATGAGGCTGATGGGGCAGCATGCTAAGGGAATAGACCTTCCTTGCTATAATCGCGCCACTGTCCAAGGCATCCCAGCCCAATCCTGCACAGCTGTCACAGCTAGAGAACCAAGGACAGGACAATAACCAGCTGGGGTCAGTGGGTCTTCCTGGGACAGGGGGAGAAGTAGGGAAAGAAACCCTGGGCCTGACTGTCACCCCCACGGCCGAGTCCTGATTTAGCTTTGTAAAGGCTCTGTGACTCTCACATACCCACCTAACCTCTCTGGGTCTCGTTTTCATTGTTTCCAAAATCAGGGTAATAGCACCTGCCTGACAGGATGGTTAGGAGATCAAAATGAGAGGAAGTGTGTGAAACGCTCAGAGCTACTTTGGTTTCAAAAAGCAGGAGTCCCACTTTTAGCCAAAATGGGGAATGTTGCATAAGGATGCTGGGGGACCTCACTGAAGGAAGCTAACTGAAGGAAGGAATACAGCTGTGCCCCCGGGGGGCTCCTAGAACCAGGGGCTTAAATCCCCCCGGAACTTGCTCCTCCTTTCTTACCTGTCTGCCTGGAGGTTTCCTCTCTCCCTTTGGAGACTAAATCCTTCACATGTCTGAAACCAAAGCCAACAACAACTTCCAACTTTCACATTACTGTTTCACCAACAGGGAGAACCAAAAATTGCAGGGGAGGCCTCTGATTGGCCCTTCTCTGGTCAGGTGACCAACCCTCACCCAATCAACAGGGTCTGTGAAATATGCGCACTCCCCGGAGCCACGTGGAGGAGTCCGGGAGGAAACTATCCCAGAAGGTGTCGCCCCGGTGCCAGACAGGAGCTGTCCACCCAGGGTCTTGTAAAGTATAAAGGGCCCCTCAAATGTGAAGTCTTGGCAACAGTCCCTAGACAAATACACTCAGTGCTGAGAAGCCCTTTAGAGTCTGTGCGTCCATCGGCACAACATCTCCACTCACTAATCCTAAGAAAGGTATTATTCCCTGCACGTGTAGACATGGGCTTTGACGCAGTAGTTTCATACTGTGGGAGCTATGGTTGGGCACCACTTTAATGTTAATCCCCCTAGGAAAGAACTAGGAAGAGATCTATACTCTGAAGGTCAATTAGCTTTGGACTGACACATCGAATTGAAAAATAATCAGCAAAGAGAAGAGGTTTGTGCTTACATGGAAAGAAAATTAACTTGATAGGATATACCACTCTGTTTGGGGACAGATGATGAAAGCCCCGAGTCTGAGCTATTTAGCCCTGGGAACCTCACTGCTATGGTTTTACGGTCTGGTCCTGCTGGTCCCCTTCCAAGAGTTTTGTCTACCATGGAATAAATGGTCTTCTTTGCAAGTGGAAACACAAGATGATTAGGGCCACCCCCTGCCGGGGTAGGATTGGTGGGGCCTCAGGGTATCTTCTAACTTGAATTAAGGCTTCAGGGAGCTGGAACACTCATTGCACAACATAGGAGGTGCTTTGCATTTCATCTCCACTCCTGTCTCTTCGCCTGTGGGGACAGAGTTCCCTGACGCTGACCTGGCCACATAAACTTACCTTTGTTTCCTCTGGGTCGTGCTTGGCATTCCCTAGCAAAATGTCCTTCGTAATGGAATAATGTCTGGAGGGGAGGAGGCAATCCTTAAAATGCTAATCCTGTCTTCACTGGCACCCGACAGACATTAAAACTGAGTAATTGCTTCCAAAGGCCAAATGCAACTGCATTCACATCCTTGTTTGTGCCGATCCAGTACCTATGTAGATGGCAGAAAAACACCATGCGCTAACATTGTGCATTTTGAAGACCCTGGCTGAGCATGAACAATTAGGTCTTAATGCCTCGATTTGATGACACAGCCTATGGAGGAATTTGATAGAATTTGGCTTCATAAAACATCAGTCATTGCTTTGCAAGGAGCGACTTTGTTGTTATGCCCATGGAATTGCTGCCTTTCAGCCTCTGTAGACAACGGGAAATAGGATTCATGCCAGCGAGGGGCAAGGTGCAGTGACATCACCAGCAGTTCCCTAGAGGGGACTGAAGCAGGATTTGAGAATTTCAGGCACTTGTGCCCACCCGCCTGGGCAAAACGTCATCCACAGGAGATCGTTTGGACTGTTTTGGACTTTCTGTGATCACCGGAAAATATGAATGACATCTGAACAACGGGGAACCCAGAGTGGGGCAGCCCAAGAGCAAGATGGAAGCTGCCGCAGCATCAGGAAGGGAAAAAACCCATGGCCCTAGAAGGGCTTTCCTAGCTTGACGGTCCATGGACTGGGCTGGTGGCTTTAACTCTGACTCCACCCCAAACCTCGGTCTCTTTCTACCCATACCCTACCAAAATATTCACTTTTCTGCTCTATGACTCTGTTGACCTCTAGGAAGATTGCTCGGAGGTTCTAGAGCTCTCCAGTTTGGGCAGTATCACAGACCACACTCTATTGCGACATATCTGCATTTTTTGCACAGTGGATGCTTGCCTTAGTCTGTTCAGATGCTATAACAGAATACATAAACCAGGTGGATTATAAACCACAGAATTTTATTTCTCACATCCTGGAGTCTGGGAAGTCCAAGATCAAGGCTCTGGCGGATTCAGTGTCTGGGAAGATCCCGATTCCTGGTTCAGAGATGGCTGACTTCTCATTCTGATCTCACATGGTGGAATGGTGAGGGATTAGGATTTCAACATATGAATTGTGGGGGGGACACAAACATTCAGACCGTAACAATGCCTAAAAAAATACGTATATATCTAAAAAAGAATCGCGTTAATCTCAAAATCAGGGCTGTCTACATTAAAATACAAATTGTAACTGGGGTTTCAGTACGCTTTGCTTTTAAAATTCAGATACATATTGTGAAATTTACAAGACATAGTGATGGTCAGGAGAGGAAGGGAGCCTGGGCTCAGTGAGGACAGCGAACTCAAAGGCAGACCAAATGAGAACTTTCCAGCAAGAAAGCGAGGTCAGTGCATCCATCACTTCAAAACGTCATGGTCAATTCTGCTTCTCAACATCAAGATCCACTGTCAATTTTGCGGGTCTTGGAATAAATGGAGGGCCATATACCAAAATATTTATAGGACTTAAATTAAACTAATAAGATGATAAATAAAATAAATTATCTCCTTCTATCCTGCATTATTCTTTCAATATGACTTGGAAAGAGAAGAAAGCAGACATGATCTTAGATCAGACAATGGTTTCTTCAATGTGGCAGCAAAAGAACAAGCAACAAAAGAAAAAAATAGATAAAATTAGACATCATCCAAATTAAAGACTTTCATGTTTTGAAGGATGCCATCAAAAAGTGAAAAGACAGTTCACAGAATGGAAAACAATATTTACAAATCACATATTTGGTAGGGGTCTGGTATCCAGAATTTATTAAAAATAACTCTCATAGCTCAACAGTAAAAAAGACCAATAACCCAGTTTTTTAAATGGGCAAGGATCAGAATAGATATTTCTATAAAGAACATATACAAATAGCCACAAAGCACATTAAAAAATGGTCAACATGATTAGTCATTAAGGAAGTATAAACAAAACCACAACAAGATACCATTTCACACCCACGAGGATGGTTCTTTTTTTTTTTAAGATTTTATTTATTGGGGCGCCTGGGTGGCTCAGTCGTTAAGCGTCTGCCTTCGGCTCAGGTCATGATCCCGGGGTCCTGGGATTGAGCCCCGCATCGGGCTCTCTGCTTGGCGGGAAGCCTGCTTCTCCCTCTCTCCCTACTTATGTTCCCTCTCTTGCTGTCTTTCTCTCTGTCAAATAAATGAATAAAATCTTAAAAAAAAAGATTTTATTTATTTATTTGAGGGAGAGGAGAGCATGAGTGGGGGGGAGGGGCAGAGGGAGAAGCAGGCTTCCCTGCTGAGCAGGGAGCCCTGCACGGGGCTTGACCCCAGGACCCTCAGATCATGACCCAAGCCAAAGGCAGACCCTTAACCAACTGAGCCACCCAGGCACCTCTCACAAGGATGGTTCTAATCAAAATGACAGACAATAACAAAAGTTGGTGAGGATGTGGAAAAACTGGAACCCCCATACATTGCTGGTACGAATGTGACATGGTTCAGCTCCTTTGGGAAAACAGCCTGGAGATTCTTCGAAAGGTAGAAATTAGAATTAACATATGGTTCAACAATTCCACTCCTAGGTATAGACCCAAGAAAATTGAAAACATATGTCTACACAAAAATGAATTATTCATAATTCATACCAGCCAAAAAGTAGAAATAACCCCAATAGCCATCAATTGATGAGTGAATAAACAAAAATGTGGTACCGTGGAATATGGTTGAAATACTGACGCATGTTACAACATGGATGAACCTTGAAAACACTCTGCTAAGTGAAAGAAGGCAGTCACAAAACACCACATATTGTACAATTCCATTTACATGAAATGTCCCAGATGGGCAAATCCATAGGCACAGAAAGATTGGTGTCTGTCAGGAGGGTTACTACTAGTGGGTATCAGGTTTCTTCTTGGCGTGATGGAATGCTCTGAAATTAGACAGTGATTATGGTTATACAACCTTGTGAATATACTCCAACTATTGAATTGTACACATTGAAAGGGGAATTTTACAGAATGTGAATTAAGTCTCAATTGTAAAAAGGACCTGGAAGGTTGGGTATCAGTTTAGAATTTGTGCCACACTCCCTCCCCTCCCTTATTCCTGCTTGGGACATCCTCACATACACCAGTGAGAATACCCATCGCCCACATGTCCTGGTTCTGTCCACAGCCCCAAATGCAGCCCCCCACTCTCAGACCTGGAGGGGAGCATACCGACAACAGTGCCTACTCCAGAAGGATGACCCTGGGGCTAAGGTCCAGGAAGGCCTTAACATTGGGCTCAGGGACATTTAAGCAGGAAATTTTGGTAACTGGGTACCTGGAATGGGATGGGTGATTGGGGGTCCAGGTAGATGGTTCTCTTGGCCCTGCAGAGGCTTTCCCTGTGCAAAGGGCACAGATGGAGAAGAGTCCTTGAGAGTCCCTCTAGAGTGTGTTACGTGATCATGCTTGTCCAATCAGTGCTATGGGGATGAAGGGTGGTATTGGTACATTTGTTAATAACTTGGCAGCAAGGGAAATGAGTGATAGATAGTTCTCAAACAATATGGAGTGAAGAGGGCAGCCATTCTCCAAAAGGGTCTATTGTCCTGATGCTTGGGGGATGACAGAGCCATGCCCATCCTGAGGAAATACAAGAAGGAAGCAAGATCCCTTACAAATAATAATAATAAAAGAAAAACCTAGGGGGCAGCAAAGGGACCTAGAGGGCAGGTCCAAGGTGACAGCAAGGAGGTGGCAAGATGGGAAGCCCAGGACTTAAAAGCATGAGTTAGACCTTTGCAGAATGACAGACAGGTGTGAACCCAAGCAACCAGATTTAAAAATGTGGCATTTGCCTGTAGCTCATTCTGGCTACCCAGGGACAGTTCCTCTTGCTCCTTTAGTAAGTCTTCCTCTTGCTTTCACATAGGTCCTACCTCCCACCCGATACAAAGCCCAGATAGGCCGTCAGTTTCCCTGGGAGAGATAGGAACAGCTAGCAAGAATGGCATCGGGCTTAGAGGTGAGACGTCTCGCAACAACACCATACCTGAGTTTGGAGCAAGGGCAACCACAGCTACGAAAGCAATCACAGGCCTTTTATTTTGAGCAGAACGCTTAAGGAGGGAGGAGATAAGAGCAATATCCTGTCCCAAGTATCATTTCCTCCCCACTGGTATAGAGCGTGAGGGTCAGGGAGGCAGCGCCATTGCAAACTCGAGCGGTACCTCGGAAATCATAGGAAATGTGACTGCTGTGTCTGGGGCCTTGGCGGGGGGGGCCGGCAGACCCCCGGATTGGAGAGGACAATCTTGTGCTTTCCCTGTGGTTCTGTTCACTTCTGCAGCTGCCCCCTGGCCAAGGGGAGGGCAGCTACAGGACTGTTAGGATTGTCACCAGCTCCACAGCCCAAGGGAACAGCCTGGGAATGCTCCCGACCAGTTGGGTTATGTTGACTACTCCCCTGTTTGTTTGGTGCCCCACTTGTCCTCCACACTGTGGGTGTGGTCCTCCCCCGAGGTTCGTGATGCTGATGAGATGAATTTTAGCCTCTGGCTGACCTGAGTTTGAATTCCCACCCAGCCACTTGGCTTCCATTTTCCTCCTCCTTAAAAATGGGGGAAAAGGGGCACCTGCCTGGGTGGCTCAGTCGGTGAGGCGTCCGCCTTCGGCTCAGGTCATGATCCCAGGGTCCTGGGATAGAGCCCCGTATCGGGTTCCCCGCTCAGTGGAGAGCCTGCTTCTCCCTCTGCCACTCCCCCTGCTAGTGTGGGCGTGTGCTCTCTCTCTCTCAAATAAATAAATATAATCTTAAAAAAAAAATGGGAAAAACAACAGCTATCGTAGGGTTGCTGTGAGCTCTAAGTGGAATTCTGTATGCAAATCGCTTAGCCCAATCTCTGGGATGTATTAAATCCTGGAAAATTGATAAGTATGACCACACGGGGAGAGGCCTGGACAGGGCGGGGGTCCATTGGCTGAGCCCTTGCTGACAGCCACAAGCAAAGCGGGGGGTGACAATGGGCTTGCTAAGTGTCATCCACCAGGGATGTGCAGGCCATAATTATTTATTGAAAGAGAAGTTTACTTTTCAAGGAAAAACCAATCTTTAATTTAGTGCAAATTCATAGTACTAATCCTGGGGGCAGGGGGTGGATTTTGAAGTACCTACTTTGAAGAATGGTTTCCACGAATTCGTTTCCAAATAAAAAGTGACGACTATTCACTCAATGAGTTCCTGAAAAATGCTGGGGGCGGGAGGGTTGCTATCAGTTGCTTGAGAAAGCTTTCTTCTCTAAGTATTTTTCTTTTCAATGCCTTGTCTGCACTGTCTACTATAGGTATCGGTGTGGGGTGTAATGTTGCTCAGCTCTGGGCTTCCTACAGGGACCATGTGCCCTGAACTCCCCACTCCCTCACGCACGCACGCACACCCAGGAGGGGAAAGCTGGTCTTGGGTTTTCTGGCTATGATGCCTTGTGCAGGGCAATGGAGGAATGAGAGAGACACTAACCCACATTCCGTTTTCCTACTAAATTTCAGAAAAAGTTCCCTTCCTCTTGTTCTTTTAGTGTCAATGCAGGTCAATGACCCTTGAGGTGGGTGGGGGGGGCACTACAGAAAATTCAGGAATTCAGATGGTTCGACATTTTGCTATTCTTCCTCAACTATCTCCCATTCAAATTTTGGGCCAAATGCTATTTTTGTACCACTTAGTATGAAACAGGAATGATGAATTGTTTGGTGCCAGGGACATAAAATAAAGAGGGAAAATGTAGGTAAAAATAATGCTGCTGTGATTTATGGACCTTCTTTATGCTTTTTCTCATTTTCTGATGTTCTTCCAACCTTTTCTCCCTTCTCTCAAATAATTTCTCTCACTCATAGTACTTAGTCTTACTTTTACCTTTCCAAAGTATGTTTTATGACAAATTACTCCCTCCAATGAGCTGATGATGGCCCATTCAACAAAATTCCTGCCATGTGTCAGGTATTACTGAGGAAACCAAAGGTGAGGCTCCCACTAGGGCAGGGCCAAGGAGCCCACCCAGTGGTGGGGGCCACAGTCTGCCATAGATCTGCCTTGGATCCACCCCAAACTTCATGGCACAAGGTCAAGTTAGGGTAGGTGTTGGGTAAGGCTTCTGGAGAGCCCCTCAGGGCAGCTGGCATGAGTCATCCCTTCCTAGGGGGGGACACTTAGTTTAGCACCTAGTCAAGGGCATTCGAGAAGCAAGGTAGTGGCCTTTCGAGCAGGCTGTCTGGGCTTGAATCCTACCACTGCTACCTGCCGCATGGATGACCTGGAGCGATTTGCTAAACCTCTCTAAACCTCAAATTTTCCCTCGATAAAATGAGAGTGATACCAGCACCTCTCTCATAGGGCAATTGTGAAATTATTTGAAATACTCTACGTAAAGTGCTTCACAAAACCAACTGCAGTAATATCAATGATAACACAATGTTGTTATAACAACAGTAAGAACAACTTGAGCGCAATCAGGATGAGGTCCACGGTCAAGGACGAGACTTTCCAGGAGGAGAGTACTTTGGGCTTCCAGTTGGCACAGATCTCAGGGCTTAAGGCAGTGGAACAGGTGTCATCCTGGGGAGAAAAGGAGGTGAACGGGTCTGAGCAAGGACGTTTAGCTTGCTCATTTGGATGTGGGTCCAACAAAGGGCCCAGCGGATCCACAGGCTGCCCAAGGTGTTCCAGAGCACGGAGAACTCACAGGCTGCTCAGCGCTCCGAGGTTCTGGGAAGAAGCACACTGGGGCTGCAGGTCTCTCTGGCCCAGGGTCAGGTGTATGTCTGCAGATGTCGAACAGCATCATGGTGGCTAGGAAGGGAGAAGCTAAGGCACTTAGTTGAATAGTCAACAAACATCCATCAAAGTCCCTGCACTCAGGAAGTTCATTCCATGAAGAAGACAGAAATGACACAAATCTGCCAGGTTCTCTCCTTTGTCACAATCTAGGGTGTAGGGAATGAAAATTACACTGGGAAGGCCTTCTAGCATTATGACAATGAACGTGGCTTCTGGAGTTAGCTGGTCTGGGATCAAAAACAGCTCTGCCATTTGCCGGTCATGTGACCTTGGGCAAAGGCTCATCCTCTCTGTGCTTTCATTCCCTGTGTGTGGAACAGGGATGATAACAGTAGTCCCTTTGTTTTTAGAAGGATTAACTATGAAGTTAAAGCATTTGGCACATAATATTATAATTATTAATTATTATTACTATTAAAACTAATGAACACATTCCAACCGTGGGAGATCTGCTTCATCCTTTCAACCAGTCATTCATTTCTTCAGTGAATACTTATCGGGAAATATTTATCATAGTAGCCATACTATTGCTAGAACTATTGTTCTAGGGTCCAGTTGGCTAGCGGTGAGCAAAACAGACAAAGCTTGCATGCCACATGCAGGCCAGTGGGAGGGGAAAATGCCATATGACAGGTAATAATCATAAGTTGTCTGAGTGAAAGTAAAGCCAGGTAAGGCAGTGGAGGGAGAAACAGTGACAGCCTCCACGAAATAAAATGTAAGCTGAGACCCAAGGGAAGTGAACCTGTGAGTCACTCAGAGACCTGAATGAGAGGCCTTCTGGGGCACCTGGGTGGCTCAGTCAGTTAAGCGTCTGCCTTCGGCTCGGGTCATGATCCCAGAGTCATCAGGCTCCCTACTCAGTGGGGAATCTGCTTCTCCCTCTGCCTCTCTCCCCACTTATATGCATGCTCTCTCTCTCAAATAAATTTTAAAAAGCTTAAAAAAAAAAAAAAAAAAGCTTTCTGGCAGAGGGAACAGCAAAAGCATGGACCCAGCATGGGGACGTGGTTGAGGAACAGCAAAGAGGCAAAGCTGGAGTGGAGTGACAGAGAGTAGAAGTCAGAGAAGTGGCCAGACATGATCGTCTTTGTTCTCAAGGCAATGGGAAGCCATGGGAAGGTTTCTAGTGGGGATTGCCATGCGCTGACTATAAAAGATCACTTCAGCAGCTGCGTGGGAAGCAGACCACTGGGAGCAAGAGAAAACTGGGAGACCAGTGAGTTAAGCACGGCAGGAACCAAATTGAAGACGACTGTGGCCTGATCAGGGAATTGCAGGGGAGGTGGGGAGAAGTGATCAGATTCAGAATACGGTTAGTGTGTGGAGTCAACAGGACATGGTGATACATTGACGTGAAAAAGACGAATCCAGGGAGGCATGGCTGCAGTGTCCTGTGCAAACCAGGATTTTTGAGCACAAGAGGGGTGCTTGAAGACTGTCAGGTAAATTGGGATGTAGTCACTTTAATCAGGGATCGTTGCCCAACTTGGAAAGACTCTACAGCAGTTTATTGTGATGAAGAACATGGGAGTAAGAGTGGGTTTGTTGCGGCCTCAGGAGTTGGGAGTCAAAGCATTCTGTGTAGGGTCTGGGAAGTGTAAGCCGCCTACCAGACATGGCTTCCATCTGTGTTAGAGGTTCATGAAGAGGTGGCATCCTGCATTCAGGAATCACAGTTCTGATGAAAGCTTAGATGTGCATGGAGAGCAGAAGAGCCTCAAGACAGAACCTTGGGACCCGCCAACACTCAGATCAGATAAAGGGAAGGAATTCAGGAAATGAGAATGAGAAGGAACAGGCAGTGATGGAGGAGAAAAACCAAGAGGGTGGAATGTTCCAGAAGCCAGGTTAAGGAGGGGATGATTAAATCTGTCAGATGTGAGGGCTGAGAAATGGCCACAGGATGGGAACCTGTGAAGATTTTGGTGATGTTGACCATGATTTCAATGCACCAGGCCGGGGGGGCAGGGGGGTGAAAACTCCTTGGGAGTGGGCTCAAAAGAGAGAAAATAGGGTCGGTGAATACAGACAACTTCTTCAAGCAGTTTCAATGCGGGCAGTAGCTGGAAGGGAGTGTGTTCTAAAAATGGGAGAAATGATAGCATTTGTACACAGACAGGAATGGAATAGGAGATGGGGCGCTCATTGATGTGGGAGGGAGTGGAGTTAAGGGCATAAGCAAGGAATAGGTGGGAGGGGATAGGGTTCAGTGCGCCTGTCCAGGGTCTGGCTTTCAAGGGCAGCAGCCCCAGTTCATACCCTGGACAGCACTTCCTACCCTGGAACAGTAGTACAGAAGGCAGAGAGTCTGGCCAGGGGCAGTAGGTTAGAAGATGTGGTTGCACAGGGGAGACGTTGTCTTCCAATTGCTTCTCTTTTCTCAGCGA
The DNA here is from genome assembly GCF_011800145.1 of Mirounga leonina. NCBI lineage: Eukaryota > Metazoa > Chordata > Mammalia > Carnivora > Phocidae > Mirounga > Mirounga leonina. Next base: position 3,234,744 of record NW_023270380.1, read on the forward strand.
GGTAGGAAGCAAGGTCAATGGCTGAGAATAAAGATGGAGAAAAGGGTGTTGGAGGTTTGAGGAGGAAAGAGAAGCATGAAATCATTGCCCAGGGAGTGACAGAGTGGATTGTCTCGGCTGGGTGCGAGCATGGTACGGCTGAGCAGTCCTGAGGAACTCATTTCGATTTCTGGTCATAAACTTACAATGACGCCAGTTCCCCAGGTTATCCTCATTCTGGCCATAGTCAGCTGCTCAGGTGTAGACACAGACTACATCTGACTTTAACGGATTTGTGTTAATAGTTCTGTAACAGAAGACAGGTTGTTAAGGGAGTGGCCAAAGCGATGGACTTTGAGCAGAGGAAAAAGGAAAGTAAGAAAACGAAGAGTGTTCAAGGTGGTAGAGGCAAAGGACTGTGAGTCCTGGGGACATAGAACTGTGGGATTCGGGGAGTGAGGGCGTGAGTTAGAAAGGCGGGAGGTGGCGGTCCAATGCTGGAATTGGCATTTTGGAGTTGCTGTGGTTGATGGCAGCAGAGTGAGTGGCTGAGGTGGGCTGGAGGGTCGACAAAGTCATGGGCAAGGACGAGGACATCAAGTGAAGTGTGTGTGGCATTGAAAGAGCCTCACTGATGACAGATGTCTGTGGGGGAAGACGGTGAGGCTCACCCCCACCTTTGGTCTCCACAGAGGCCAGGCCCGCTTTGAAACCGGAAGGTGGAGGTGATCCCAACAGGAAGCTAAGGTTGGAGGAAGGGGATGCTGATGACCATCCAGAGGGCAGGGTTCGGGTGTCAGAAGCCCTGGGAGCTGGAGTCAGATTGGGGATGGGCCAAGCCACGGGGGACAGTGGCCCTGACAAGGGTTGGCCAGAGAAACTTGGACTTCTTATGGCCACTGCGGCAAAGGGAGCTGGAAGACCCACTAGGATTACCACCACAGTCCTTAGGGGTGGATTGAAAATCAGCTCTGACTTGACCCTTCTTCTTGGCACTGGTCTTTCTGCCGAGGTGGAGGAAGGGAAATGCAGATGGGACAGTGACAGAGAGGAGGGGTACACAGTGCTCTTACAGGGAGTATAAGGAGCAGAGCCCACCTCCCTCAATGCAGGGAAGGGGCCATCTTATCAGGACAACCAGAGCTCCGGAGTTGGCAGAGACTTGCGGAGGGGCAGGAAGTGCAAAGGCCCAGAGTGGGGGGAATGAGCCATGCTAGAAGATCCCAGGTTGCCCCTGTCTAGGGAACCCGCTGATCATCATACCTCTCAGTAGGAAGGAGACTCCAGGAGGGGAGTGTCACCTGCCAGCCGCAGATGCTCTTACTCGTGTTAAAGGAGCAACGCTGGTTCCGTCTCATCAGCACGGCCACTCCCCGTCTGTCTGCACGTTGGAAACAGTAATGAATTAAGAACAAAAGATTAATGCTGTTGGCCTGGTGTATTTACATACTCAACTTCCATGGAAACCCAGCAGGTAGTAAATCAGCCAAAAACCATATTTAATAACTCCTAGTGAAACCCAATTTACTCACCTGCCAACCATGGAAAAGTTGATTGCTTTATCACAGGAATTCCATTCATTGCAGACCATTGTCACTGCCCTACACATAAGCGATACATTTCCCTTTTTTGGATAAGGATGGTGCATTGAAAATGAGCCATAAAATAGCCTAGGAGCGACATGCTGGCTGTTAATAATAGAGCCAGATTACTTTATTTGTCTTACACTCCAGATCTGTCTACCTTTGTAGCTGGCATCATTCCTGAATTTTTAACAAGAGTCCTCATAGGGCAGAGAGAGGAGGCCAGTAACTATGGACCTGTAAAGGCAGATGAAGAAAGCAATGCCCTGCATTCCTGGCTGTTAAAGAACAAATCATTTGGCCTTAGCTTTCAGGGACGATATTAGCTTTCTGGATCACATCTTATCATACAGTAATTGTATTAGGTTTCCTGGGGCCCTTCCTACTTCATGACCTTCTAGCTCAGTGATTGAGCTGATCAGATTGAAATGATGAGGACGCTTTCATTTCCACTTCATTGATTTCAGCTCTCTATTGTCTGCCTTGCATTTTCTCCGACCTCACCGTCATTCATCAACAAGCTGCTTGTTCCTGAGAAAATTCCCGATGCTCTCCAGCCGCTTTCTGGATGCAAGTGCATTTTGATACAAGAAGTATGAACCAGGACAGCTGAGCACTGAAGAGGAGGTAAATGATGCTGGATGCTGGATAATTGAGTGCCTACTTTCCTGCCTCTCGCATCATTTTCTTTGATTTATAAGCATCAGTTGTTCCAAGAGGGTGAAACACTTCCTGCATCTGATCTAGGCAGCACCGCCGGTATAACTTAAAAATTCCTGTATCTCTTTGGTGACAAAGAACTTGAAAACTTGCAAAGGGAAGAGGCCAGGATCCGGGACTGCAATAAGAGGCAAGGAACTTGGGCTCTGCGTCCGACTCCATGATGGTGTAAGTGTCCCAGGATCCAGACCTTTCCCTTAGGCTGTGAATTATGTCAATGCTGGGCTTGAGCTCATGTCTGCAAATAGACACCAGCTCACAATCAATTCACTAATTAGAGTTCTACACTTTTGTTTGCTGTGGCCTGGACTCATTTCCCTGGCTGAATTATGTCTCTTCAGAACTCTTTGTTTCATAAATAAGAGGATATCAATGGTAGAGACCCCACTTTCAGTGGTAGGAGCCGAGGTTTACTCAGTATCTTAATAAATAACAGTTCTTTGCACTATTTCTCAAATTAGGCTGGGAGGATATATTACTAAAGATCAGAATGTTTGAGAATGTGTGTTTTTTTTTTAATTTTATATTACCATTTTGCTGATACTATATAAAATCAACAATCAACATATATATTCTGAGATCATCAACTCATAAATACAGCCTGGTTTCTGTGCCTCGTTTGGTTCCTAGCTAATATATTAGCACCACACACATTTGTTTCCCTAACTGCACACCAGGCACCATTCGTCATATTTTTAAAGGTATGTACTCGTTTTATCTTCACAGCAACCCTTTAAGACAGATCCTACTATCATCTACTTTCCCCAGATGAGGAAGCGGGCGCAGAGATGTTAAGTGATCCATCCCATTTTATGCAGCTGGGAAGCAGCAATGTGGCCCCGGAGCTGGTCGTTCTCAGCTGCTTTGCTCTTTTGCCCCTTCCCACTGGTAGCACTTCACTTCTGAGGTGATGTCCCTCAAACTGGTCCCCACAGAGATCAGTGCATTTGTGGGTGTATATTCAAGACTTATGTAAAGTTTTGGGGGTTTTTTTCTAAATAAATATGAACATTTCTTAAATTTGCAAAAGCACGAGCTTTGGAATCACGCCATCTGGAGTTCAAGTCTGGACGTGGGTCTTACTAGTTGTGTGATCTTAAGGGTGTTTCTTTATATCTCTAGCCTGTTCTCTTCTCTGCTATGAGGGGGTACCGGTCTCCCTTGTGGGGTTATTCAGAGTTTCTGTCAGGATGATGTCAGAGTTGGATGAGACAACACATGGGCAGCACTTGGCATACTATGTTCAGAGAGTTGGTTCCCTCCTCCTCCCCACTCCTCCATATCCTGTCTTCCCCTTGTCAGCTGGGTGCAAGGTCTGAGCTAACGGAGGTGTATCTCCAGCTGGTAGGACTGCAAAGGAACATATGCGTTAGCTTCACTAGTTACTGCTCTCAGTAGGACAGATGGGCCATTCATAAGAGATGAGAGTATTCAGGGCAGGGGGCAGATCATCCAGAAGAGACAGTGGTTTGTAAACAGTTGTAAAACGTACTGAAGTTAAAGACAAGAGGAAAGATAAACTATCCTCTTCTTCTGGGAGACAAGAGAATGATTCTAATATTGATTCTGCCATGAACTTGTGGTATGTTCTTGGATCAGTTGGAGCCTCCATTTTTACCTCTTTACTGCAATAACTTTTAATAGATATTAAATTACTTAGCAGATTTTAAAATTATTTTATACACAGAACTCTTGATCCAGAAAATTTTTGTTCCCCCTCCCCCCCCACCAGGGGCACCTGGGTGGTTCAGTCGGTTAAGCGGCCGACTCTTGATTTTGGCTCAGGTCATGATCTCAGGGTCGTGAGATAGAGCCCCACATCGGGCTCCACGCTGAGAGTAGAGTCTGCTTGTCCCAGTCCCTCCTCCTCTGCCGCTTGCGCATGCACCCTTGTGCGTGCGCATGCTCGCTCTCTCTCAAATAAATAAATAAAATCTTAAAAAAAAAAAAAAAGAAAACTTATGCTCCCTCAAAGCATCATAGTTTCACAAAGTGTGACAACTTTGACTAATTCATAGTATCTGTCTGGGACCTAATGGAGAGAAGGGTTCTATAGTAAAACAGAAATCTGTCATGAATTAGCAATGTCTGCCAGGGGCACAAAAGGCAGACAGTCCTCCCAGTAAATATCATCCTGCCTGGAAGAGAAATGTGATAAACAGATAAAGGGGAATATTTCAGGCTCAACCAGGAAGAGATGCCTGACTAAGTCTACTCTCATTAACAAACCATTCTGCTCTATGATTTTAGAATTTTCCTGGCATCTCTTAGTCTTTATGATTCTAAATCTTGGAGGTAAAATACGGAAAGCTATACAATAGCTAAGACTTTGAGGAGAATTTCGTGGCTAATTATTACTAAAACGGTCCCAACCAGACTCAGCAGATAAAGGGAGACTGGTATCCTTTGTGTTGGGACATTAAGTCCAGCCACTACAACATCATTTTTGCTGAAAGGCTCCCTTCAACTGAGAGACAAGAAATAAATTAGGCTTTCAGGAAACAGGGCTTAGTACCAGATCATCATATTTGGCTGTGGAATGTTTAGTCTTCTCTCAAAGGCACCTGCTCCATGTAATTTACTGTCTTGTGGGATGTTTTAATAGCCTTTTGCTAAGGCATGAATAATGTCCCACTGTATTGCTCCAGGAGCAAAAAAAAAAAAAAAAAAAGGCCACAGCTGGGCGAGATGCTTTGCAACTTTTACTGTGTCGAAAAGATTTGCCAAACTCAGCAATTTGAGGCAGTGGAGATCCATCATTGTGTTCATGAGGTGCCTTGGTATCAACTAGGATGGAGACTCTCCTCTAGCAGGAAAAGAAATACCCTTCATGAACGTCCTGGGGAGAGACCTGCCTAAATGTTCCCCAAACCTTCAGCACTCAGCACTCTCAGGACCAAGTACAAGCTCCTTGCCCTGGATATAAAATGTTTGTTTAAGAGAACTAGCAAAGGATGAAGAGGCAGTAACACTCGGCACCTGTCCTCAGATAGCTGCAAATGGGATTTTACCAGAAAAGAAGAGAAAAAAAAAAAGCCCTTGGATGAAGAACTGTTAACAGTGGAAAGGCACAGTTCTTAAGTACACCCAAAACTTAATTTTAGAGAATGCCACCTCTTTTTATTAAATTATTTCCAGTGTTTATTTTAAAAAGGTAGTTCCAAGCCTATGAAACTACTCATCTGAAGTTTGTTGGATTGGATAAATTTAATGATCTAATGAGAGTATGTGAGACCATAAGACAGTAAATGTAAAAAAAAAAAAAAAAGATTCTAGCATTGGTGATGTCCTTTTCTTTGGATAATCCAACGTGTTGGGCAAGTCACTCCAGCAAAATGAGCATTGTAGTTCTTGTCTGTAAATTGTGAGGGAGGCAATGGAAGTAAAAATGAATCAAACGATTGAAGTCTGTGTTTTCAAGTATTTAGATCACAGATTCTTTACCAAAGGCCCACAAAAACGTTGTGAGCTTGAAGACAAAAAGTTAGGTCCTGCCTCGTAAATAGATGCTCTCCTATTTTTCAAGTAGACGTGACTTACGCTGTGTGAGGCAGGTGTGAAAGCCCGCAGGGGACCCACGCTTCTAAGTTGTGCTTCACCACATCTGATGTGCCTGTGCTTTCTCATCTAGTGGATACACTCTCATTTACTCAATCAGCGCATCATTAGGCAGGCTCAAGTTAAAATCACAGTGGAAGACCACTTCCCGACCACTGGAATGGCTCTAATTAAAAAAAGGAAACAAGATGAAACCGGAGAGGGACAGACCATAAGAGACTCTTAATCTCAGGGAACAAACTGAGGGTTGCTGGAGTGGAGGGGGGTGGGAGGGATGGGGTGGCTGGGTGATGGACACTGGGGAGGGGATGTGTTGTAATGAGCACTGGGTATTATGCAAGACTGATGAATCACAGACCTCTACTCCTGAAACAAATAATACAGTATCCGTTAATACAAAAAATTTAAAAAAATACACATAAAAATAAAAAAAATTTTAAAAAAGGAATAGCAAGTGTTGAGGCGGATGTGGAGAAGTTGGAGCCCTCCTACGTTACTGGGAGAGTTGTAAAATGGTGCGGCACTGTAAAAAACAGCCTGGCGTTCCTCAAAAAGATTACGCACACGGTCGTTATGCTTGTATATGAATGTTCATAGCAGCTTGATTCATAATAGCCAAACCTGGAAATAACCCCAAAGGTCCATCAACTGATGAACAGATAAATGAAGTGTGGTATATCCATGCAATTTAGCCGTGAAAAAAAATATAGTAAAAAAAAAAAGAAATGAAGTACTGATACATGAATGAACCTTGGAGGTGTTACACTAAGTGAGAGAAGCCAGACGTAAAAGACCACATACTGAATGATTCCATTTACATGAGATGCCCGGGATAGGCAAATCCATAGAGACAGAAAGCAGAATAGTTATTGCTTAGGACTGGGGAGTTCAGGGGTAATGGAGAGTGACTGCTCCGCGGTATAGGATTCCTTCTGAGGTAATGAAAATATTCTAGAATTGATTGTGCTTATGACTGCACAAATCTATGAATATACTAAAAACCACTGAATTGTCCACTTTGAATGGGTGAATTATATGGTTTGTGAATTATATCTCAATAAAACTGTTATATAAGAAAAAGAAATAACCTGGGGGAAAAAAACCCCAGAATATTAATAGCCTAGACTAGATAAATAGAAGGAGGAATTAGTGGATCAAAAAAGAGGCAGGAAACATACCATTGGTTCAGTATGTGATAAAATTTGCATTCCAAATCAGCAGTGAAATAATGAAATTATTTCATTAATTAAGTCAATAAATCATGACCAAAAAGCTGGCTATTTATCTGTGGAAGAATAGCAGCATTAGATACTATGCTCACAATATATATAAAAACAAATTCCGAATGAGCAAAGATGTAACTGGACAAAATAGTTTGCAAGTGTTTAAAAAATATACAGATAATTTTGTCATATAGAAGGCTTTTCTAAACAAGAAATAGAACCTGAGTGTTCGAAAGGAAAAGGCAGACCATTCTCATTACCTGAAAATCAAAACAATTTATGACAAAAATGACAAAGTTTAAAAATAAACAAGAATATAAAATATTGCTACAGACAAATGTTTTATGAACAGAATATAGAAGGAGGTCTTACAAGTTGATAAGTTAAAAAATATATCAAAAATTCTAGAAAAGATAGGAGCAGGTAATGAACCAATCAAGAACCTCCTGGTGATGGGTATTAAGGATGGCACGTTCTGCATGGAGCACTGGGTGTTATGCACAAACAATGAATCATGGAACACTACATCAAAAACTAATGATGTAATGTATGGTGATTAACATAACATAATAAAAAACAAACAAACAAAAGAACTTCTTATGGCCAATAAACACATGAAAATAAACTCGAGGAAACTTAATGTAAAAAATAAAACTTTTTTTTTTTTACCTACATGATTGGCAAAAATTAAAGACTGAAAATACCTAATGTTGGTGGAAAAAGATATTCACTCCCATACAATGTTGATAGGAGATAAATTAGTATATCCTTGGGTGATCAAAATTTGACCATGTCTAAATAATTTTATATTTATACCATTTCTGTAGTTCCAATTTAGGAATCTAGTCTTAAAAAATACCTATTCAGGTGCAAAAATATGTAAGTAAAAACTATTGCAACACTGTTGGTAATAATAGAAAATTAGACACAGGGCTGAGGGATTATTACCTAGATTAGGGTACATTCTTACCATGCATATTATGATTTTGTGAAAGTGATATGCTGCCATGGAAAGCCCTCCAAGATAAATTCTTAAGGAACAAAAAGCAAGTCTCAATAAGCATGGAAAGATCCCATTTATATATAATGTATATGTAAATATTAAAAAAGCATAGTAATGTTCACATGATTACCATAGGGCATGGGATATAAGGGGAGACACTCCTCTTCCTCTATGCTTGCTTGTTTGTTTCCAGTGAATGGGTATTTCTGCATTAGTTCATCAATTTTTTAAGCTTTTATTTAAATTTGAGGTGGTTAAAATACAGTGTAATCTTGGTTTCAGGTTTACAATATAATGATTCAGCATTTCCATCCTACCTGCAGTTCATCAATTTTAACTGATGCTTAAAATAGCAAAGGACACAAGTTAGATCAATTCGGAGCTTCTTTCCAGCACCCCATATCTGTGAACCTAGAGAAGCATCGGTGGCCGCCTCCCCACCTGCTCCCATCTGTGTGGAGACAGACAACAGGACCCGGCCAGCAGTAGGCTTTCCAGGGAGGTCACATCCAATCATAAAATACACAGGTATTTAGCTCTCTTGCTTTAACCAATGGCTCCCCGAGTAAACCAGTTGTAGGTCCGATTATAAAACAGTAAGCTTATCTTGGTATTAAAATTAAGCTGTGTGTCTGAAGGCATACATCAGATGGCCCACAATGGGGGGCCGGGGGGCTGAAGAGAGGGCTGACAGTTTTCTCCAGTTAGGTTGGCTGTGCAAACCTGGACACTCGTGTGGACTGTCAGAGAAGAAAACACTGGCAGGCGGATGCAGGCCGCTCTGTGGCTCTCTGCACCTGTCCTTTGGGGGGAAATCAGAGGGGGAGATGAACCATGAGAGACTATGGACTCTGAAAAACAAACTGAGGGTTCTAGAGGGGAGGGGAATGGGAGGATGGGTTAGCCTGGTGATGGGTATTAAAGAGGGCACGTTCTGCATGGAGCACTGGGTGTTATGCACAAACAATGAATCATGGAACACTACATCAAAAATTAACAATGTAATGTATGGTGATTAACATAACATAATAATAATAATAAAAAAGAAACATGGCCCCACAATGTAGCCTATCTTGGCCAGGAAACTTTGGCTGCAAAGATCAGAAGACTTCTCAGGCTATCACTCACCCTTCTCAGTATAAAATGTAAAGCTACCTCTGGGCCACAGAGAACAAAACTGGGACAGGAAAGTTTGGAATTAGGACCGCCTTTTCCCTCTCCCTGTCTTCCTCCCTGCTCATATTCTCTCCCTCTCTCCCTTCCTCTCTCTCTCTCACACACACACGCACACACACACACACACACAAACACACCTCTTACTGATTCTCTGGGACCAAATGTTCTTTCTCTCTCTCCTTATTTTTCCTGCCTTCTGTCCATCCATCTGTCCGTCTCTCCTTCAACTGGGTGTCTTTGCTTTCAAAAGTTTCAAAATGACCTTTCACTTTGGGCATGCACCATTAGCTAGCCAATTCCCCCTTTAATATCCCAATTCTAAATCAGAAAGAGGCAAGTCTGACCTAGGAGTGCCCCCTGCCTCGCCTGATTCTGTGATGGCGCCCATCTCAGCAGCTGGGCGCGAAGTCTCCGGGAAGGAGACAGGAATGGCAGGAAGACCATCATTACGAAGGGCTAGATAGGAGGGCATGGCAGAGTCTCAAGTTGGAAGGGCACCTGGAACTGCACAGTCTCTCCCACAGGGGTCCCTTTATGACCCTTGCACTTGTCATTCAGCCCCTGCCAGAGTACCGGGAAGGGGGCTCCATGCAGCAGCTCATCCCAGTTTGGGGCAACTCTAGCCAGACTGGAATTCTTTTTGGTGTCGACTCTGAGCCCTATGTCTCTACATCAGCCAGCCCTTCGCACTGGTCTCCTCACTGGAGTTACACATGCCCATCAATGCCTGCAAGACAAAGCAGGGGCATATTCATGGAAGCTGCATTTCCACAAATCAGGGTGAGATCGGCCAAGAAGAACAGCCCCTCGATCCAGGCAGAGCTTCTACTCCTTTATTCTGACTCTATGTGCCACTTCGTTGACTGTTGGTTTAGCCACTGAACTGGAATTCATTAACTCACACATTCATTCATTGATTCATTCATTCAACAAATACTTACTACATCTCTACTATGTGGTAAGTACTATACCAGGCATTGAGCATACAGTGTGACCAAGGGACACATCTCTGCCCTCAAGGAGTTTGTGGTTTAGTTCGAAAAAGAACATCATTATCGCCAGGATGAAAGTGTTGAGGAAGAAAGCATGGGGAGCTCCGAGACCGTAGGATGGGAGACTAGCCCAGCGTGGGACAGTAGCATGAGCAAGAAGTCAAAGGGGCATCTCTCCACTTGGCCAGAAGAACAAAGGAGAGACAGTTATAAATTGGAGCAGGCAAGCTCCGAGCATATTGTTATTTTTAAAAGAGTACGCTCTCTGCTCAGTGGAGAGTAAGTCAGGGGGGCGAGGAGTGGCTGGGAGGAGAGCGGGTCAGATGCTCTGTGGAACTCCAGCAGGAGTGGGGAAGGGCTGGAAAGTCAATAGATTTTAAGTCTATCTTGAAGGCAGAATTATGGGGTTTTGTGATCATTTAGAAGGGAAGGGAGAGAGGTGATTCTCTGCAAATCATATTTATTGAGACAGAAAACATAACAGCGTATGAGGGTCATAAACTCGGTGTGGAACCCAATGTGTAAAAGATGCTCAGGCGACATCAAGACAGAAATGTCAGGACCCCAAGTGCAGGCCTCAGCCAAAGTCTGCAGGGATCGTAACCAGAATTCAGCGGCCAGCCTGCATGGGCTGCTCAGGAGCAAACTATACTCTGTGGAGACTCTCACAGGGAGCATAATTCTTCTCTCTTTTGGAACCCCAGAACCATGACAGTCACAATGCAAACTGTTGTTTTGTGAATAGAGCATCTTAAATAAATATGTTTATCTCTGGCATTTTTGGAGATTGAGACAGTTTCCCAGCTCCGTTGGCTTTCTGCATTCCAGACCTTTCACCCCATGCCACACTGTGCCTCCTTCTATTTCCTCTAAGCCCACAGGAGGGGAGGATCCTAGAACCCCCCAGGAGTGGTCTAACATGCAGATCCCTACCCAGGGCAGGCCCAGGAACCTGCATTTATCATGACTAAAGGTGATGCCAATGCAGGGAATTCTCAGACTTGGGGTCATCACTCTGTTTTCCCTTGTGACTGCTGCTGAGTTTTAGATGAGCTGTCAGACTGTCTTGTCCCATTGCTCCCCGCCCCCCCACTCACACTGTTAATTGATTTGGTGTGAAGGTCCCTGGCCCAAAGAAACCTCTGACTCATCTTTATCCAAGCTCTGGCAGGCCTCCCTGTGGGTCTAGCAGCTTCTCGGGTGGCTGAGTCTATCCATGCACACACGGGCTCCAGCTAATGGACCTGGAGCCCCAGGGGCCCCTGTGTGACTCAGGAGGCGCTCCCACGGCCATTGGCCAACAAAAGAAGGAGGGGGTTGGAAGCACAGCCACAGGTGGAGGTGGGATTAGGGGGCCAGTGTGCGCAGGGCTGGGCAGCTCCCTCCCCCAAGATTCCCTCAAGGATGCCCTGTCCTATGATGTTCTGTGACTCTACTCAGTGGCTGTACCCCAGTGCCAACAGTTACTGGCTCATCTCAGAGAGCAATTAGCTTCTGTTCTGAGGCTCCAGTGTGGATGAACATGCTAAACAGCCAAAGGAGGGGGTGTTTTCTTATCAATTGGGGAGAGCTCATTTTGCCTCTAGCTCTGGGATTGGCCTTGACGCCGTCAACAGAAGGCAAAGCGTCTCCTGCTGGGGCAGGGGACAGAGAATAAGAGTGGTCAGCTCCTGTTCTGGTTCAGGATTTCCAAGTCCTCTTCTCTGAAACCATCATTCAGATCACACCTGCCTGGCTGAGGCTCTCCTCACTCAGACTTCCTTCCACTTGGAAATGTCACCCAGAGCAGCTTACAGGTCCCGGGGCTGGTTCGCAGGCGGGCCTCTCTTTGGGCCCACATTTCTGGATGTGGGATGTGCTGGCTTCTCTACACCCATAGCTGAACACCTATAGTTCCGCTCAGAGCTCTGGGTATTGAGGAAAGGCCACATCCAGGCAGAGGGGACATCGTCTGCAGAAGGCAGGTGGCCATGCAGACTTGTTGCCTCAAAGTGGCGTCGGGCTTGGTGAATGACCACCATCCCCAGTCTGGCCCCGTCTTGCTGTCTCAGGGTCCAGGAACCATTTGGACTGGGGATGGTGCCTCACCCTAAAAAAACTCCTTGGAAAATTAGGCATATAATCATCATGCCGATTTCCAATTTTAGAATGAGAAATGTAGCTGTCAGGTGGACCAGATGTTCACATCAGCCTGACTACCAACACTTTCTCTCCCTGTGGACAAGTTATCTGGGAAGCTGAATATGAAAATGTTGTTTGCTGAGAACAGAGCTAGAGGAGAATGGACGACTATATATAACATCGAGAGAATTGAAGGTACTTAAGATTTGCTTTAATCAGCTCTGATAGGAGACACAGACATGGAAGTGACTGCCATGGAGAAGAAGTTTTTATATTTGATCCCTAGAAACAGGAGGCGTAGCACATCACGTAGGGTACATGAGGAAGCACCATGCTTGGTCAGGAGGTGGAGGGGGCAGGGGAAAGTGTGGGCAAGGGACTTCACTGTGAGTTCTAGGAAGGAACATGCAAGCAGGCCAGGCAGGCTTGATATTGGCTGGTTTGAGTAATTTCAGGGCTCTGAGGCATAGGGACTGTCCCTAGTTGTCTGACACCTGGCCCCGGGTGATTAGAGTAGGGGGTTAGTGGCCTGAGTGTGAGAGCCCCATAGAGGAGCTGGTTGGAGTGTTGGCTTAGTGGCTTGTCTGTGAAAGGCACACTCCAAGACGAGTGGTTTGCCATCCTTAGGAATTGACTAACTCTAGGAGGGACACTCAGTCCCTCCACCGTCACCGAGGCCCCAGGATATCAAAGCATAAGAATATATAACAAAAAGACATGATTAATACAATCTGTAATTTATGTGTGCATACAGATCATTTGAATGTTTAAAGGAGTCAACCAGTTTATTTCCCAAGCATTTGTTAAATGGCTGCTATGGATCAGGTCCTGTGAACAAGTTGGGCATATTAGAGCTCAGAGTTTAGCATCAGTCTCTGAAAGCCCAATAAGTCCGCATCCAAAATAAGGATACACCTGGTTTGGTCGATCCGAGACTTGCTGTTGGCTAGACAGGCACTGTCAACATTTGACTCCATGACTGTCCTTTTTCTGACTTTCTATGCCTGTCCCACCCACATTCTAAAGGACACCCACGGCACACTCATGCATCTAATTAGGTCACAGACCACTCTCTCTGGCTCGGTAGCTTTTCACGTTCTTGTGAATGACTTTACATAGCTCAGTTTCCATCAGTTCTGCACCAATTTCTTGATTTGAAGGGCATTTTTCCAAGAACCATCTTCAGGCTGATTTCATACATTCCAAGAAAGAAAAATTGGGGAGTGAATTTTTTTTTTATGTCTTATATGTGGTTTTATAGGCAAAGATGTCCCCGAATCTTATCAATTCTCACTGTCATGGGAAACATCCCTTATCATACTCCCCAAGTGTGGCTCTCAGTGTGTCTTCAAAGACCTCAGGCAGACCGTCTGCAGTGTACCCAGTCCCAAAACCTTGAAGAGAAGGTCCACAGGAAGCACAGTGAAACGTGCCTGATTTTGTCAATCTCCATCTCAAGGTAGGTCCAGTTCTACCATGTGGTTTTCAGGTCAGGATTTTGCAATGGGAAAGGCAATTTTCAATAGCAACAATGTTATAGAAGTCACACTCTATGTCGATTTCCCCCAAATCGACTTCACTTTCTTAAGAAGATCCAGCTCTGGAGATGAGCAGCTTATACGAGGATTTGGCAATTATCTGAGAAATGAAAATGCCCAGGGTAGAGCAAAGCACAGAAACATCTGGAACCACATCAGGGAAGGCTCCATTCATGAAGGAAGGAGAGGTTGAAGTTGGCTGCTGTGCACGAAATAGGGATGTGAGGATGTACAGATGACGGGCCCCCCCAGCTCAGGTAGGTAAGTCATCTTTTAATTCCACCTTCAGTGTTCCCTGCGGGCATCCATGTTCTTCCTTCCTGGATCCCCACTGCTTCCTTAAATGCCAGTTATAAGATCACTTAGGATGAGATTTGGCACCACGGGACAGAAAAACCTAAAGAAACGAGTTTATGTCTCTCTCAGGTAACTAAGAAATTATGGCGGTCGGCAGAGCGAACAGTGGTGATCCCACAAAGGCCACTGGCACCCAGACTCCTTCCAGGACTTTGTTCTTCCATCCGAGCATGAGCTCCCGGTGTCACTTTCCAGCAATCACCCCTGCTCTGGCCACCAGCTGGGCTGCGCCTCTTCCCAGATTGTCCAGTCTTTCCACATCCAAACCTCTCATTGGCCAAAACTTAATCACGTGGCCAATAACAAAGTGTGGGAGAAATTGGGAGAGAGTCGTTTAGCTGGGCACATTGCCACCCAAGTGAATCAGGATTCTGCTCCTGAGGCAGAAAGGAAGAATTGTTGAGGTGGGCACCTAGGGATTGCTCCACAGCGGACACGGGATTCCATTCCCATGTGAATGCCACGGCCACAGAGTGGTACCTCGTTTGGGACAATTTACTCTGGTTGTGCGGAGTCCCAGGCTAAGTGTTTAAAATGCATTCGCTCTTCATTCTCCTGGTAACGCTATGAGTTAGGTGATTATTATCCCCGTGTAGAGACGCAGGAACTGAGGCTCAGAGAACACACCGGTGCGTGGCAGAGCTGGGCTTTGAATCCTGCATGTTTATTTAAACTTTTTGGCCCAGAGAGTGGCAAATGTCTAGAAACATAGAGGGGCCGACCTGGGCAGGACTTGGGGCTGTCCTGGCCCGTGGCAGCAGACGTGCCTGAACTTGGGAGTCTCCTTGTTGATACTGTGGATGGGAGCTTGCCTTCCTGCCGTGTGAGGCTGAGCCGAAAACTTGACTTTCTTCGGGTCTCCTGGCCACTGCTTTGCTCTCATTAGCTCACAAGGTGCCACCTTGTCAATCCCGCTTTCTTTTAGCGTCAGCCATTGGTTGCTTCAGTGACATTGTTCTGGTCCTGGGCATAGAGAAGGCCACCAGCAGCACCTGCCAAAATAGGAATGTGCCATTTAGCCAGCGCGTGTCAGGGATCAGAGCTGTGCGGACAGGAAATGGAGGTGGAGTGGAGACCAGGAGGGGAGAGGGTGGGCGGGGGACCTCATGTCCACACTGGTGGAGCCCTTACATAGGGACCAGACACTCGGGGCCCCCGAGATGGTGTTGTAGCTGATCCCGTCAGACACCTACCCTATGCAAGGGGGGGGCCATTATTATCCCCACTTTACAGACAGGCACCTCAGATCCCAGGGATGCAGGCAGGGACTCAAAGCCACTCAAGTTAAAACACAGAAGAGCTGGATTCTTTCAATCACCCACCGAGAATCCAAGCCAGGGAGGCAAGATCTGGAGTGAGAATAAGGGCCTGGCTGGGGGTCATGGAGAAGCAAACACTAAAGTTGGAACCAAAAGCCAAGTGCAGAGTTCAAAGCTGGAGAACAGAGGAGGAGTGAGGAATGGTCATCAGGGCCTGAGGACAAATGCTAGGACCACGTGGGAAGGCTGACACTGAGCCTGCCGGCCACCTGCCTTTTAGATGGAGCTGATCAGTACGCTGATGTCTGGGAAGCAGACAGACCCACGGGCTGTGTGCAGTGGTACAGCTTGGGATCAGCATGGAGTGGGTCCTGAAGTCCGGTCGGGGCACTGTTCGCCCGGTTGTGGGTCTGGTCTTAAGAAGGAGGTCTTTTCTAAAAGAAGGGGTCCTGGGGCGCCTGGGTGGCTCAGTCGTTAAGCGCCTGCCTTCGGCTCAGGTCATGATCCCAGGGTCCTGGGATCGAGCCCCTCATCGGGCTCCCTGCTCGGCCAGGAGCCTGCTTCTCCCTCTCCCACTCCCCCTGCTTGTGTTCCCTCTCTCGCTGTGTCTCTCTCTGTCAAATAAATAAATAAAATCTTTAAAAAAAATAAAAATTAAAAAAATATTAAAAAAATAAAAAAATAAAAGAAGGGGTCCTTTCTGAATTCATACAAAGATGCTTCTCAGGCCAGCAGCAGCCTTAGAAATAGATGTGGGTCTGCCAGAGGGTGCTGCATTCTCTAAGGCCACACCTCTGCCATCTAGTTCCCACCCTAACACACATACACACACACAAAAGGTGTCTCCTGGGGGTATAAATCAGAAACCCAAGTGTGTGGAGGGGCTTCATGGGATCTGTGTTGGGTAGGAGCTCTGCCCCAAATGCCACCTCTTGAATGGGGCTCTTTCTCAGGACTCAGACCCCAAGTTATGCCCCTCTGCTGAACTTCCAACCTTTCTCTGCCCTCCATGTGCTAAATCCACTCTAGTTACTTGTGTATGTATAAGCCTCACCTTCCTAGCAGGTTCCCAATCTGGTTGACCTCTGTGTCTTCCAGAATATCCAGGCCAGTCCTAGGCACTTAACATAGAACGAGTATGGAGTATTCCCGCTGCCTTTTCTCTGAGACCTGTGGATTTTCTGGAACTTCACAGATCTTTACTGACAAATGGTAAAGGACTAAGTCCATTTCCTCCCACCCTACAATGATAACACGACGATCAACAGGAGATTCTTTTTTTTTTTTTTTTTCTTTTCTTTTCAGTAGGAGATTCTAATAGCACTCCTGAGCCTGCTGGGAAATTTTACTCACTGAGCTGTTGTTCCTGGCCAGACATTTAAAGATATTCTGTCATTTAATCTTTACCACAGGCCATGAATTTTGCATTACTATACTCACTCTACACCAATGAGGACCTGATAGCTCAGAGAAGTTAAGGGATTTGTCTAAAGGCAAACAGCAGAATTGGAACTCAAACAGTTTACACCAAAATCCATGTACTTGTCCTTTCTTTCTCTTTCTCATATAGCATTATTATGTCAGTTTGCAACAAACATTTTATTGTACTTCTAGCACCTGCAAGGCACTGTGGATCCAGTGACAAATAAGATACGATCCCTGCCCTTAATTTTGCCTGTGGGGACACCTGGGTGTTTCAGTCGGTTAAGCGTCTGCCTTCAGCTCAGATCGTGATCCCAGGGTCCTGGGATCGAGCCCCACGTCAGGCTCCTTGCTCAGCAGGGAGCCTGCTTCTCTCTCTCCCTCTGCTGTTCCCCTGCTTGTGCTCTCTGGCTCTCTCTCTCTCTGTCTGTCAAATAAATAAATAAAATCTTTAAAACAATTTGTTTGCCTATGGATTCAAGCTAAAAAGGATCATGTGAGTGGAAATGACATAATTGTATGAGTGTTGGCAACGCACTGGTTAAGCATAGTGGCCTCTGGAAGTTTTCCGCTCACTAACTGTCTACGACCCATGATTAAAAACAAGCAGCCTTCCCGGGGCCCTGCCCATGTCAGGGAGCGAGGTCCCCATGCCTCTTGAAGGGCACGGTCTGAAATGAACAAGGCCTGCTCGGGGGTTTGCACAGTTGCCTTGGAAAGCCGCCTGGGGTGGGGGTGCTGTGCCCAGAGCCGACTGGTGCCCAAGCCCCATCCTCCATCCCCCCAGACCCATCCCCTTGTCCCTGTCATGCCTCAGCACACAGGCAGCCTGCAAGGAGGGGGGAGCAAGGGGGCCCCTCCTGGTGAGCCCCAGGCCTCACCAAGGGCCTGCTGCTCCCATGAATCTGAATCAAGTACAGCTCAGCCGCGCAGCCTCTGAGGCCTGGGAGCTGTAATGACAAAGGAGCTCAAGTCGAGAAGGTTCTTGCTTCTCAAAGGAACAGCGAGGCTGCCTTCGGCTCCTCTGTTAGGCACCAGAGCGGAGGGCTAGAACCCGCTTTAAGTGGCCGGGCAGGGGGCCCTCTGCGGGAACCTTCCTCGAGGCCCCAAGGATCCCCCTAGGATGGGCAGCACACCCCAGGGGAGAGACTGCGTTCCCAGGGGCTGCCCCCCACTCCAGGCGGGGGCTGGGTCAGGCGGGAGGACAATATTTGTAGAGTTGTTCCTTGAGACATTTCCCATTGTTCCAAACTTTACCCAGGGAGTTGTCTTACAGAACAAATAGTAACTCCTCCTTTGGCGAGGTGGGGCGGGTGATGGAGGAGGCAATCTGAGCCAGGATTTTAACCCAGGCAATGGCACTGGAAGGAACGGTCAGCCTGTTGTCAAGTGTTTTATGGGGCCCGCGACTCCGGTTGCTAAGTGGTGGACCCCACGGAGCTTGGCCTGCTCCTCCCACCTCCCGCTCCCTGTGGGCCTTTCTCATGACCCCTTGGAGCTCTGCGGAGACCTTGACAACTAGGACTTCGCCCACCCGCCTGGGAAGGAGCTCTGACGGCAGGGGCCGGAGGCAGAAAATGTCTGTCCAGGAGGGTGAGAACCAGTGTGAACCCAGTGCGTTCCCTCTCTGGGAGGCCTGGGCCAGCTCTGCACCAGGGGAGGCTCATAGGGACAGCTTCATTGTGCTTCTGTGGGGCCAGGGAGTTTGGAGACTCAGCTAAGCTTGCCCCACAAAGACTGCTTTTTGGAAAGGTTGCTCCCTTACTCAGACATGGTCTTGTTCACATGTCCCGGAGGCTGGCCATGTGCTTTCTGGCCTTCAGGTGAATGAACAAGAACTTGAAAGGGAGCTACTTTAAAGGCAAGGAGAAGTGCTTGGATGCAGCCGTGGGCCAAGCTGGGACAAGCTCTCCACTGACCGGCAGACAGGTGTCTAGGCCGTGCAATCGAGCGTCTTGTTCAATGTCCTTGAACAAGTGAAGATGCAGAACAAAATGGCGGTGGGGCTTATGGGAGAAGTTCGGAAGAGAAAGTGGGTGTAGAGGGAGGTGCAGAGGTGAAGGGGGGAAGACCCATGGCACAACCCTGGGAGCCTTTACTCTGCCGTGCCACCAACTGCATGGGGTGGGAGGGAACCTCGCGAGGCGTGCAGCTGATGACCAGTTCTTCCTTGACATTGGAGGACCCAAGGTGCTGGCCTCATTCAGGAGGGTGCCTGGGGGCTGCCTGCTTAGCTCTTGCTCTTCGCACTCCCTGCAAGCTTGCAGGTGCACACACGCAGACACACAAGTGCACACGGCTCACACTGGCACCAGGGGTCTGTAGGCTGTGCACCTGTGAGCTCCAGGAGCAATAGAATGCAAAGCCACTTATGTAATTTTAAATTTTCCAGTAAATCCATTAAAAAAGTAAAAGGGGGCGCCTGGGTGGCTCAGTTGGTTAAGCGACTGCCTTCGGCTCAGGTCATGATCCTGGAGTCCTGGGATCGAGTCCCGCATCGGGCTCCCTGCTCGGCAGGGAGTCTGCTTCTCCCTCTCCTGCTCCCCCCTCTTGTGCTCTTTCTCTCTCTCAAATAAATAAATAAAATCTTTAAAAAAAAAAAAAAAAGTAAAAGGGACAGGCAAAATTCACTTTAAGGATCTACTTTATTAGCTAAATATATGTCCAGTATTATCATTTCAACATGTAATCAAAATAAAAAAATGATCAATGAATGATCTCACAATGTCTTTCCTTGTAGTAAATCCTGGAAATGTGGTGTGTATTTTCCACTGGCAAGACATTGCAATTTGAGAAAAGCTGCCTGGAGAAGGTGACCATGACATGATCAGAGCTGGTGAGTCCCAGGGAAGGGGTGGGTTGGGGACATCGTCCTCCCAAGAGAAACGGACTTCATCTAAAACATCCGAGAACACTCCAGGTGTGTTAAAGGAAATGACAAAGCAAAAGGTAGTCCGAGCCGCATTTTGGGAGTCAGCAGAACCACAGGTGCTGTGGGTGGGGAGAAAGCAAGCCTGGCTACATCATGGCGGGCGGCGTCTCTGACATTTCCTCAGTTTCCCCTCTACGGTCGGTGGAGTTGTGAGTACGTGGACTAGGCCCACAAGGGAGGGTGGTATAACTAAAACAAATGCTCTGATTCACTGAGGATCGGCACTCAGGTGTGCCTGGGAGAGCACCTGCTGAGAGGCGAAGCTAGGGACAGCCGGGCACCAGCAAGCAGCGGGGGTAGAAGCCGGGAGAGCTGAGTTCTGATGCCGGCTGGGGCTCTCCCCGCCGACAGCTCCCTCTCTCCTCCGCACCAGCTTCCCTCCTTGTAGAATGAAGGGGTGGGCCAAGAAGACACCGGGCTGGACACACTCCCCCTGGAACCCCAGCGCCCCGGCTTCAGGACCCTCCCACTCTGTGTGGTGTTCCCCCTGATGCCTCCCTGAATGGGTCCTCAGACGCCGGCTCTCCTGCCCTCGGGGCTCCTCCTCCAGCCAGCAGCCACCATCATCTTCCTGCCCAGTGCAGAGCTGAGCACAACGACTGAGGGGGTAAAGGGACCCAGTGTGGGCGAGCCTCCTGCTCTCCCCTGATCCAAATATAGAGCCTGTGTTGGCCAGGAGGTTGCAATCGCTTGGGGGTTGCTATGGGCTGAGGCACGGTCCCTCATTGTTGTGGCTGGCAGAAGAGGGGGACCCTGCTGAGCCCCAGGGTGAGGTCCCCAGGAGCCTGTGAGGGTCTGCACTCACCCAACAGATACCCCTCTGTCCAAGGAGGTGATGTGAAATAGCCAAATAAAAATGCCATGGCAGCAGGTAGTGAGAGAGAGAAGGAGGAAGAAAAGCAGTTTTACATTTTAGTATCTTTATCATCATTGTCTCCTTGCTGTCGAACCAGGAGACCTGCATTTCGCCTTGCCCCGGGCCTGCAAATTATATAGCTGGCCCCAGGCAGCACCTGCTTTCCGGCCCAGACCAACAAGGAAAGAGCAGAAGTCACTAGGTGGAGCTTGGTTCCCTTCCTTTCTCTTGGTGCACAGAATTGGGTTGACAACACTTCTAAGTTCTAAGATCAAGGCAAACTTAGATCCATATAAGGCTCCTCTTTTGCTTTTTTGTTTTAATTTTTTCCCCTTTAACCCCTATCTTCAGTCCCTCCCACCTGTACTTAGCATTCACTTTCATGGGGTTCATCCAGTCCATCCTCTAGATGTTAATTTATGCATATTTATATTTACAATAAATATAGTTTGTTGCTTTGTGGAGTGTTTGTTTCAAATTATATCTAAGTGGTATCAAGTTATATCTAAAGTCTCTTCCTTTTCCTTACTTTTGGGCTCACCATGATGCTTTTGAGGCCTAATGGTTGGCTCTCCGCACACCTAGTTTACACCTAGTTTATGCTGCAGGGAGTCTCCCCATGGAAACAAAATCACATCTTATTTTCCCTGCTGGGATAGATGCCTAGGTCTTGCCCAACATTTGACTGTAGGAAGTAGCACCATGAAGAATATCCTCAGACATGTTCTCTTCTGCACAGTCGTGCAAATTTTTCTTGATATACATGTATTATATACATATGAGAAAAAATGGGTAGTATGGTATTTTTTTCCCAAATGGCACTAAACACTGCCTGGCTGCCTTCCAAAGGGCCACACTCGTCCCCCCTCCAGCCAGTAACGCCTAAGAGCTCCAACCCCTTCCACAAAGACCTCAGCACCAATTGCTGTCGTGCAACTTTTGCCTTCTGGCCAATCAGTGTGGGTCCCATTTTATTTCTCTATAAGTTTCATTTGTATTGTTCTGATTGCTGGTGAGGCTGAGAGTC
Source organism: Mirounga leonina (assembly GCF_011800145.1). Lineage (NCBI taxonomy): Eukaryota > Metazoa > Chordata > Mammalia > Carnivora > Phocidae > Mirounga > Mirounga leonina. The sequence continues at coordinate 3,256,490 of NW_023270380.1, forward strand.
TCTCCATATACTCATTAGGCTTGGAATCCCCCCTTCCGTGACACGCCTACCCATTCACATACATTGACTGCTTTTCTATTTTATTTATCCTCCTTCCCTGGATAATTTGCAAGAGCTCTTCACATATTCTAAACGCTAATGTTTATTTGTTATAGAAAATGGATACAATTTATCCCAGGAAGTGTTTTCACCCATATGTTAACTTTGTTTCGAATGCCAGTTATTGAACGGAAATCTCGACTTTCGAATTTGTGAGGTCAATCAAATTTTTTCTCTTCTGGTATATCCTTTCTGTACCCTGTTTAATAAAGCCTTTCCCAATCAAAGTTGCAAACATAATCTTCTACCACACGGATAGACCGAGTGGGAATGAGCATCAAGGAACCAACTGAGAGAGAGTCTGGGAGCTGGAAAATCCACCAGTCTGAACGTCTGAGAGCTGATTAAGGGCAACAGCCTGGAATTTGGCAATTAGACAGTCCTGCACGCCATTCCTATACATGGTATGAATTCCTAGGTAGAGATTACCCTTTATCCTCAGCTGCATTCGTAGCCAGTTCTTTGTCCCTTTGGTTTTATGCTGTGGTCCTTTGATGTATTTAGCCCTTGAGGTGAGGCCAAGGAGGAGTGCCGGGCCTGCCCACCCCATCTCCACGCACACGAGCACGCGCGCACACACAAGGACACCCACTAGCTGTGGTCCCTTGAGGGCTGCTCCGTCCCCGGCAGAAGCTGGAATGTCACCGTCCGTTCCTCATCCTTCTGACTGTGGAGGACAGCGGCCCCTGGGATCGGCTTGTCGGCAGTGACACAACCATGCATTTCAGTCATGCTCCCTTCAGCGCCACGAAAGGAGGCTCAGCAAGGACTTGCTGCATTACTGATGGTGACAGTGACAACAGAGATCTCCTCCTCCGGGCGTGGTGCTTGTCCCCTTGAGTAGGCAAGCGCGAAAGCTGTCAGCAAAGACAGCCAAACTAAAGTGGCCTCCGAGTGTCCTGGCCGGGGTGCCATGTACTTCCCATGGCCTTTCTGGACTGGATGCTGACTGCCTTATAGCCTCTCTCCTTTCCACAAACATCCACTCAGCACCTGATGCTTGGTGACAGTCTGCTAAGGAAAAGGCAAACATTTGCACAGAGACGTGGAAAAGACACTCACATGCCAGCTGGAGAGACCAGCATCTGAAAATACACCCTGAGAAGTGTGAGTCCGATATGTTGAGTTCATACGTTGTCAGTGTATGTTTGTTGAGCCCCCGGCATGTGCTGGGCAGTGTTCTAGGCACCGGGACACAGCCACGAACAGGACGGACGGAGCTCCCAATCCCGGAGCGCACGATGCCCCTGGTAGCTAACACGTATGGGGCACTGTGTGCAGGTGCTTTCCCAAGGGCTTCCCTTGTATGCGTTCTTCTAATCCTTTCAAAAGCATTACAGGGTGGGGACTGTTAGCATCCTTCTTTTACACATAGGGGCACGGAGACACCATGGGGCTAAGTAGCTAGTCCGTGGTCGCACAGCTCATGAGATTGGAACCCAGGCGGTCCGGCACCAGATGCCCTATGGAGGGGCCTCTTGGACAAGCCCTGTGCAGAAAAGAGCCCAGAGGGGAATGTATACAATTTTCTAGAATTCAAGTGTCCCCCTGGCAGCGGTGCGAGAATAAGGGGACTCCCAGGATACATTTTAGCATTCCTTACACATGAATGGGCACACCACAATCACAAACGTGCACTAGGTGCCTCCTCTGTGTCAGGGAATGTGCTAATTGTAAGGGATAGAAAATGTGCTGCCAAGCGGGCAGCAGGCACTAAGTGTTTGTTGAATGAATGAATGATTAAGAGAGTAACTGAATAAATGAAAAACAAATCTCTCTTGCAGGTAGGTGGCACAGGTGAATGATGACATTGCAGGGCATCTGCCAGGTAAAAGGCACTGAGGTCACACACAGAGACTGTGGCTGTGATGTCTGGAGAGGGGTGGGGCAGGAGAGTTCATGTGCAAAGTCATTCCCAAGCATGACTTTGAAGGACATGATATCGTTAGGCTGAGAAGATGGGAGGGCATCTGGCAATGCACTAGGTGTCAGGTGGGGTGGGGTTAGGAAGCCAGTGACCGTGTGAGGAGGGAGTGGGCACAGAGGTGCTGGTTTGCTGGACAAGTCAGGTGAAGGGGGCGGGGCTTTGTTCCGAGACACAGGGTAGCATTTCAATCAGGGGTTCGGCAGGGGAAGAAGAATATTTCACAACACCCGGCTGCCTGGGGTGTGGCGTCTGGGGGCACGTGAGGTCAAGAGCGAGGGCCAAGTACAGGAGACCACTCAGGTTAGGGGCGTTGAAGGCCTGGAAGAAAGGGTGGAAGCTGGAGGTATTTAGGACATGAGAACCACCACCACCACCACCACCACAGAGTATCTTGGTGATGGATTCGATGTAGCCAGGCAGGAGGAGCTGTGACCGAGGCTGACTCTCTGACTCTTGGCCCGGGTCTGGGGTGAATGGCCGTTACCCACTGAGATGGAGACCAGGACGCCGGGCACGAGCTGTTTGGGGAGGCAGGAGAGGACGGTGTTGGGTCTGCTACTTAGCACTGCCTCCTCCTCCCCTTCAACACGGGGCTCTGAAGGAAGCCTGGGTAGCCCCGCTTTCCTACGCTCCACGTGCTCTTGGGGAAAGCTGACCCCAGGCCCGTTTCAGCGGGGCTTTAAAGGCTTCGCTCAATCCCCGCCTGCTGTGATTGGCTCGGAGATGAGGGTGTGGCCCAAGTTGTCCAATCAGAGTGACCCTTGGGGGTCTCTCTGGACTCTTGGGGCAGAGACATTCTCTCTCTCCCTCTCCCTCTCCGCAATCCACCCCCCCACCCCCGGAGGTGAAGAGCCAGGGTCTTGGGAGCATCTCTGTGCCACCAGATGAAAACCACTCGGAAGCCTGTTTGACCTTGATTCTCTGTTCTGCGAGCCCAAAATTCCCCTAGGGTTCAAGTCTGTTTGAATTGGGTTTCTGTTAATTACGACTGAAAGCATACTAATTGACGCAGAAGAACAGACTTCTGGTTTGGGAATCCCAAACTCCAAGTGGGAATTGAAACAGAGCCGGGTGATCTAAGCAAAGGTTCTGCTACAGGTAAGAGAAGCCACACTAGCTGAAGGCTAGTAAGCCGAAGGTGGTTTGTCTAAGTGACTCCAAAACCATGGCGAAGCTGGCTTGAGGCAGTGGCCCCAGAAGGACTGGCCGCAGGAGAGGTGCAGCGAAGGGTGGGGAGCAGTGGTCAGAGAAGCAGCATGGCCCAGCGTCCTGGGGAAGGTCTGGAAATACGAGGAGTTTCTTAACTGCACTGAGCCAGTCAGTGGCTGGTGTGTAGGAAATCTGCAATAAAAGGTGACTATCGTTATTAAAAATAAATGTCCCAGGGCGCCTGGTGGGCTGAGTCAGTAGAGCGAGCGACTCTTGATCCTGGGGCTGTGAGTTCGAGCCCCATGTGGGGTGTAGAGATTACTTAAATAAATAAAAACTTAAAAAAAATGTCTCTTTGTTTTGGCATCTGGTAGGCCACCGGTGGCCACCGGGGCCATTGGGGTCAGGAGCAGTGGTGGCAATGGAAGCTGGTACTTGTCATCCCAGGTGGGCATGCAGACAGTCAGTGTAGACAGTGGGGGCAACCTCCCATGAAATTAAAGATTTAAATAGCTTTGAAAAGGAAAGAAAGAAGACAGTAGTTAGCAAGTTTCTCAAGATTCGAGAAGGTAAGCAACGTGTCCAGGTGGCATTGGAGAAATGACAAGGAGAGGGTGAAGGTATGAGGGGTGGGGGTGAAGGGGGGAGGGCAAGAGCCTGGGGGAGGTGCTGGCCTTGTTGGGGGGGAGGACCCACTCATCTTTGGAAATGGGACAAAAGAGAGAGACAGAAGAGTAGGGTGAGCAGCCAAGGAGGACAAGGAGGGGGGGAAGCAAAGGCTGAGAGCCGGGTCAGAGGGGGCATCAGAGCGTAGGATTTCAAAGCCAGAGGGTGTGAGGGAAGACAAGATCCAGGGTGTGGCCTTGGCGGTGGGTCTTTGCGGCCGGGTGGGCGTGCAAAGACCCATCCTCCATGCACCCACCCCAATACCCAAATGCACACGCACCACCTTCCTTCCATCCTCCCAGAAAGCACCTGTTCGCCCGTCTCACCTCTTACCTCCTTCCCATTCTCACACAAAGAGCAAAAATACACGCAATTATCCATTTAGTTTGAAAATGAGCGAGTGGACAGAGGGGCCACTGAGAAAATCACATATCACTTTGAGTATATAGTTGGGTGTTGGAGAATGTGCTCTGAGGGAGAGTTGCACTGCTGAGGCTCGGGGTCCCGGACGTTTGACAATACTCTGTATTTAGGGTCCCCATGCGCAGACACAGGAAATGCACCCTGAGTGAGGAGAGGACTGATGGTTTCCACTCTGAGCAGTCCTGAGCTCATGCTGGTCGCTCAACCACAGGTGGTTTTCACCCAGCCACCCAGCACATTCTTTGCGAAGGGGTCACCATTCGCCAAAAGGGCAGCAAGGCTTAACCTCCTCCAGACCATGCTCTGTTCTCTCCTTCCAAAGTCTGGAGAACCAGCCTCAAAACCAATGGTGTTGAGCACCCAACCACACTGATGTGTTGGATCCCACCTGCTGAGGGGGGAAAAACCCAGGAGCCCCTCCCCAGGAAGGGAACTCTGTCTCCAGTCCTCCCAATATCCAAATACCCTTCTGCCATTGCCCTGAGCATGGACTCTGGCTATGGGCTGGCAGCTTCAGCTCCTTCCAGCAGAAGCAATTCCATGATAGAAGCTTGAAAACTTCTAGCCTGAGCTACAGCGTGAGCTATCGTGCTGACCCAGGCCCCACACAGTGTAGACCGATTGAGGCGTCTTCCACGGAGCCACACAAACAGGCAACAGTCTGCTTGCTGTTCCCTGGCCTTGGGAGAGACGCAGGGGCTGGGAAACCGGGTTCTGGAGACTTACAGGAGCCAGGCGCAGCCCTCTAGATGGCTTCTGTCTTGCTGGTTTTAAAAATTTAAAACTTGGAGAGGGAGAAATGCTTTCACTGCCAGGCGTTTAGTTTGGTGAGGGAGCTGGGCTGGCAGAGTGACTTGGTCCCTGGCCGGGGAAGTGCAGTGTTGGGTCTCTCTCCATTCCTGGCTCTCAGGATGCTCTAGCCGGCTCTGCCCTGCTGCCGTTAGCAGGGAGCCCTGAGCCCAGTCTCCACCAGTGTCCTCGGTTCTCTAGGGGGAGAGGGAGGACCCACCACCTGGGATCTCCCCGGGGCTCCTCCCCGGCCCAGCCTCTCATCCCCAGCTGGCCCTGGGTGACATAGGCAGGGCAGGGCCACAGGGCACTCAGCGGTGGCCCCGGTTAATCCCACTTGCCCAGGAGCCGTGAGGTGGCTCCCTGACCCCTGTACTCTGGCTGCCTTGGGTTCCCCACTTGACAAAGTGTCTGGCCTACCTTCCACACTCACTCTGGGTTTCTGTTGCTGCCGCCGTCGCCGCCACCAAGTCCCAGGAGACACATATGAGGGATGACTTAGGACCCTCTGCCCAAGGGCCGGGTTCCCACCAGCTCTGTGCATCCATCACCTACACAGGCGTTTGGGGGTTTGAACAGAGCATTAGTCCACATCTGTACCCTGGCAGAAAAAAATGTCTTTACAAAGTTAATACCCACATTGTGTTTGATTCCTGGCACCTACGACGTAAAATGGGGTGAACCTCTCTTCTCTTCCTATCATGCCTGGAGGGGGCACCCGGTCATTGCACTTCTCTGCAATGAGGGGTTGGGGGAAGACGCGAAGATGAGACGAGTCGTGGCATGAGGTCAGGCAGGCAGGTGCTCCTTGGCCCACCCTTGCCCACAGCCTCCCCTTCCTCCCACCTGGTTGGTCCAGTGCTGTCACACCCTCCATGGGGCACCGGGAGTCCCCTGTCCATAGAGTCATCTCTCCCCACAACCACCCCCTCCCAGAGGCTGGCTCAGTTCTCCTCCCAATGCCCAGCACAGGGTCTGCCCCTCACAGGTATTCAGAATAGTCTCTGGGTGAGCAGGGGCTGGGGTGGGACAGGGGACATGGGTAGGGGAAGAAGGGGGCATTGTCTTTGGGGGTGGTTAGGGGTTACGTCACAAAAAGATATGATCCATGCATGTCAATTTGGGGACAAAGCTCCCATGAATACTAAACTGTACTTGAGAGTATTGTCCATACATCATCTAGATCCTAGAATCTGCTGAGAAAAAAGTCCTGATATGGGATATTTCCTTCTAGGGTTTCCTAATATTGACAATAAATTCAAGGCCCAACTGACACACTCCCTGGCTCCTTAAAGCTGCTGCCCAGGTAGATGACAGGCAGAGAGTGTATTTAATAAGTAGCCACTGGGCATCTTTCTCAACCTTCTTCCTCTTCAGGCCAGGTTCTGCCCCTTCTAACCTCAGCTCGCAAGCGCTTTTGGTGGAGGACAGCAGGGATAAGCAATCTGTGGGGGTCATGTATTCTGTCCAGGCAACTGTGTACGATTATTTGCCTCTTAGCTTCACAACGGATTTGTGCCCTGAGCAGCGGGGTCAGCCAGGATCTTGCGAACATCTAGTCTCCTTTCTCTTCCTGCCAAGGCTGGGGAGCGGAAATGCATGTTATATAAACGGTTCCCTCTGTTCGTGAGCACTCGAGGGCACCAGTGGACATTTCTCAGTCCCCTAGTAGCAAGCATGGCCTAGCATGGCCCACAGAAGCTCCGTGAAAACACAGAAAGCCTACTCAATTAGCCTTTTCAGAACTACCAGTGGCGCTGGTTAGCCATGACCTTTCTAGGGAAAGGTCCTCACGAATGAGTCAATGTGAAGTGCCCAGAGGCTCTGAATGGAAGTGTGTGGCCTTGATCTAATGTTGTTCAGGAGCACGGATTCCATCTGCCTTTCTCCCTGGGCTCTCTCAGCCTGCATGCGGGGCTGAGCTGGGTAGTTATCCTTTTTGAAGAACGGGGAACTGAGCGATGCTCCTCGCCCTTCTGAAATGATGACGTGGGGCAATGTAGAGTCTTGAATCTGACCTGTTCTGTATCTGTACCTTGATTATACTCAAGTGTTCAATGGCCTGGGTGAAAATTAGTGTGGGAGCCGGGCCCTGAGCAGATCGAATAGGGTTCAGTTTATGATTTAAGGCAATACTGAGAAAAGAGGGTCTCCCCAATAATTCCTCATCTCAGAGGTGTCCCATGATGCTTTCTTCTTCTTACTTTTCAGTCTTGATTGTCCTAAGTTGATGGAGATTAATCAGATCTGGAGGACGGATGGCCAGACCCAAAATGCAACCAGTGCCCTAAATTCACAAACACGATACTTCCTTTGCCATGGTGGCCAATGAGCAAGTCATGGCAGACCACCTTATAAATTGGGGATCACCTGAGTTCCCCAGCCCTCAACCCATCTATCTGGGATGCAGTTGTCTCTTCTATAGAGTGAAGATTTGAAGGTTTTGGTCTCTCCCAGCTCGGGCCCTCCCAGTCAGCACCGAGGCCTTCTCCTAATGGCCTATTTCTTTCTAAGCATTTTCTTGCCCATGGTTTCCAGGCCTCCGAGTCCTCCAGCACCCCTGAAGCTACTCATCTTTAATCCCCTCCCCTGCTGCCCTGGTGTCTGATCTTGCTCTTCAGCTCACCCCGCCTCATTGTCCTGCCAGATGCTTCAATTGCTGAGCTAACTGTGAAAATTTAAGGCCTGGAGCAAACATTTCAGAATCATTCTTCCTCTTCTACACATTAATTACCAAATTAATCACTCTTCAGGGAGAAGGGCTCCTTTTCCTCCGTTGCTTCTCCTGCGGGCTCCAGAGCCAAGTTTCTGGGATGACGCGTCTTCTCTCTGAATATATGGCAATTGATCAAAGTCTGGCTGCTCTTTAACATCCAAAGACGATGTCACTAGTGTCCTTAGATTTTCCTGTCTTGTTCCAACAGCTCTCTATTTTTTGGGAAATTAAGCTTTTTTGGTTTCTAGATGCTTATCCATCTCAAGTCCCGCCCAGACTAACTCATTCAGGTCCCTATTCCTATCCTTTATTTTTAATTGTGATGAAGTGCATATAACATTAAACGTACCATCTTAACCATTTTTAAACGTACAGGGCAAGTATATTCATGCTGTGCACCAACATCACCACCATCCATCCACAGAACTCTCTTTATCTTCCCAAACTCCCCTAACTCTGTCCCCATTAAATAACAGCTCTCCATTTCCCCTCCCTCACCCCTGGCAACTACCATTCTACTTTCTGTCTCATGAAGTTGACTATTCTAGGGACCTTGTGTACTGGGCATCATAGAGTGTTTTTCCCTTTGTGTCTGGTTTACTTTACTCAGCATGATGAACTCAAGCTTCGTCTGTGTTGCAGCAAGTGTCAGAATTGCCTTCCCTTTTAAGGCTGAATCAAATTCCATTGTATGGCTAGACCACGTTTTGCTTATCCATTCATCCATCAATGGACACTTGGGTTATTTCCTTCTTTTGGCTACAGTCAATAATGCTGCTGTAAACATGGGTGCGCAAATATCTGTTCAAGTTCTCGCTTTCAATTTTTTGGGGTAGTGACAGAAGTGGAGTTGCTGGGTCAGATGCTCATTCTAGGTTGAATTTTTTAGGAAGCGCCATACTGTTTTCCATAGTGGCTGCACCATTCCCCATTCTCATCAACAGCGCATAAGAGTTCTATTTTCTTTTCTTTTTTTTTTTAAAGATTTTATTTATTTATTTAATTGACAGAGAGAGAGAGACAGCGAGAGAGGGAACACAAGCAGGGGGAGTGGCAGAGGGAGAAGCAGGCTTCCCGCCGAGCAAGAAGCCCGATGCGGGGCTCGATCCCAGGACCCTGGGATCATGACCTGAGCTGAAGGCAGTCGCTTAACCAACTGAGCCACCCAGGCGCCCAAGAGTTCTATTTTCTTCCCATTGTCACCAACACTCACTCTTTCCAAGTGTCCATTCCTTTATAATCAATTCATTGTAAGGCAAAACTGTGGAGGAACAAGGCCATGCACAATGAAGTCTCAGGGAAGAATAAAGGCAACAGATTTCTACTAGAGCCAAGGGTTACTGCAGGAGGGCTGGAGGAGTCAGATTTTCCAAGCAAGAATATTGAAAATGGCCATTTATACTGGCAAAAACCTTTATAAGTAAAATGTACATCCATAAGTCCGATGTTCACATTCATTAATATAATGTATTTATATGGGAGAACGAAGTTCATGCACCCAAATTGGTTCTTTGGACAAAAGAAGGGAGGATTCTTGTAGACATCTTTCCACATGTGGCTATGTTATTGGATAATATTTAAGCAATATAATCTTGCATTTGGAAATCAGTCAAGGGCAGCAATGATCCTCATACAAACAATGAAATAGGAGACAATTAGGGCAGCCAAGTTTAGTTCAGTTGTACATTTCAGGACAAATCACCGAAGAGGCTTTTGCTTTGAAAGAATAGAACAAGATCTGCTAAACGAGGGAGAAATACTTGATTTCAGAGCTCATCTCAATGGAATTAGTATAAACAGTGTGGCCCCATACACCAGTCTCTTTACCTGGGTCCCTACCAAGCCTCCACTTTGCACAGCCATTCAGAAATGAAATGGTTTTAGGACAATGTTGGCTGAGCAATGGCCTTCAGATAGTTCAAGAGTAGCAACAAAATAGAATCAAGCAGGAGTTGAGGGGCTAAACCCACCGGCTTTGGTGCCCTGCTGCAGGAAAGTGCCGTTTTCTCTCTGGAATAGTGCTATTTGGGTTCTCAAGTATTTAATTTAAAGGGATATAGAATGCCCAGCCTTGGAATTCTGGAGTCATGGAAGTGGAGACTGTGAGTCTCTGCCTGCTGTTTGGCAAGCCCTCAGCCCAGATGGGGTTCTGTAATGACTTCTACAAGGTGTCTAATCGGATCCTAGAAGAGCACATGACTGCCATATTTAATTATTCCAGTTTAATGGGGCATTCAGCTAGGTCCCTCTTGGTTTCCTATCACTGATTCCGGTTGTGGAGAAGAGGGGCAAGGACCCAGACGCCCAGGCCCTATTTCTGTTATGCGCAGTGATAGAGGAGACTGCCAGGGCCTGAAATCTCCATCTGCAGATGTGTATTTATAGCTATTCTCTCAGCCAGCACCCATTCAGTTGAGGCAGATAATTTACTGAAATGCTATGACTCTGAATCCCCCTTGAGCACAGACTTCATAATGATTTCACTGCATGTGAGGAGGCTGGGAGAGCAGCTGATATTTAAACAACAACATCACCCGTGCCTAACCGTCCGATCGATGGGTATTGATGCCCAGGATATTGGTAGTCTAACCCTTAATTTTGTTCTTTAATAACTTGGCTATAGTTCAGCAGCCAAAGGACATTTGCATGTCAAGGGAGCGGATTATTTTTTTATTTGCTCTTCTGAAAAACCAAGCTGCTCTGCACATATTAGGCAGGTCTCTGATATTAGGGATGAAAACCAGAGGCTGGTGTATTTCAGAGTCTGCAAATCGCTTTACCAAAACCTTGATTGTAAGGATTTAAGAGGGCAGTGCATTTTCTGATATTAAGATAAATGGGAAGGGCTTAAAGGACTTTTTAAAGGTAACTTACAAGCCCCCAAATCTTCCATGTTAAAAATGCAAGAATGTCACCTTTGGGGGTGATGATTTAAGCCTTTTATAAAATTCATAAGGGGACTTTTCTTTGTGCTTAAGCTTCTGCCTAATTCCTATTGTTGACAAGCCAGGAAGCTTGGTCTTTGGGTTAGTTTGGAGGTCACAGGTCAGAAACCTAACGCATGCCTTGGATTTGGACAGGTTTCTTGCCATTTTCCATCCTGTGGAGCATAAATAAACACATTTACCTCCCACCTGCCTCTAAGCAGGTGTTGAATGAAACCCAGTCAACTCTATTTACTTTCTTTTCCGCTACGGAGTAGCATGCCTGAACTGGGTACACTAGATCTAGGGGAGTGGTTTAAAATTTTTAAGCATCAAATCCACAAACACTCAAGCGACCTGCAACTTACCCTTACCAGTAATTCCAAGGAGCAAAGTGTCTGTAAAAATCTGTATCACTTCCTTTTGTCCCTCCCCCATCCCCAACTTGGAAATTCTGAAAGACCTACATTGGCTTGACATCAGAGGATCTGAGGTTATTTAATAATCTCCAGAAGCTGGAACTTGAAGTGATGGGCCTTTGCCTCTTACAAAGTTTTGCCCCAATGTATTTCATGGTGACTCCAGTGGTGAGGAGGGTGGCCATAAAGATGGCGTCTTGTTGGTAGTGACGTGCTTTCCACCTGGTTGGAAACAAGAGTGGGGTTGACTCTTCAAGGGGCTATGTTCACAGTTTCTCCAAAACTAGGGAATTCATCGCTGGTCAGTCTAAATTATACGTCAGCTTTCGTTCTAATCCACAATTCCAGGTCTCTCGGACTCATATTTTTATATAAGGAGCAAGTTATTTTAATATCCTGGTATTCCAGTATTGACCAGTTATAGTTCTTCATGAAGAAATCTTTCAAGAACATTATTCTTACTGTTTTTTGTAGATATCTCTTTGAATCTGTAGACAGGAAGCTCTAGTTTTACGGCTTTGAGTTTGATGAAGACTTTGGTTACTGATACATAATCAATTTCTGCATTTTAATGGGCCATCAGAACAACAGACTCCTGGCATTTCAAAAGAGAATTGTGAGATCAGCAGAGGCAGGACTGGGATCATGCCCCTCCCAAATTTAACTTGTATTTTTAATGATAAACCTTGATACAGAGAATAGCAGGATGGACGCCTCTAAAATACAAATTAACTCTGTCACATAGTTGACTGGCCTTAATACATAATAGATCACTCCATATGGTTAGAAAAAACCCTGCTGGATATTAATTATTCCAAAGTAAAAATAATTTTAGTGGATGTATTCCAATATTTAATTAGTTTGTACTTGGTGAATGTTCCAGAAAGTCAACGTGTTTAGTTGGTAAAGGGTACATCTTGTAACCAACAGTGTTCACTAGGATGCCAAGTTGCACAAAACTACTTGTACTATAGGAGCATGAGGAGACTTTTCTACGGCTTGGCTGTTGACTGGCAGCACCGCTTTGAAAAAGGTTTAACAGGCCAACATCACTTTGGCCATTCTTTGGCATGGCCCTTTAGGGGCAGACTTGAGAGGTGATTCAATCTTATGCTAGTGTAGCCTGAGAAGTACTTCTTCAAAAAATACCTTCTGGTTTTGTCTGCAGGTTCACTTTAGGAAGGTGGGATCGCTCTCCATTCAGCTAGGGTTGGGTCAGATTTCTGTCTTTTCTCTAAACAATGTCAACACTTCTGTCTGCTTCTTGCCCTCCATAGCACACGCATCCACTGCTGGTCAGCGATGCTCTCAGGCCCTTGCCAAGGACCACCTGCTGTCAAGCTTTTATTGAAAGTTGGACAGATTTATGGAAAACTTTCTGATGAACATGGAGTCCATTCTTTCTTCTGAAGTTTGGGGCTTATCTCTGAATCAAAACTTTCCCTCCTGTCTCCAACCCATCAGCAGTTCTGTGGGCTCTATCTTCCAAGGGTGACTCACCTACTTTTCTCCACCTTTCCTGTTCCATTGTAGCTGTGCTGCGCCCACCTCTCCCTGGGACCTGTCTCTCTTTTCTTTTTCTTTTTATTTTTATTTTATTCTTTTGGGGAGAGAGAAAGAGGGAGAGAGCAAGTGAATGCAGGGGGATGCGCAGAGGGAGAGAATCTCCAGGAGACTGTCCACAGAGCGGGGAGCCGGACGTGGGGCTCAATCTCATGACCCCGAGATCTTGACCTGAGCTGAAACCAAGAGTCGGACACTCAACAAACTGAACCCAGGTACCCCGGGTCTCTCTTTTCTACTCTTTCTCTTATTCCGGGGTTGGTCAGCTATGCTGGTGGGTGGCCTGAAAGCAAAGGGTGGAGTGATCTTCCAGCTTTCAGGGGTAACCAGAATTTAAAAATATACAACAGAGATAGAATGTGACACCCAAGCTCTAAAATATACTACGTGTCTCCACACAGAAGTTTGCAGATGCCTGTCCTAGGTGATCCCTTCTCCTTCAGAGGTCCAAATAGTCATTCACGCATTCATTCATTCATTCATTCATTCATTTTCCTAATAGTGTTTAAAAACACAGATCTTATTTTGCTCTTTCCTGCTTCAATAGCCTCCTTTTGACTTAGAACAAAATCCAGACTCTACCACAGCTTATAATTCTTTAATGATCTGGCTTTACCTATCTTTCCAACGCGTTCCTATCACTTTCCCCATTACTACCTATGTTCCGTGCATCCTGACTTTCTACAGCCTCAGGGCCCTTGAACTCTGTGCCCCCTCTTTCTAGAATATTCTTCCCGCAGCTTCTCATGGCGGGCTTTCTTTCCAACTTCAAAGTCTCCCACCCACAGGGGCCTCCCATGAGCCACTATGTCTCAATTCCTGATTTGTGTAGAGGGAGTGCGTATAATAATTACCTCACAGGCTGCTATGCAGATATTAAAGGGCCAGGATGGTGCCTGGCACATAGGACCATCCAAACAATGTCAGTTGTTATAATGACTATTTAAGGAAGCCATCCCAGGCACTCTTTATTTCTGCCTCTCACATTTTGAAATAATCTTATGTCTGTCCCCCCACATAGACCGCATGCCCCAGGCAGACAGGCCCCGCCGGGTCTTGACCCCTGTTGGTTGGCTCTTGGGCTTTTGGTACAACGTCTGGCACACAGTGAGAGGAAAGAAAGGGGGTGAGGAAGATCTCTCCCTGGTCCATAACGTCCTGACTCCCTGGAGAACTGCATTCACTGGAGGCACTTTGGAAGCGCACCTGTATCGTTCACAGGGAGGCCTCAAGGAACAGCCTGAGGAAGCCTACTTCTACATCAGGCATAGGAATGTTAAGCATATTTTCAGTACACCTCTCAGATGCAGCCCATGAAAGACATCCCTTTTAGGGTAAGTTCTAGAAATCACTTTCCTTCCTCCAAATTCTTCGTATGATTTCTGTTCTCAGAAGGTTGAGAACTTTGTACCTTACTGGGGTTCCCTTCCCACTTGGGCCCACATTCTGTGTCTTCTTCATCCTACATTTGATTCAAATTTATAGTTTACCTCTTCCCGATTATTTTTCAAATTCCTACTCTTTTGCCTTCTGTATCTTCCTGTAAGCAACACCAAATTCCTGGCTGGGGTAAATCATTTAACTTGAGCCTCAGCGTCCTGAGCTGTAACAATGGGAATCCTGCTAATGAAACGTGCAGAGGGGAGTGTGTGGAACACAGCAGCTATTGATACGAGTTACTCTTTCCTTCGAATGAGTCTGTGATTCGATAAGAAGGCCGCAAAGCAGGATTCAGTACTGATTAAGATACTTAATGACCCCGAACAAATTCCCGTAGACTCAAATTACTGACACAGAGATGCTAAAAATCCACATTCGGCTGACAACACCGTGACTGACGTGGCCTCTTTTGAACATTTATTAAAAAAGCAAAATGTATGTTCATCTCAAATAGAACAGTTAAAAATGGTAAAGCAATACAAAGGACTTGTTCCTAGCAGCATCCAGTTGTTAGAATTTCCAGCCCTGCTTCTCAGTCTGTTCCGGGCAAGCTCGGCCTTCCAGAGCTTGCTGCTACCTACACCTCCCTCGTCGTAGTGCAGGTCAAACCAAAGTTTATAAAATTAACAATTTAAGGTTAAATAAGCTTAAATAAGGGCGTTAAATACAAGACACTTCATCAAAGCTTCTGTACAAAGATAAACAAATTTGGCATTGTATACATGGGATTCTGCTGGCTCCCCGCCGACGGGAGGTTCTAGAAGGTTCTAGGACGTAAGCAGGCGTGCGCTACTCTCAGCAGAGCGTTAACTATACACAGTGAACTAAGAGTTGAAGGGACTGCTTACTGAGCCATATACAAGGCATATGTATCTTTTTTTTTTTTTCAATCAGAACACTGTTAATATTCAGGCACCGTTTGCTCCTGCAAATAAATAAGTCTCTAAACGAACTGCATTCAAACTAGTGTTCAAGACATCAGTGCTTTTTTTGTTTTTTCATTTTCCCACACGGCTTCTCCCGACTAGTTAACTATGCCTCTTTCTTATTGCTATGATAATGTGGTTGTGAGAAATAAAACTACTATACATCCAAAAAAATAGAGCACCTTTAACATTAAAGTATATGTCTGATTATCTGTTTCTGGGTTTATGTTACAATGCTAAAGCCCAAACTACGGTCAATTGCTTTACCATCTCTACCAGGTCGCCTGATCCACAGGACGTGAAGCCCCACCGTCTCCCCTCTTGAGGTATGCCCGCGCCTGAGCACCGGGGCAGCGGAGTCCGACACAAAGAGGCCCCAACCGACGCCGGGGTTTACATTCATCTCGACACCGGGAGTTACATTCATGTGCGCCCGGCCTCGCTGTCCTCTCTGCTGTCACCAGATGGCTTCCAAGGAAAGCGTCGCCTCCCTACCCTGCGGGGGTGAATGGTGCTAGACGGGGTGGGACGGCAAAAACATCTACGGTCGGCTGCAAGCACACTGAGAAACCACGCGGTGGCGAGGTCCCGGGGGTGGGAGGGGGGTGCGGGGCGTCTCCCCGAGGCTCCCCCCGGCGGGCCGGGCCGGGTTAAGACTTTTTGTCGATGGTGTTGAAGAACCACTCGGTGAACTTTCGCAGCTGCGCGGTGGCCGTCTGCGACTCCTCCTGCAGCCGCATGTTGTCCTGGCGCAGGTGCTGCACTTCCGCCTGGAGGACCGCCTTGTCCTGCTTCTCCTGGGAAGAGGGCACACAGACGGCGTCACACGTGTGCCCGGCGCATCCCCTCTCGCAGCGTGCCTCCGAGCATCCCACGTGCCCGAGGCCACTCAGCGGCCCGCCTCTCCAAGACCCCTTCGCCCCTCCTGTTGTGACCCGGGCAACTGGGACTCTGCCCTGAAAACCCTGGAAACGGCCAACCTCCTCCCTGAAAATCCCTTCATCCTCACGCCTCTAGAAGAATCCCGGCTCTCTCCTGAGCACGCTGCTTCCCCGGCTGCTCACTGAGGGCAGAGACGGTGCCCGCCTGTCGCGGAAAGACTCAAGGCTAGGTGGTCTGGCAAACAGCTTCTCTCTCAGGGCCCGGGGAGTTTCTTCCCTAAAACTTCAGCTCCTCTGAGAAGTGCGACATCAGGTTAGAGGACCTGCCACCCCTGCTCACGGCAATTATCTACGCTGTCTCCAGTCCCTCCCATCACTCATGGAGGACTCTAGAATGTGGTTCGCTTTTCTTCTCTCCCCTGCCACTTGTCATGTTTGCTGATGATTCCACATCCAATCCAGTGTCTCCACCACTTCCTCTCTGTGATCTGGAAACCCACCCCTCCTCAACCCCTGCTCCCACAACCACATCTTGTACCTTGCCATTACCCATAAAAAGCGCAGTGTACTCCTGCGTTAGCCTCCCATTTCCGGACCGCCACCTCTTGTCCTTTTAGAACCGTCTCTCCAGTATCCACCCCTCCAATAATTATCTAATGCACCAGGCTTACCTTATTTTCACTGTCCCCTGCTGTGACAGCATGTCTCCTCACCCAGCTCATACTCTAGGTCCCTCAGTCTAATCCCATCCTATAGATACGCCAGGGGCTTTGTCTCTTTCTCTCTCTCGTTGTCTTGATTTCCTGTCTCAATTCTTATATTCAACTCTCCAACTGTCCTACACCTACAGCCGGGGGAGGGGCGATGTCCCAGTTTGCTTGGGACATTTCCGGTTCTAGCTCTGGAGATTCTGTATCTAGGAACCTCCCACCCCAGGCAAACAGGTGGCCATCCAAGCTGGAGAGAAACACCAACTCTGCCAACAGATGATCGCTTTAACTGAGGCTGCAAATTCAAATGTACCTTCAGCCTTGCTTGGCAAATCCTATCAAATTTCACCCAGTGCATTTACTCACTACTCTGCACCTTACCCTCTGACCTCAAACCCTTCCTACTCCTTCCCACCACCACTCACTCTCAGCTCACGACTGGAAAAAAGAAACCATCAGAGGGGAACTCTGCCAACCTATCTCTGACTACGTGCATGTGAATGTATGTATGCATGCACGTGTGTGCAAACACATACACGTGCGTGCACACGCACACACACACCCTGTTCTACTCTGCTCTCTCTATAAACTGTCCCCACTCTGAATCAAGGCCAGTCCCTGCCTTGTGCGCTAGGTCAGGGCGTAACTCTCTGACTCTTCCCCCCACCATTATCTCCTTCCCAACTGGATCATTCCACCAGCACTGACACCAGCTATAATTTTCTCCCTTCTTCAACGAACTAAGCAGTAAAAAACCCTTCCTGTGACATCTCCCCGCTGCCCTCCTGCTAGCACACTCCATTCCATTCCCAGGAACAGCACGATGGTTACCCAGCACAGTGCTGATGATACAACATGGGCTCAGCAAATGTTTGGGGAATGAATTAGTTAACTTCTTTGGGGACCAACCACGCACACCTGGATGTGTAGGGTGTAGAGCAGAAGTTGTGAGGGTCATGTAGCTGACTCAGTGGGAATACAATAGCTTGGGGAGAACAGGCTTTCTGGCAGCAACTAACTCCTCTCAGGTCAGCTCATAAATAGTTGGTACAACTGATCACTCACCGAACCAAAAAACGCTAGCCGCCTATATGTTTCTACCTCGTCCTGAAGACTGCCCGTCCAGAGGGCTCACCCTCATTTCGTCCTATTTCCTGCAATCCTTGGGTCCCCTTAGAGTGAAAAATATGAGCTGGAAGCCAGAAAGGAGAATTAGATCTTAGGGCTCTCTGTTTCTATCTATTGTTGGCTTTGACTAGGGCGGTTATCTTTCCTGACTGTCTTCATTTTTATTTCTACTGGTTAGAAGGGGGTGATTGTGCAAGGCAGACTTCTGATGACGGATTGTAACGGATCCCCTTACCTTCCGAAGGTCAGTCTGCAGCTGTCGAAGAATCAACTCCAGCTGATTGACTTTCCCGGTCAGTGTAGATGGAGACCGCTCCCTAAAGAAGAAGGGTGGAATCAGAAAGACTCAAGGCCAATGAGGTAAAGACACAACACTCAGTACTTTTGTTGGTAAAGTTTTCACTCAAAGAATTATTTCATGTGCTTAGAGCCCAGCGAGGAAATAAATAATATTACGCCAGATTTGGAAAAGGAACATACGGTATTTTGGTAGAAAACCCCTTCTGGGTCTCTGTTGATTTAAAAAGGGATTCAGAATCTCTACAGGCTTATATGTTGGTAACAAACAAACAAACAAACACAACCCCGAAGATAGATTATCTAAATCAGTTTAGCCAACTGAGACTAGGTAGACCACTGAGGTCCTGGGAACCAAATATAGGTTCGATTTCCCCAATTTGCCTTTCTCTGTCAAGAAAATATCATGAAGCTCATTACCAAGATGAATGGGCCAGTTAATGGTCACACAAGTTCATGTAAAAGTTGCAATTAGGTAAAGCATATAGACTCTGTGGGTGATAAACATGTCAAGAATATAGGGGAAGGAGACGGTCCCTTCACCTGAGGCCGGGGTCAAGGACCAGGCTCTGGGGGGCGCTGTGCCCTTGGCAGGTGCGCACGTGCAGCCTGGCAGCGGGACACCGATCAGCAAGGTCCCTGTCCGTCCGGGGCTGTGGCAGCAATTACTGGCAGACGTGGAGCCCGGCTGCCACCCTCCCTCTCTCTGTCACAGAGCCTCGTCACCATGGGCACGGGGTGACATGTCTTAGCAGGCAGGGACCGCCCACAGCAGAGCACTTCTGCTACCAAGAGCCGCCCACCCCAGCAGGGCAGGGAGCAAGGCTGGCCCCACTCAGTCCCATATCTGGATCCTGAAGGACCCAAGTGGGGGGCGCAGGCTGGAAGTGATCTCCTGGTGGCCTGGGGCTCCGCTGAACCTGTTACTCAGGGGCCTGGGGAGAGGAGGGGAGGGGGGCTCCCCAGGGGCTCACATACCCAGTTGCGTCCATGAAATCTTTGCCGCTGCCTGGGTCTACACATAAAGGCGGCTCCGGTGCGCCTTCCAGGTCCTGCCCGTGTTGCATATCGGTCAGAGTACAGAAGGACGCCACTCTCTGGTCTGAGGAGGGGAGACACACACACACGCCAAGGAAGTTTAGTACTAGCCGCCGGGCCATGTTTGCGGAAGCGAATTTAGTCACTAACCCCAAACACCCCGCCCCGCACCCCCCCATCAGTGACTGCCCTGTTTTAAACAAAACAAAGAAAAACAAACTCAGGCAAGCTGCTGACAATCAGAAAGCGTCAGGATTGGCTGTCCTCAGGGGCCGTATGGCATGCGCACATCACAGCCACGGGGACGATTAGCAGATCCTCGATTTGCTAGAGCCAATTTGCTTTCTTCCTTCCACATCCCAAGAAATGCTAAAGCTGCCGGCTGGGCACGAAATAACGAAATAACGGCGCCGCAGGATGATGTGGCTGATTAACAGAACAGAGGAGACCCCAACCCCGGGGTGGGGGGAGCATCCCGGAGACACAGCAGCCAGGACCCACGTCCCCTGTGCGTGCCAACCCTCTGAGCTCAGAGAACCATGCAGACGTGCAGACACGGGACATAAAAAGAAAAGGTTACAGAACATCCAGAGCCCGTGGTCAGCCCCGGACAATCACCGAGATAGGACGCGTGGTGACAGAGCAGCCCAAGTTCTTCATCTGAGTCAAGACCTGAAATAAGATTTAGAATTTCCTGTGAACAGTGGTATCTCCATGCACCTGGAAGCCTCTGGGGACCACACAAGACTCAGATAATGGGGTGCCGGAGAGCCTGTGTGCGTGTCATGCTGGATGAGGCGTGGCCCACGACAGCCAGTAACATGCGATGCCGAGCAATGTGGCTCAACGTTGCACGTGTAACGGTCCTGGCTGGATGCACGCGCGTCCGTGTGTGCAATGAAGAGATGCAGCGTGCCTCACACAGGCGAGTCCAGCCGTAAGAACACGAGACCATTTGGGGTTTGCTTCAACGACCCACTCCGTGAACGTGAAAAGTGGGGTGGTGAGCGAGCTTAGCTTCGTAATCTTACTAGAAACAGCCGTGCTAACAATGGTCAGCTCGACTACCCGGCCTTAGCTCAGCATCGGGCCATTTCTAATCTTGGCACCAGTAACTTCACGTTCAACGTTTCCCGAGCTAGGGCAGGAAAGGGAGTGTGATAGTCTTTGAAACAGGCACCAGCCTGGCCCAGCTCTGCAGGCTGAACACTCACCCAAGAGCATCGGTCCAGAAATGCTGAATGACATGCAGAAAAACAGTCCCGTGTTTGAACAAGGTGGAGGTGAGAACGGGAATATATCTAATTATCCACTTCCCCCATTCCCTGGTCTCTTTCCTTGGTGCCTGAGCACACGTATGCATCTACAGTTGGAATCCAAGGGATACAGCAGGTGTATGAGTGCTGTGGTGTCTTTTTCATATGATTTGATTAATGGCTGAGAAACTGCACTCAAGTCCGCATCAGGGGTGCTCTGTTCTTAATTTATCCCACTCTGTCTCCCTCTGGCTGCTGGACGAGTCTCCTAATGAGGCTACCTGCTTGTCTGGTTTATGGAGGGTCTTGCACTTCTTGTTAATTAGAAGGAATGGGGGAGGCTGCCAGGGCGCATGAAGGAAAGCGAGCTGGAACGCTGCGGGCACTGTGCTGGGAGCTCCCACCAGGGGCCCCGAACCCTCTAGGAAGTGGTGCTGAGCGCCCTGCATGACCGCAGGGAGTTCTCCAGCCTTGCAGCTCGCTTTCCTAGATCAGATTTTCCAACATCTGTGACAGGTACACAGATGTCCTTCAACCAATAGGTCTATAAAACTTTAAGCGTGTCCTCCACACTTCAAACCTACAAGATGATGGGACATTCTGTAACCATGCATTCCTGAGAGACGACCACGTTCCCAGTTTGGTACTGACTCGTAGGATTTGTGCATATGAGGAGACAATTTGTAATTTAATTAAGATTAATGGCACAATTTGGGTACTGCCTGCTTCTACACAGGACAGGATGTAAATGGCAGAGGTGGGGGCAGGAATCATAGAGCACACTGGCCAGGGGCTGAGCAGCTCCAGGGGTGGGGTTGGGAGGGTCTGGGGCCGCCATGACATCCAAGAGAACCCTCTGTTCTGTGATGATCCTGAATAATGCCTCACACTTAAAAAAAAAAAAAAAACAACAACACAGCGGATTTATATTTTTCTACAGTAAATTTACTGACAAAAAAGGAAGGTCAAAACAGATAAAGAATTTCATTTTCTCACTCTTTAAAAGAGTTCTATTGATTCATCCAGATTTTATGCAATCCAGTGATAATTTGGTGAGTTTCCATCTTTCTTAATATATTTGAGTCTGATGGTCCAGCTGAAATCTCTGGATGAAAATGTCTTCGCTTGCTCCATCTATTTTTACCTTAATTGATAAAATATCCACATATTTGACAGGAACGGAACTTGCTGCTGGCAGTCATTCAAGCATTCCTTGGGGAGAAACAAGGTCCTACCGGTCAGGAGGCAAGAAGCCAGAAGGGGAGTTTTGCCAACAGTGTAATTTCACAAAGAGGATTTCATTCTGGATCTGAAAAGCTGGGAGGTTGAAATCCAAACAGAACGCTGCTTGATTAAGTCCAGACACTTAACTGCTCTGTAAAGTAGCTAACCTTAGTGACAGTTTCCAGTGGAAGCTTTATTTTTCCACAGTTTATTTCTGTGATGATAAATATTCAGTGACCTAGTAGTTACTGACATTGAACCAAGTGGCACAGACAAATCCGTTAAGAAGACAGGCAGGGGAGTATGAACTTCATGTAAACGGTGACTGTAGCAGATACAATCACCCACAATCTACACAGACAGCCTGTTAGTCCTTTTCCTTCCCATTCTTCTCCGTGCAAGAACATCTGGCTGGGGAGGGGGGGCACATGGGGCATGGGGTACACATGGAACACTCCACCCCTTTAAATCATCTTAGAAAACCTTATTTCAGTGCAGGTTCTTGTTAGTCCACAAGATATTCCACATCAATCCACATCAAAACAGTTGCCTGGGAGTAACTCCCGTGGCCCAGATGGGCAGCCCGGAGCACTTCGAGATCGGGAAGGCCAAGCCCGCATCAGGGAGGAGGAGGGCTCTGATGGATTAGTCATGTCTACCGAGGGCATGAAACTAGGAGAAGGGTATACGCACCGGATAGGGGCCACAAACGCCATGCAAGCGTGAGGCTCCATCTAACCGAACCCACGTCCACAAACAAAGCTCTTCTAATGTGTCTCTGCCACATCACTACAAATGACAGAGAAGCTGGGGCTTTGTAGCTCCATGTACCAAATTAAAGGTACTGATACCGAGCACTGGGCTTATCAGATCGTGGAAAGCTGACTTAACTGGCAACAGGGAAAGAAAAATAAAAAGGTTACACTGCATTTTGGACATAAATGCTTTGGCTTAAGCCTTTTGCAGCCTGTTCATAAATGCTGCAAGATAATGGTCTAGAGTCTGCCTCACAATAATGAGCAAAGAAAAGGGCTGGGATTATGCTTCATTTAAGAAACAGCTACTGTTGCTGGCCCGAGACAATTTCCTTACTTTTGAGATCATTTAAGTCGATTTACTGTATTAAATGAACTTTGCATTTTTCATCTTAATAGCATTTTTCTTTTCCATTTTTTTAACTAATTATGTCACTTTGTTTATGCTTGTACATGTGCACGTGCACGCACACACACACACACACACATACTCTGTCCGTGGTCAAGTACCAGTAACTTCAGCGACTTTATCAAGGTTGAGCTGCCGCTTCACAATTGAAAACAGTGCTCACTGTAAAAAATTAGGCTTATTACTCTCCGTTTAAAAACCAAGGGCATATGGAGCCTAGTAGATTAAAAAAAAAAACTTGTGTTTTTTTCGGACAACATGTTTGACTGTTACACTCCCACAGTGGGGCCTGATGAACGAGCTGTTGACTCTGCACATGTCCTGCACACAGAAGCTCAGGGCACGCACACCTCCTCGTGCTCGTGGGAAGATGGTGGTTGTCACCACCAACAGCAAAGGGTTGAGATCCAGAGGGGAGGAGAAGCCTGGCCTGTTGTTGGCTGCGCAACGCAGCAATCCAGAGTCTCCCATCATTCGTTTGTAATTTCACCTTTTAAAGCCCGTTTGCATTTAAAACATCATCCGTTCAATGGATGTGCACCACCCACTGCCTACTGGTGATATTTTGATAAATGAGAACTGCTTTAAATTCTAGCACTTTCCAAGAGACTCCTTTCCCCGGCTTCACCACTGGCCCCACAGCCAGCTTTTCTCGTTGGGTTTGTTGTGGGGTGCCCACACTTGTGGGTGATGGGCTCTAATATATATACATTACTTGGCACACCCACACCTTACATTATTCCACCTAATGAAGGGAATGATGCTTGCAAGGCCAATAAGCGGATGATCTTACTGTATCGCACAGATCACTGAGGAGTTCTCAGGCACAAAGGGTCACGTCACATCTCGCCCCTGACAAACAAAAGGGCTGCACACACTAAAACACACTTGAACTGTGACTCCGCCCATTTTTTGAACTTAACTATTGCAGAAGAGCGGAGTCCAGGGCATGAGCTCAGCTCGCTGTCCTTGACCTACCTTCTCCCTCACAGGCCTATGAAGGAGATGCCGATGTTCTGACATTTGGTCTGATGGGCAGAGTTTGGTTTTCTGCCTATTTCCACTAAGCAAGTTCTCAGGAATTGGATTTCTAATCAAAGGGGGGTCCACCATTTGGCTCTAACTCATATTGTCGTACTGCACGAAAAGATGGATCATTTTATCTTTGTAATGATACCAGCTGTGAGTATTCTTCAGGGTTTCCCAGAGTGTGGGGCCATTTTTCATCTTCCAAAGGTGTGAGCCGGTAGCTCATTATCCTTTTGAATTTACATGTGTGATTGAACATTTTTCAAATACTTATATTTTGTCATTCTACTTTTGTGGACTGTGCGTCCATAAGCCTTGACTGCTTGTTTATCAGGGATTTCGTGTTTTTTGCTGGTTAAGCCCCTCCACACACTTGGGATAGTCTGGTTTTACCCATCATGTTTACTACAAATCCTCCCCCATATTCCCATTTATCTAAATGTTCCCTTTCAAGTTCATAAAAATCTAAGTGTTTAAGTACTTTTATCTGGCCACATTATATTTTGTATGTTCTCTCATTATCTGATAATTAAAGCATTACCTTGCTTCTAAAATGGTAATCCTACTTTACTGTTTCTAGAATTGACTTTCCTAAATCCTAAATCCAAGTGGAATATATAAATTCCTTTCCCATTTAGCTCTAAATTTTATTCCAGTTTTTGGTCTGGGCTCTCCCTCTTTCTCCAAAAGGACTAATTTCTATTTTTTTGAATCACTACTATGCTGTTTAATTATTATTGATTTACAGGAGACTTTTTTTGTGGAATATTTTTCATCTGTTTCCAACTGGATGCAGTTAAGCTCTTTAACATATCCTTTAGATATCTGAATTGAAATTGTACGAAATCTACAAATTAACTCAGGAAATTAATTGATTCAGCATCTTTACTATAAGCTTCCTACCCATTCTTATCTTTACGTATATTAGGACTTTTCAGTTACTGAAATGTCCTTTGCCTTCTCGAATTATAACTCTAATGACGGCTTAATTTCCAAAAAATGTATAATCTGATCTTGCAGATACAGCTAAATGCCCTTTGTTACTGTTCTGGTGGAAGACTGTCCACAAACATGGTTATGTGCACATGGCAGCCCTCACACCAAGACGCGGAGCCCACCTCCCACCTCTGGGATGTGGGCTGGCCTTCAGCATGTGGGGGATATCATGTTCTGAGTCTTCCAAGACCAGGAGGCCCTGAGAAATCATGTAGCTTCTGCTTTTGCTCTCCTGATCGGATTCCCTGAGCCACACGTGAAGAAGTACAATTGCCCTGCTGGAGACAGGGTCCAGCCAGAGCCCAGCTGGACATATGATTGAAGTCACCTTAATGTTCCAGTTCCAGCTGAGCTCCAGCTGAATACAGCCACCTGAGTGACTCCAGCTGAAGCCATAGGGAGCAGAAGAGCCACCCAGCTGAACCTAACCAACCCCCAGAATCATGAGACATAAATTATCACGAGACACTCTTGTTCCCAGTCATAAATTCTGGGGTGGTTTTTATACAGAAATAGATAACTGAAAAAATTAACAACACTTTAAAACAATGCTTATAAAATATATTTTAAAATATCTTATCTAGTTACTTTGTTTTATAATTTTGGATAATTTCTTAAAATTTTATTTTTATTTTTTTAGTTCCAGTATAATGAACATAACAGTGTTATATTAGTTTCAGGTGTATAATATAATAGTTCAACAATTCTATACATTTTTCAGTGCTCATCAAGTCCTCCTAATCTGAATAATTTCTTTACTTTTCATATTTTGTAGATACAGAAGCATATGTATAAAATTTAAAATTTATTCATTTTTTCTTTGCATTGGTGATAAACGTGCCAAGTACTTTACTACAGAATGAAAGGACACAGTCTCAAAGGATGACCCTGTTTAGTTTCTGGACTGAAGGCACCTGCTTATAGACCATTTTCCATTAAGTATTATGTAACTACTTGGAATAAAGTAGATCTTCTTCATTAGGTTTTAAAGGTATCTCTCAAATCTTAATTTTTATTAGAAATGGGTCTTCATTCTATTAGATACACCCTTTTTGGGAAATTGGTATGATAACTTTTAATTATTTCATCTACTATAACTTTGTATAATCAGAAGTTTTTCTTTATTAAACTGGCTGAACTCTCACCAATAACAATGGATAATCTTTTCGATCTCCTCCTGAATTTCATCTAAGCTTAACGTCGTGATTAATGACTGAGACTGTCTCAGGATTTTTCTTGTGTGTTATCAGGAAAGAATCTTCTCGTGCAATTATTGGCTGCTTCTGAATTTCAAGAAAAATTTATACAGGGACATCATTATTCTTTGAAGCTTTGAAAACAATGAACTCTAAGCGTATTAGTTTCAGGTGACATTTGGGATTTGGGGATATTCTTAGATAACTTTTCAATACCCTCCATATTTGGGCCATTGACAGTTTCGTATGCTCTGTCCCATTTTCTTGAAAGTAATATCCAAAATTCTTATTCATCATATTTCTTCCTATATAGCTGCCTGACATACCTTAATAATTTTTTTATTTCTCTTATGTATTGGCGAATGCTAACCTCTTTTCTCATTTCTAATCTTGTTCATTTGTATTTTCCATTTTTTGATCAAATTTATGTTGCTTTAACAATGTTCTAAGAAACATTAATCATTGATTTTATTTATAAATTGCATTGAAAATTCATCTGTCAGTTCACAAAAAATCTATTTGATTTCCTTCTTTTTTGTTTGCTTTCACAGCTTTTATAGAACCTTTTTAAAGTATAGTTAAGTTGGTTAATTTTCATGGTTTTTTTTTTCCCATTTAAATAAATGTTTCTGAAAACAGTACATTTTTGTTTAAGGACTATTCCCTGGCTGCAGTCCAAAGATTTTAATAGGTAGCATCTTTTTATCACCACTTATTAAAAAAGAAAAAATGCCCTGTATTCCCGAATGCTTCCTAGAATAATGATTATGAATTACATTAAGAGTTCCAAATGCTGAGAATTTTTTGTGTTTTTCTTCTATTTTTCTTAATTCTATTTTCATTGCCTTGTGGCCAGAAATGTATGGAAATGCTCCTGTCTTTGGAGAAGCCTCACTCACAGTTATAGACTATCCATTATGTTCTGTGTACCAACAGAATTTGGATGTATTTAAACAACCCTGATTGGGGCAGATTAGTGTGGTGCCCCCGCTCTGTTCTGGTTTTTATCTTTTTCTTTTTTTTTTGAAGATTTTATTTATTTATTTGAGAGAGCAAGAGATTGAGCGAAAGAGTACAAGTAGGGGGAGCTGCAGAGGGAGAGGGAGAAGCAGGTTTCCCGCGGAGCAGGGAGCCCGATGTGGGGCTCGATCCCAGGACCCTGGGATCATGACCTGAGTCGAAGGCAGACGCTTAACCGACTGAGCCACCCAGGTGACCCGACCCTGCTCTATTCTTGAATGGTATAGTAAAAAAAAAATCTAAATTCTTACACTCACGTATGCAGTGTCAATTTTAGCTCTTAAAAAAAGGTAAATACATCATATGCCAAGGTGTGGAACACAAACAGATCAACAGGGAAGAGGCATACCTGCTGGGATGAATCACACTGCTGGATTCTACGAGGGTCACGGTGTTAATAGGCAGACACATTCCATGTTTTGAAGCGCATTTTCAGATGTGTTGACTACTTACGTCAATGTATGGGCACAGCATTATTCCCAGAGCGCTCTGAGCTCAGTAAAGCATTCTGAACTGCCTTTGTTAGCTTGTAACAATTAAGCAGACACATAGGGGATTTTCTGGACTATCTTTATCATGTTTAGTCTAGCTCAGAAATGGTTCTGCGGAACTGGTACAAAAAGATCAAGTCATAGGCAGGGCCACTGGGTTATCTCGGTGAAGACATTTCTTTGTAAAGTGCTGAGGTGACTGATGATGCCCACTCGCCACCATGCCAGCGCGTGTCAGGGTGGACCTGACACCAACCCAAGGGAATCTGATTAGCAAAAGTCTGGAGTTGCAAATTCCCAACTGTGTTTTCCTAAGTGGGCTATTGTCTCAAAGTGGTATGCTGCCCTACGGAGTAGCACTGGACATTACTGCAATTTTGAAATACAATTTGTAAATGTTTGGAACTTCAGAAAGGTCAGATAACTAAAGTCCTCTCTCCTGGCAAAGAGAATCCCATGCTCTCTCTCTTTGGCTCAGGTGCAGTGCATCCGAGGCACCAGCTATCTGGTGTTTCCATGCCATGATTTTTCTCCTTTGCCTGTGGGTGCCAACTCCCACCCAGACTCTAACTCCAGCTCAGAACTACTCTCAGATGACTAGGACCGCAGAAGTGGAAGTTTAAGACTGTCAGAAGCCTTCCATGTTCTTTGGTAAAGGTCTTCATTTTATAGACAAGAAGGCTGAATGAAGCCTAATGCAAACAGTAAGGACCTCAGAGGATTACTGTTGAACATTCACTGTTGGCCCAAAGTGTGGCCATTATGGTAGTTAAGGGACATGTCCAAAGGCTCACAGCCTGGCTATTGAGCTGTGACTGTGACCAGAGTCCCCGGATTGAGACCTTAGTCACTGTTGGGTGTGCCATTTTGCTTTCTCCACTTCCTGCTCTTAGCCCATCTTCTGAAAAGATCCATTTCAAAGCAGTGATTTTATTCTGAAGAGGTAGAAGGGAACCAAGCAAAGACAGAAATGGGGGGGGTATGGATCCAGAGATAAGCCGATAAATACTGTTTTAAAAAAATGAGCATAAAATGCAAATGGACCTCCAGAGGTCAAAAACTATGCCCTGAGTTGGTACAGCTCAGGTTTCCTGTGCATTTGATACCTACATACCCTTTGGGACTAGCTCTTCTCATTGAGTTATCTTGGCATGTGCTTGTTAAAAAAAGACAAGATAAATAAAACAAGCAGCCTACTCTTGAGATACTCATCACCTAATAAGAAGACACAAGACAAGTGAATAAAGAAAAATTCAGCCTGGTAAGTACCATGCAAATATTTATGCAGTGGAGAAAACCGCAGAGGACAGAATAGATGTTCTTATATTCTCCTGGGGGCAGTAAGACAACACAGTGTGTAAAAAACATGCCAGAGAAAATGCTGTTACCTGCTGCCTGGGTTGCTCTGGACAGAGGTAAAGACAGCGTTCCTGTCCTTTGGGGCTAGGGTGCATCTAGGTCAGTTTGGAAGCCCAGGAGGTAACTGGGCCATGGGCCTGGGGTTCTAGAACCAACTTCGGGTAATGTCAAGGGAATGAAGGCGACATCACAGAGCAGATGGGGCATTCTGAGGCTTCCACATGGAATAAGTACTTTGCAAGGAGGTGAACCAAGGACCCTCACTCCTATTAAGGGAGCACTAAGAGCCTGTTTGTTTTGCAGAAATTTCCTAACAGAGTTTCCCTTTACTTACCTACTGGAGCTAAACATCCCAGGTGTCTGAATTAGCCTGCAAGTAGCCTTCAGCTTCCCCCCTGCCGCACCCCCAAAGCTTAGGACCGGAGGCACTGATCCCAATTACTTAGAGCAGGAGAGAAGAGATGGGCTGCTCAGGCGGCCGCAGCCCCTCCTGTGGGGACGGCCGCGAACATGGAACTCCATGGCCCAGGCGCACAGGGATTCTCGAACAGGGAGGGCCCTACTCAAATGGGCCTGTCTCCCTTGTCAGTTCTGCCAGTCACCCCAGGAGCAGCTGTAATCCTAGAAGGACAGCACCAGCAAATGGCCTGTCATAATCCTGGGTCATGCGTTGCCCCCGTACCCATAGGTATGACAGTCCTGAGGATGCAGGTGAAGCATCTTCCTTGTTTGGGTCTGCCCTGACCTGCGAGCTGGGAAAGGGGTATTTCCTACGGAGCAGCTTCAACCTTCTAAAATTCACGTCGGTGTGGCAGCTGGAGGGGCCCTCAGAGATGGGTGTGCCCAGCTACCCTCAGCGACCACACTGTTGGAGGAGGAAGCTGAGGCCCAGACAGGGAGAGCCAGGGGCTCAGGTTGGGCAGATCATGCTGCATCTGTGTTTATGCCAAGCCACCAGACCCCTCTTGCGTGTGCTGGCCCCACCAAACCAGGTCCTCTGAAGGCCCTTCCCTTCTAGATCCCCTCATCACACTCAGAGGAAAGAGATGATTTGTGTCCTACATATTCACTTCTACATGCCAGGTAAGAACACAGAGGGCAAAGAGGAAAAGTGACTTGTCCCAGGTCACAGCTGGTGCCTGATCTGGAATTCAGGTTTGGGGTCCTCTGCCCAGTGCTCGTTTCATGAAATGGCACCGTCTCCCTAAGGAAATGTACTTAGTCACAGCTCAAGCCTTCCCCTGCTAGTTTTCATCCACAAAGATGTGCCAAGTATCCAAAACCATAACTCAGATAATCCCAAATACAGCCATGTTCCCTATGTTGCCGTCCCAGGCCCTGGAGGCTGCGAGTCTTTACCTTCAAATGCCCGCGCCGCGTCCACGAGGTGGGACCAATCCAAGCCCGTGGCCGTGTCCGGGAGGGGCATCAGGCCAGGATCCGCGCACTTGGACTTATCCGATAAGGACCCGTCGGAGAACCAGAACTCATCTAAACAGAAACAAAGCCAGAGCGTCGGTTGGATGGCAATGTGGGTGCGGGTGGCCCCTCCAAGGAGCTGGGGAACTTCGTACAGATCTCTGGCCCCCAGTGAAAAGGGCGACAGTAAGGTGCCATCATCCAAAAGACACATGGCTGGAAGGATGGTTTGCAGAGAACCCGTGACCTACAGACTCATTTCAAGGTCAGCCAGCGACGCCCTGGGATGGAAGGGATTTTAGAACGGTTCGATGGTGCAGTATTGAAATCAGGCAGCTTCCTCCCAGGCCGGATTTCTCTGGAGGACATCCATCCGCGTCTGACTAGCTGCAGGACTGATTCCTGTTTTCTGCAGGATTACTTTCCCCTTTCAAGTGTTGCAAACTTCTAGTGTACACACGGTTTGGTACAATCTTTCTCTAGCCTGATGGTTTAAAAAGCTTCCAGAACGCAGTTATGTAAGCTGAGCACCACACGTTCAAGATGCCCCAAATATCAGTTTATTATAAAAATGCAGGAGGACTTTGTCTTCATTATTGACGGGCAAGAAAGAGAAGAGGCGGTCTTTCCAATACAGGGGTTGGACTGCTTTGCTGACTTACTGAGCTGGTTCATCACTGGCTAAACCAGAAACCCCTCGCCGTCCAACATGGAATTTTGTCTGTCCTTTGTCTATACAAATGGACCTTTTAGGGACTGGAAGTGTTTATGTCAGTGATAAGACTAGTTGCTAGAACTCACTATGCCTCTGAGGACAAATTTTTCAAAGGCTTCACCCGGACTGTCTCTGACATGTCTTTTCTGAACCTGCCCCATACGCGGCCTGCAGCTGCCTGTGAACACATCTGCCTAATGAGACCAATCAAAATAATGACCACCTGGCTGTCTGAGCCTGCAATTAAGTTAAATAAGGGGCATAATTAACCCAATGCACCTGTAATTTTTGTTCCCACACCCTTTGGGGAAGCTATGAAAGGCTGGCATCTGGACGGAGAGCGAGCGGTGGTGTTTGACCTTGACCTTGACCTTGAAGGGCACTAACGGTCTTCCACCTGCTTGACACCTTCACAGGCAGCTCTCAGCCACCTTCCCCAAGCCCCATCGGAGTACTGACAGTCTTGGGATGCTTTGACGATTCCTGAGCAGCCTGAAATTCCACGATCTGTGGCCATCTGTCATTGAGCCATGGCACACATCTGATCCTGGTGGCCAGGAAGCCAAAGCCCAGAGTGAGTGAGTGAGCGAGTGCACTGAGCTATTCACCCAGCAGGCAGGTGAACCACTCTGCTCGCTGCTGCCCTGTACGCAAGTCTCGTGGAGACCACTTGCAAAGCACGTGATGACTCCGGATCTAGGAAGGTCTCAGGGCGTGAAGTTTCACAACCAGAGGCACGCCCAGGGCATGCTAACTCCCTCCAGCTTGTATGGAGAAGCAGAGAGCAAAAGGAGGGAAATACAGTTAGTGGTCTTTCTTTCTTTTTTTCTTTTTTTCAGATTTTTATCTATTTGTCAGAAAGAGGGAGAGGCAGCAGAGCAGAGGGGGAAGCAGACTCCCTGCGAAGCAGGGAGCCCGATGTGGGACTCGATCCCAGGACCCTGGGATCATGACCTGAGCCAAAGGCAGATGCTTAACAGACTGAGCCACCCAGGTGCCCCTGTCTTTCTTCACTACAAACTAATATCCCCTTTTCCCCAGTTTGTGAATGGAACTTTTGTGTTTATTGGAGACTATGGAACTGGCAAAGATGATCAGTAGATTAGAAGAAGTCCCCTTTCTTCCAGGGTTTACTTGGAGCGTATCCACTGACCTGTCTGTGATGTATTTACTAAGTGACTACCACATGCCTCACATTGTGTTCACTGTATTCTGGACAGCGGTGGATAAGGCAGACAAGGCCCATCCTTTCTGGAACCTTACAAGAGATGGGGGGAAAAGACAATAAACAAATAAACAAGGTAATACAAGGAGTGACAAGTCTTTCAAAGAAAACAAAACAGGGGGATGGGACTGAGGAGCCTGAGGGCATGTTGGGGGCGGGCTTATCTTAGGAGGTGGCATCCCTGAGACTCCAATGATGATAAGGAGCTGCTGGATGAAGAACACAGTTCTACTAGAAAAGCTCTAGGGATTTAAATCAAAATCCATCTTTTGTCACTGAGCAGGAAGATCCTTGTGTCAATGACGGTCTCCTTAAATGACGTAAGAGCACCTAAATTCTCCTCTGAATTATCATGATGAAAATCACCTCAAGTTCTTTACAGTTGTTTGGAAAATTATATAATTGGCAAAAAAAAAAAAAAATTACTGTTTTTTTGCCTGAGACTCCAAACCACCACAAATCCTTTGAAATACTTTTCATGGACATTAGGTATCACCACTGCCATCACCTAGATGGTGCTTACTGAGCATCTTCTACATTCCAAGCGCCACTGGGTACTATGTTAGCCCCCAGGGACAGGATGACCGGGAAGAGCCAGGCTGGGCCCTTGAGGAGCCCAGTGAGCAAGCAGATAAGCCTTGCTGGGGCTGCTGGGGGGGGTCTGGTATGGTGCAGGCAGGTGAGCCACTCCCACCGCTGGTGCACACCACAGCAGCTGTAAGTGGCTAGCTTCCAGAGTTTTGCAGAGGAGGGAGGAAAAGTACCACTTGTCTTAGGTTATCAAAGCCTGTTTCTTCAAATCCGGCTCTTCAGAGCTAGCGTTCCATCAGGAGCACACACTGCTTTTTTTGGCCAATTCAAAGAAGAAAGTGGCTTGTGGATTCCCAGGGATGGCTCATGTCCAGACACCGATGCCCGGGCCCTTGCCCTCCTTCCCAGACATTGATCTTGTGGCTTCCTGTTTGTTTATCCGCGACCGGAAAGGGCTCCCTATCTCTACCGAGTCCGACTTTATTTGTTGTTATAAATGCCAAGGAGCTTTCCTGATGGTCAGATAGCTAGGGTTTCGCAATTCCGCTCCAAAAACCAGGGAAGATTGAGAACATTTGAAGAAAGAGAAACAAGGGCCCTATGGAATCAGTCAAACCCTGCCCTGCTGCTGACGGTCCACGGATGCCTTCTGTAATGCCAACTGTAGCCAAGGGTCATCTTCTGCTATCAGCAGCTCTTACCACCTACGCCCCCCATGCTGAGCCTATACTGGAGTCTGCAGCAACTTGCGTGAGTACTGAATTATAAGGAAAGTACTCATTTCATTTATTCTAAACTCTCCCTCTATTCAAGCTTCAAGGGGCATCCTTCGCGAGGTGCCCAGGTCAAAACTACAGGACTTGGAAACACACCTAAGTTGATGCTCTGTTCTTATCTTTTGAAATTTAAGAACTCTTTTGAGTTTATGCTCATAGGAAGATTTCTACCATTCCTTGGAGAGCTTTGATCTCCATAAAAAAACAGAAATTCTCATGAAAGACCCCAAATAGGCAAAGCAACCTTGAAAAAGAAAAGCAAAGCTCTGGAGGTTTCACAATTCCAGATTTCAAATTCTATTACAAAGCTGTACTAATCAAAACAATACGGTACTGGCACAAAAACAGACACATAGATCAATGGAATAGAATAGAAAGCCTAGAAATACACCCAAAACTATATGGTCAATTACTCTTTGACAAAGGAGGCAAGAATATGCAATGGGAAAAAGACAGTTTCTTCAACAAATGATGCTGGGAAAACTGGACAGCCACATGCAAAAGAATGAAACTGGACCACTTTCTTCCACTAAACACAAAAATAAATTCAAAATGGATTAAGGGCTTAAACATGAAACCTAAAACCATTAAAATTCTAGAGGAGAGCACAGGCAGTAATTTCTCTGACATCAGCCACAGCAATTTCTTTCTAGATATGTCTTCTGAGGCAAGGGAAACAAAAGCAAAAATAAACTATTGGGACTCCATCAAAATAAAAAGCTTCTGCAAAGCAGGGGAAAAATCAACAAAAAAAAAAGACATCCTACTGAATGGAAGAAGATACTTGCAAATGGCATATCTGATAAAGGATTAGTATCCAAAATATATAAAGAACTTATACAACTCAACATCAAAAAAACAAATGATCCAATTTAAAAATGGGCAGAAGACATGAACAGACATTTCTCCAAAGATGGCATACAGATGGCCAACAGACACATGAAAAGATGCTCAACATCCCTCATCATCAGGGACATGCAAATTAAAACCACAATGAGATATCACCTCATACCTGTCAGAATGGATAAAATAAAAAACACAAGGAACAGCAAGTGTTGACAAGGATGTGCAGGAAAAGAAACCCTCATGCATTATTGGCAGGAATGCAAACTGGGGCAGCCACTGTGGAAAACAGTATGGAGGGTCCTCAAAAAATTAGAAATAGAACCTCCATATCATCCAGTAATTGCACTATTGGATCTTTACACAAAGAATATGAAAACACTAATTCAAAGGGATACATGCACCCCTATGTTTATAGCAGCATTATTTACAATAGCCAAACTATGGAAGCAGCTCAAGTGTCCACTGATAGATGAATGGATAAAGAAGAGGTGGTATGTATGTGTGTGTACACACACACACACACAGAGGCACTGGAATATTATTTGACCATAAAGAAGGATGAAATCTTGCCATTTGCAACAACATGGATGGAGCTAGAGAGTATAATGTTAAGCGAAACAAGTCAGAGAAAGACATATACAAAATGATTTCACTCATATGCGGAATTTACGAATTATTAGAAACAAAGGGAAAAAAAGAGACAAACTGAAAAATAGACTCTTAACTATAGAGAACAAACTGATGGTCACCAGAGGGGAGGTGGCTGCGAGGATGGGGGAAATAGGTGATGGGGATTAAGGATATGCTTATCCTGATGAGCACTGAGTAATGTACAGAATTGTTTAATCACTATATCGTTTGCCTGAAACTAATACAACATTGTATGTTAACTATACTGGAATCAAAATAAAAGAAAAAGAAAAAGAAAAAAAGAATTAAAAAAGGAAAAATAAGGGGAACAGCAACAGTTTTCGGAGGGGAACACGAAGGATGTGAGCCTTCTTAGTAGGCAGTAATATTTACATAAATAAGGCCTTCATATTATCCTCTTGAAGGTTCTCTTCCCATTTCAAATATTGTTTAATCTTGAAGACGGATTTTTTAATCAACCTGTGGCAGTTCTGTTCAGGATAGAGTCTCTTATGACATTTTGCAGATCTAAGAGTATTGGTATGTCTTGTTATTGTCTTAAAATTACATTCATAGCCTTCTTTGTAAAAAAGTATTTAAAACGGCAGAATTTTTATAATAAACATTTACCAAGAAAAAAATTACAAATAAATTAAAAGAAAATCAGGAATTCTCTTTAAACATGTTGGGAATCTGCCAGTGCTCAGGAC
Organism: Mirounga leonina; assembly: GCF_011800145.1. Classification (NCBI taxonomy): domain Eukaryota; kingdom Metazoa; phylum Chordata; class Mammalia; order Carnivora; family Phocidae; genus Mirounga; species Mirounga leonina. The sequence continues at coordinate 3,292,172 of NW_023270380.1, forward strand.
TGTACTGAATAAAGCCAGGTGCCCAACTGGTCAAGGAGGAAAAGGATACTGGGAAAGCTTTTCAATATCACTGGTTCTCTGGCCTGTGAACTGTGTGTCCAAAGGGCCACTCCCCATTTTTTTCTATCTGGGCCACCGAAAAAAATTTGTTCTGAAATTCACTCGTAAGGAAAACAAAGGCCCTAACTGCAATGCAGAAACATTTCAGAATTATTTTCAATTGCTTGATCAGGTCATAGTTTCACACCTCCAAGTTGAGGACACAATGATACAGCATATTTCAGTGACTTCACAGGAAATATACATGAATCATGGCATGAATCACATCCAAAATGTGTTTGTGAAGTACCTGTCTCACCAGGTTGAATTAAGATCTTGGTCTCTAGAGAAGAAAGACTCAGAGACAGATTCAAATTTGGGACATTTACCAGCTAAAAATATCTGAACGAGAAGCCTGTGATTATTGTTACAGATACCCGTAGAAAAGCTGCAGCAATATTCGCTGTCAGGAGATGAAGCTGCTGACCCTTTCTCTGCACTATCCTTCCTCCAAATTAGGAACGAGTCTCTACTAGGGACAGACTCTCTCTCTGAGGATCCCATGCTAGGAATGCTCGAGGTTTAAAGCTTCACATGTATGCTTTCTGAGTTTCTGCCTAGCTCTTCTATGTGGTTCCTTGGCCATCCAGTGCTCAAAGTTGGACAGAACTGACCTCCCCTCCAAGCTTTCACGTGAGGCTAAGTCTCTGAGAAACTAAGAGAAACAACTGGACGACCTCAAGTAGTCCTCGTTTCTCGCTCACTAGACATCTGTTGTCCCAGTTTTGAACCATACTCCAAGAGCAGGATCTTCTCACTGCTACTCTGCTGAGTGACCTGAAACCACAGAAAGGGAAGGATGACTAAAGTCTGTCGAGGAGATAAAAAGTGTACTCACACACCAGGTGAGTGCAGGAGTCAGACACATCAACGCAAATTATGGCCCACTCCCTTGTTTACATTTTGTCATTTCACTCATTGAACCGAGAGAATTTTTTCTGAGGAGTTGCTACGGTAACTCAGAGAATTGGAGAAGTCTCATTGACAGATGAGGTTTCATTAAAGAGCAAATGGCAAGGACGGCTCTTACTGCTTTTCCTAGAGAAACGGACAATGAGGACAAGTTAAGGCAGTTTTGAACTTGGATAGTGAATAAGTAACGTATCCTACTTATGCGTTTATGCTTTGAAAATACTAAGAAAGGATGCAGTCCTTCAGTCGGTGGATGGATAAGTAAACTGTGGTGCATCTAGACAATGGAATATTATTCAGCACTAAAGATTAGAAGTAAGCTTTCAAGCCGTGAAAAGCCATGGAGGTAAGAGCCAGTCTGGAAAGACTACACACTGTAGGATTCCAACTATATGACATTCTGGAAAAGGCAAAACAAGGGAGACAGTAAAATGATCAGTGGTTGCCAGGGGTATGGGGGAGGGAGGGATGAACAAAGCACAGAGGAGTTTTAGGTGAAATGAAATTATTCTGTATGATACTGTAATGGTGGGTACATGTCATTTTACTTTGTCCAGACCCTCAGAATGTACAGCACCAAGAGTAAATCCTAATGTAAACTATGGGCTCTGAGTGATGATAATATATCAGTGCGGGTTTGCGGATTCTAGCAAATGTATCCTGCTGAGGGATGTTGATCAGGAGGGAGCCTGTGCCTGTGTGGGGACAGGGGGATTTGGGAACTCCCTGAGCCTCCTGCTAAATTTTGCTGTGAACCTAGAACTGCTCTAAAAAAAAATTCATTAAAAAAAAAAAAAGGATACATATCTTTCATATGGAAGCAAGTAAAGGGTAGGATGGAAGAATTACATCAACACATAGGCCATGGATGATTTCATGACCACACATCAAGCATTTTAAATAAAAGAAATTATATATGCAAGAAAATAGTTTCACTGATTTTATGAAGGCTTTCAAGAGAACATTAAAGTTATCTATTACAAAAAAGGAAAAACATTTAGAGAATTATTAGGTTATTAGAATGTATTTGACCTTTCATATGGTTATCAAGAAGGAGTTTGAAGGTTTCCTCAATTTAGGCAAATGGACTCGTTATAATAGGTAGGCTATTATGTTACTTAAAGAAATAGATTAAGAATTTCATGAGACAAGGTTCATTTCCAATTAGGTTACACATCAGAAGAAGCATTATTAGAACTTTTATTTCATTTAGCCTGAGACTTCTATGTGTATGATGGAGTTTAAATTGGTTCTAAAGATAATGCTTTTTATGATGAAACAAGGAAAAAAAAACCTGATAATGAATATATTTCTGATTAAGTCCTCATTCTTTCTGTACAATAGAAACTAAACTCTGAAAGAAAGAAAATAAAGCTAGTGTAAAAATAATTATCACCCTTAAACTCTGACACATTAATAAGAAACGGACACTATATAAATATCAAAGATTTCAGGGTGTGAAGGAAAATCATGCAGGAATTGCCTCATTAATCTGTGATGGGAGGAAACCGGACGCAGAGAGCTGAGGGATGAGCTTGAGGACATGCTGCCGCCCGTGGGGAGAGCCCGGTTAAAGACCCGGGTCTCCTGACGCCCGTCTACCACCTTGACCGCCACTGGGTATGTAATGTCGAGAAGAAACAGAAACAGAAGGCTACCCACCAGAGTATCTACTTCCCGTGCCATAGGTTCTTCTTTATAAAATCAGGTCTTAAGATATTTTTTATGAGTTTAATAGCTAAGATATTTACCTATACACACACACACACACATATAGATATCTATAGATATATGACCACTACTTGATAAAAATGTTTAATATGAGGTTTTTAATTTTCTTCAAAATTGGTAGTATTGCCTAACTTTTTTTTTTTTAAAGACTTTGTTTGAGAGAGAGAACAAGCGGGGGAAGGGAGAGGGAGAGGAAGAGGGAGAAGCAGGCTCCCCAGTGAGTAAGGAGTCCTATCATGATGTGAGCTGAAGGCAGATGCTTAACCATCTGAGCCACCCAGGCGCCCCCGGTATTGCTTAACTTTTAGAAAATGTCCACTCTGGTGCTTTTTATCATATTTAAAATTAATAATAAAAAAAGAAGATACCAAATAATACATTTATTTTAAAAAATAAACCAAACCCCCCAAACCTCTGTAGGAGATGACCTGAAGAGCCCACACCCACAGAAGCTCAGCAACCCGCCCCCCCCAACCCTGCACTTACTTCTCAGGTTCCCCATGCTGGGCGCAGGGTGGGTCCGGGGGGGCAGCGTGCTGTGGTAGGGCGGGGTGGTGCTGAACAGAATGTCGTTGGGCAGGGCCTGGTCAAGTACTGAACTTCGAGAACTGCCGAAGGAAGACCCCCTCCGATTGCTGCATATGCTCTCATCCGAGAGGGTGCGGTACAGCGATCGTCGCGGAGACAAGTTCCCATAGAACGAAAACTAGGGGTTTAAATGTAAGGGGAGAAGGGGGAAGACAGACGTGAAAGAGTTGAAAGCACGGAACTGATTGGAATAAATCCGGGGGGTACACAGACCCCTCGCTCACCCTGCTCTCTGGGTTCGCCCTAGGCAGACAGGCAGGCACGGAGCATTAGCTCAGGAATGCTAAACCAGGCGTATGGGTCATCCAAGCACATGCACCAGGGCCCTGGTGCAGTTATTGGATTTGAATGTTTTCCTCCTTTGACATTCTGTGAAATATGATCACGAATTAGACATGCACGGCTTTATTAATTCTGAAATGTTAAACGGAACCTCCATAACCTCAGAGCAGTGCTCCTGGAAATGTAGAAGTTGCAATTTCCGGCACAGTTATTCAAAAGCATACATAGCGCTGGCTTGATTTTAATTTGAAATGACTATGTTTTCAGATTAGGCAATTTCTGTACCAATCAACTGCATGGGAGGTTCAAGCTCATCTAAATAATAATAAAACTAATTCTGAACACGGTAGCTTTCTAGGCCATGCAAACAGGTTCAAGAAAAATGCTATCAGTCCAGGAAAATCTTCTTGTCTACTTAAAAGTCATCAGCCACAAAAGTCCATTACGATTATTGAAAATGGAGCTATAGAAACCAATCATAACCAGATTTAAGGGAACCACTGAAATGACTGTGTGTTAACTCCCAGATAGGGTGAGGAAAGTTCTTACTCAAGAAGCAAGTGGTCCAATACTCAAGAAAAATGAAATTGAATCTGACTTTTCAACTTTTTCTTCTGCATACTGAACCACATTCCTTTTATATAAACAACAGTAAAAGCCAGAATGTTTGCATCAAACAAATACAGAAGTGGCTATTTACATTTGTGAGTGCAGCAAGGAGGCTAAAAATATTTCTATTGTATGTGTTCCTTCCATTCTGTCAGGCCTGTCCAACTGATGAATGGTAACTGGAATGTGTGCAGACTACAAAGTTAAATTTACGCTATGAAAAGAAGGTGATTTGTCTTGGGTGGGGGAAGACCCACATGCCAAGGAGTTTATTCCTATAAAAAGAAAAGCTATTTGCACTTTTTGCACAATGGTCTGCACCCAAGCTTATACAGTACAATATACACGATTGGATACAAGTTTAGAAAAAAAAAGGGGACTCATTATGATTGACTTCTTCTGGGATTCCCTCTTCACACACACCAGCAGGTCCTTCAGAACATGATTACAGGCGCATTAGATTAAAGCAGCTTTGAGGTAGTATCTAATTAGAGTGTTATTCTAAGAACACAATTAGGTTAATTGCAGTATTGTTTTATTATAGGGAAGACAGAGGCAGACAGACTTGCTGTTTACCCTGATCACAGTCAACATGGCAATGCCTGATTTTTTTTTTTTTTTTCCTTTTCATTTGAACAAGAGTGAGCTCCGGATTAGAAGGGAAAATATCCAGATTCCCTGTCCTCTCTATCCATGCTAGAAAGCTGCCCTTCCTAACCTCTCCCAGGCTTGCTCTGCTAACCGATACAACAAACCCTGAAGAGGGTCAGCCACGCACAGACTAACAGGTAGAATCATGAGAGAATGCTTGTGGGTGGGTGGGGATTCCTGAAACTTCTGAGTCTCTTTAGACCCTTCTTTTTTTTTTTTTTTTTAAAGATTTTATTTATTATTTGACAGAGAGAGAGAGCACATGAGAGGGGGGAGGGTCAGAGGGAGAAGCAGACTCCCTGCCGAGCAGGGAGCCCGATGCGGGACTCGATCCCGGGACTCCAGGATCATGACCTGAGCCGAAGGCAGTCGCTTAACCAATTGAGCCACCCAGGCGCCCCCTAGACCCTTCTTGAGTACTTCTGGTAACTTCAAGGCCTCTGGGAGTCGCTAACCTTTCTTCGCCCCTCCTCCACTGAGGGACTGTCAGGTAGCATCAGTTTCAGGAAGTCTTCTTTGGACAGCACGTGTTGAGTTTCTGAAGCAGCATCCCCCACCACGGTCTGCTGAGCTGCTGCGGACAAGAGATCCATCTCGCCATACAGCCTGTGGAACAAACCAGAGGGGAAATTAAGAGCAGGGGTCAGTCTCTCTGTCAAGTGCCTGTAGCCTGAAGGATTGAAATCTGCTGTTTCGACAACTGCATACTCATGCGCATGATGCTTAATTATTAAGTCAATTCACTGTTGCTGCATCTGCGCCAGACCCCCACGTCATTTTACATCTTTGAAAGGAGCTCAACTGCAAAGTTAGAGTTCTGAATAATTCAGAAAGAGATCAGATCCCCGAAGCCCTGGATGGGAAAAAATAGAGCCCATTTTTTTTTTTTAAAGGCCCATGTCAGAAAACACATTTTCAATAATTCATCAGAGATTATCATCTGTCCTTTGCAGGCACGCTTCCTTGTGTTTCTTAGAAACTCGAGAGAGGCTTTCTCTTGTGGCTAGACAGCCACACCCCCACATCTCACCCAGGCGACACGGAGAGAGGCACCCGAGGGAGCCTGAAGTTTACGAGTAATCGATTCAGGCGTGTGCCAAGCATGTTTTATTATCAGCAATTTCGCAAGGCCGTTTGGATAAAGAAAGCAACTGTCTCCCTTAATTATCAGGATATAAAAATGTATTTACGGACAACAAAAGAGTGTCTCACAGAATTACTGTTTTCAGCTCTTTTCCAGGGAGAAAACCGGGGAGTCATCTTTGAAAGGTTTACTCGGGAAATGCAATCTGAGCAACCAACATTCCTGAGGACACAGGGAATCATCAGTGGCTGTACTGTGGGCAGAGGTGAGCGGTCCTTGCCGCACGACCTCCAAGGTCGTGTTCCAGGAATCCGTGGCCCAGGGCAGCAGGCCGCAGAGGATGACCTGGGTGTTACTGTCACGTGTTACTGAGATGACTCTATTTCAAAAGCAAGGCTATCATGTCACAGGGCGAGAGCTCACTGGGAAATTACCAGAGTAAGAAACTCACACAGACATGCTCAAAATTTTAACAGTAGTTATCTGGAAGTCTCTGTGGCTTTTGCTTTGTTTCTGAGGTGGGTCAGGTTCAATCAGTGAGCGTTCCACAGTATGATTTTAAAGGGATAACTGGAAACTTGCAGAGGGCATAACCGATCTTCTATTTTATGTACAATGAGACGGTAACATTCTGTAGTTCTCTGTGGCACAAACACACTATGCTTGGCTAATCCTTTTCCGAGCATCTTTCAGTGATCTGGTGGAACACTGTTTTTGCAGTCTGCAGGTGTTAGAGATTCATCACTTCCACATTAAATGGAGTGTTTCCTTGTTTTAGGAGCCCTTGACTTAGCTGGACAAGGCCGGGGGTGCCTGTTGCCCCCACAGGATGAGTACGGCCCACCACACAGAGGCCTGGCCTGAGCACTGACCCCGTGTGATGCTCTGCTACCCACATCCACAGACCCCTTCCTCACAATGCCCCTGAGGTTGCCCTTCTTTGACTGAAGGTCAGTGCCATCAAACCTGTGTGTTAAAATGCACAAACTCTGGGGGCTCTGGAGAGAAGAGCATCCACACGGGCACCTGTCACCCCTTCCTGACTCTCTGAGAGAGCCCTCCGCTCCAACAGTGCTTCCATACAGAACTTAAAAGGCTTGGGATGCACTTCTGGGAAGCACTCAGAAGACGTATTAAAGAGGCAGAAATACCAACGTTATCATCAGGAATTTGCATCTATGGTCCAAAAGGGTGGTTATCACTATGAAATTCCTTTCTAAATAACTCATCTGCAATTATTGACATGATGGTTCTTTTTTTTTTAACAAGAAGATTCCATTTCTGGTTTCAACACTGAAATGATTTTTTAATTGAGAAAGCAGTATCAGGCTCTCCCTATTTAAGAAGTGGGATCATGTTTTAAGGGGAAAAAGTGATACCAGTTTACCAACCAAACAAAATCACTGCAGCCCCCAGCGCACCCTCCACGCCTGCTGGTGTTGATAGTACTTTGGACCCAGCCGAACACGGGGACCTCATAATTTGGTGCATGGGAGGGTTTTTTTTTTCTTAAGGCTGTCCTTTTAAAAATAAGCAAACGAATAGTGAAATGCATTTGACTGCCCTTGCTTTGTATCCTTGAAATGTGATTTCTTTACCTGTCTCTTCAAAGAGACAGTAGCAGTTTCCACATGTCCTATCAAAGAGATTATCGGTGCCTTTTTTCTTTTTTCAAATAGGTACATAACATCCCTCCCTACCTGTCCCCATAAAACTTAACGACTGAAAGGGAAACCAAAGTCATGTTAAAATTAGGTAGATAGAGTACTTTTCCTTTGATGATGTCACTTACACACCAAATTTAAGAAACACACTCACGGACTCTGTGGGAATTCAAATTGTCCTTGAACTTGTTTATTTACAGGCTCTACAGTTGCACCATCAATAGCATATTACCATGACTTTTCTATTGCAGGCAGCTTTTTGGAAATAAGAATAAAGAACAGGGATTTCTTTCGATTTTATATGCAAACGTCAAGGAAAGAGAAGACTTTCAAAGAGAAACATAAATGCTAACATTTCAGAAGTTTTACAGAGATGTTTCTAGATTACTCCTTTTTAGAAAATCTACTTCTGTCGGGGGGAAAAATACACGTGCTTAGTCAATCCCCACAGTGTGTAAGGTTGCCTAGAGACGAGCCGCCGGCCACCTTACCTCTGACACTCAGTCACTTCGGGCTCCTCAGGTGGCGGGCTGCCCTCCGATTTCTTCCAGCCGATGACGTACTTGCTCACTGCCCCTTGCCTGTGGTAGGGCTTGGACACGGACCCAGGGACCTGCTGGGCACTGCTGTGAGACACGATGTAGACTTTGGATGTATCCAGAGACCCACTATTTTTGGAACAGTGAGCTGAAGGGCTTCCTGAATGGTGTGAACCACTGAGGAGAAAAACAGACAAAGACTGTCATAGAACCAGATTCCAGCATTGCTGGCATGCCTCCAGATTCAGGGCCACCGTGCGTTACCCCTGGGAATGAGGCAGACCCAGCCGTCCTTCCACCATGGGCCTTGATAGAATGCCTAATTTTCCACAGGCTGAGGACGTTCATGTGAAAGCCGTACCCCTGTGGCTGGAAGGATGTTAAAAACAATCAGAAGAAAATCAGAGAGAAACACAAGCAACGTACTTAAACTGATGCTTCTAAAGACGGGAAACCCAAAAGAAGGTGCTCGAGCTCAGCTGCTGTCCAGAAAATGCCAACGTAAATCACGACAGAGTATCACGGCGCGCTCACCACACGCGCAAACATGGGAGTGTCTGACCGTGAGTGTCCAGTGTTAGCCGGGCCGGGGAGCCATGGGTGCCCTCCCGCTGCTGGTAGGAGTGAAAAGTGTGTCAGACAGTTTGGAAGGCAGTCTGGACATGACCTGCAAAGGTGTGCACTGCACGGCGTATGACCCAGCAATTCCGCTCCTCAGGGGACACCGCAGATAGACCCCTGCACGGATGCAATTGGAAAGAGGTAACAGTGTGGACAGGAGGACTGATCTTAATAGGTCCCCAACGGTGCAACCTGAATCAGCAGTAGCAAAATGGACAATCAATAAACGAGAATGGGTAAAGGGAATATGCCATGAATAAATGAGCTGAGCACACAAACAACTCGGCTGAGCCTCACAGACGTCATGCAGAAAAAGAAGCAAGTCACAAAGAATACGTCAAGTGTGATTCCATTTTTAAAGGAAGTTTATAAACAGGCAAAATAGCGTTCAGAAACATACATATTCGGTTAGTAAAACAATGAGGAGACGCGAGGGCAGGACGATCAGGAAAGCGAGTTGGTGGCTACTGAGGAAGAAGGGGCTGTGGGTGGTAGGACACGGGGATCTTCTGACACAGAAATGCCAATTCCGTATCTGGTGGCTGTGTGCATGTTTGCTGTATGACCACACGATAGAACAGCCACAAAATAAAATTTAAATGATGCAATCCCTAAAACAAACGAACAAAATTGTTTAAAGTCAGTGTTTAACCTAAGGCCAGAGGGACTCCCCACTGACTGTACAACCACCTCTTGAAATATAAAAGCCTAAAGACCTTTTTTTAATTCAGGAAGATTGACAATATAACGTTTTATGAAAAATGAATAAGAACAGAGATCAGGGGATTACTCTACAAACATGAAAACATTTAAATGTTTAAATTATGGTAGGCCTCCTGGTAGGATGAAATATAACCTTATTCTGAAAACCCTGATAAGCACCCACCTTTCTAAACAACCTACATAATCAAGCAAGTATCATATGATGCAGGCAGTAAAAAAGAAAAGTCCAAAATTAAGAATGGTTATTAAAATGGACTTGTTATAACATTTAAAAGGAAGTAGGGTAACAAAATAAACCAACTCATTTTTGACAGTTTACATAGCTGGAGACACTGTGGTATAGGAAAAATTAAAAAACAAACAAAACAAAACAAATAAAACATCTCATTTACTACTATGAAGTAACTCAGCTGCTGGTGGTAGGTCTGGCATTCCTGCGTGGGACTCAAAGCAACTTCAGTCTGGGCTCTAGAACGTGGAATCCGGGGGCAGATATTTCCTGCCTTCCCAGCCCCAAGCTACCCAAGGAAGAAGCAAGGACTAAGAAAGGGAGCTAATGAACTCTTTTCATTTGCTGGGGTGCCCACCTGGGAGTCACCTCCCAAAATGAAAGCTCCACATCCAGGCAATGGGGTCTGAAGGCCTGTATATTTTCCCCTTAAGCTGCTTATTTTGAAAAACTTCAGATCTGGGGTAAGGTGTAAAAATAGGAGAAAAACGCCCATCCATCCTTCATCTACAGCCACGAACTATTACTATCTTGCTACATCTGCATTATTCCTCTGTACATATATTCCTTCCTGAACCATCTGAGAATTAGTTGCACTCTTGCGTTTCAGCATAGAGCCCCTAAAAATAAGAAGGACGTTCTCCCACATGGTAACAACATGATTATCACACCCAGGAAATCACACATTAATGCAGTGCTATCACCTAATATATAGTCTAAATTCTAATTTCCCAACTGCTCCCAATAATGCTTATGGTAATAATTTCCCCATTCAGAGCCCAGTGAAGGACAGTGCGTTGCCTTTAGCTACCACAAGCATCACATACCTTCAAGTCTTGATTATCCCTGAGATGTTTTATAGTCAAAGTCTTAGGGTTCCCCAAGTCTGGGACAGTTAACATGCTGCATAAGCCACTCACATGTCCTGCTGAAATGACCAAAATGAACATCTTTTGAGAATGTATTATGAATAATGATAGCAGGGTCAGAGGCCGTTCTGTGCTTTTCTATTCATTTTACAAAAGTTATTTTGCTAATTCAGACTTGATTAAAACTGTCTTTTACCCCAAGAGTAAAATATTTAACCTTAAACTCTAAGAAGATCTTGGGGTCATGGGTTTGAGCCCCACGCTGGGTATAGAGATTACTAAAGAAAATAAACTTTTTTTTAATTTTTAAATTTTATTATGTTATGTTAGTCACCATACAATACCTCATTAGTTTTTGATGTGGTGATAAATAAACTTTTAAACTCCAAGAACAAATTTACTAAATCGATTTGATGAGTAATATGGCAAAACTCTATGCTTAGCAGCAATAACATCATTATAAAAGTTTTCTCTGAAATGGGCAAATATTCTAGAATGTTGGTAATAAGCTTTTCATGAATCCTTCCCTTCTAGACTAAAGTTCTTATTTTCCAGTTTCACCTCCAACTTCCAATAACTGCTACTAAGAAAAGGGTATGAATAATGATAAACAAGCGATAATATGAGCCAATATGCAGAAGAGTCCAGAACAGGAAATCATTATTATTTTCTGCAGTTGATTCATTTCACTTTGCAAAACCTTGGTCAGGCTGATACGAATCCTACTTTGTGTTCTGAGCTCTTACCTAAGTGCCCTGCCCTTGCAGAAAGACAAAAAAAGGGGGGGGGGGGGGCTGCTGAACTAAAGGTCTGAGCAGCAGAGAGAGCAGGCTGCATCCTGCTTGTCTGCTTGTCCTGCTTTCTGGATGACTCCCACGTACCCCTCCACCTGCCACAGAAGCTTGTCTTAAAGAGTTTTAAGTCCTCCGTCTCCCTCAGCCCAGTCCTGGAATCCTACCACATATACAACTCCATGCTTGCTTTCCTCCTGGACGGCTGCTGGGGAGCAAGCATGTGGGCGCTGGGGCTGGTGGAGCTGGCGGTACAGGAGCTGAGTCTGAGTATTAAGAGCATGCCATGCACTGATCTGGGCTCCTGAAAATCAGACCTGGGAACGGCTGATCCCACGTGCCTCCTACTTTTCCAAGGGAAACCCCCCAGTGGGTTTATGAACTCAGTCAGTAAGCATTTACCAAGCACTCTTCCTATATGCCCTCCTTTGTGTCCCAAGGAGTCCAAGGCCCACCATGTGCAGAGAAGTGCACTAAGTTCTGTGGATACACAATGAACAGGACAGGTCAAGGGCCTTCCAGCCTCCGGGACGCTCCGGTGAAGGGAGGTACCAGTGAGCTACAGTTGTACGCGCAGAGATGCACAGAAAGCACAAACCATTTCAGCCAGGGGTGAGTGCTAACCAGAAAGTAAAACGGGATGGGATCCAGAGTGCGTGGGGGCCGGGGTGTGACCTCAGCCTGGATGGTCAGCCCTGGCATCAGCCCCTACAACAAGTTCATTCTGCTCCTTCTGCTACTTGGGCTACTCCCAGTCACAACCCAGACCCTTGAGCGCTGGGCCTCAGCTCCCCAGTGACCACGCATCAGCTCGAACAGAGACAGGAGAGGAATGTGGGGGGCTGGTGATTTTGTCATCACAAACATGCTGGCCCTTCAGGGTCTAGAGAATCTGACAGAGGCTTTCATGAGCAAAATTCCTTTTACCTCCACCTGCAGAGACTTTAAATCTTAGTGTTAAATATTTTAAAGGTAAAGTATCAATATATTTAATGCTTAAAGTATTTCAAGATAAAATACTTATATTTTATACATACATAGATATAACAATCTTTAAGAATTTTAAGTATTTTAAAAACTTCAAAATGTTTTAAGTCTTATTTTCTCTAGTTCTCCTGCGCAGGTCAGAGGACAGAAGGAAGTATTCAAAAGATTCAATTTAATGACTGAATTTCGTACTGAATCACAAGAAAACCCCAGCCAGGTGGTAAAGATTCCAGTCCCTCAACATATATCATTTCCACAACAGCTGTGCACACATTCAGCTTAAAGTGGTAGAAAAAAGTAAAATCAATCAGAAATTCAATCTCCCACTTTTATATACTTTCTAATAGCCTCACCCATTAAATTAATGAATGGTTAAGGTATTCAAGAAAATCCACTTCAAATGCCTATAAATATCCCTACCTCTATTTATAAACGAATATGCTCTCAAAGCGGCTTCCAGAAATTTTCCTTAATAGTGCTACAAAATTCTATTTGCGATGCCCATTACATTTGTCTAATAAGGTCTCCTGAAGTCAGCTGTTTTACAAAACTTGTAAACTCTGAACAAGACATTAGGTGGGTATAAAATCCCAAGATGATTTCTATAGTATACCCAGTTTTCAACTGTCCTGGAAGTTGGATAGGAATAATGCAGGTAACCGAAGTCCCTGCTAATATGTCTATATTATATCAGTTATTTATCACTAAACATATTTTAAGTCAAATTATTAAAGAGACCTGGTCAACGGTAGTAAGAACATCTATTTTGAAAATAATCTCCATATCCCATGCTCCCTCTGCCCCAACAGAAGGAGACTGAGTGTGGGTGGACCCTTAGGATTCCCCTGTCTGGCAACCGCTCCCCCTTTTCCTGGTGAAACAATACCCCGATTTTCTTCTGGGGAAGCAGCTGTCTTCACTGCCCCTCAGCCGCATGGTTCAGCGGGGGCGTGGGGGGTGGGGACCGGCCCTATCGAGGAGGGACTTTGCCTGCCTCAGACAGTGGTGCCCCCTACCACAGTGGTAAAACCAAGGGGACGTGAGGTGATAATATGCAGATGGGGGTGGTAGAGTTTTTGCCGAATCTAGAGAAGAACCACACTTTCTTCCTGTGGACATTGGAGCATGGGCTCGGGGGGACTGCAGGTGACACGGTCATTTTCAACCAAGAGGGGCCCCCTGAGATTTTGGGGGCTATCATGTGGAGCTTAAAGATGGAGGTTGACCCAGTCTTGGGTGGTATCATGGAGCTGCAAGCAGAAGAACCTTGACAGTTCTGGACTTTTCAGTCACAGGAGCCAAAATACTGCCTTTGTCATGTGAACCGATTAGTGGGGAGTTTGACTTGTAACATAAACACCTTCTAGTGACACGAACGGTAACTGAGACACTGATAAAGGTGTGAGCCACAGGACGAGAAAAGCGGAACAGCAGCAGTGAGTTTGCGCATGCGTGTGCAAGTCTCACAGAGATAATTTTGCACGACTTCCAGGGGAGGGAAGCTGGCTTTGAGAATGGGATCACATTGGCTTTGAGAATGGGATCGCGGCTCCTCCTGTCTCTGCCCGCTGACTGCATAGGGGGTTGCCCATCATGGCTTCAAGCAGAGGCCCCGTGAAGTCCCTGCCCCTGGTGGTGGCCATGGGAGGAAGGGAGAAGGTCTGGGGGCAGCAGTGGCCTTGAGAAGAGCTCGGGGGAAAAGCCCGACAGTAACCGGGAGCTGAGTTAGGAAGCCTTGCAGACAAGAAGGGAAATTAGGGTGGTCTGTGTGTAGGGCTTAAATTCTGTCCACTACCTGAACAAATAGATTTTCGTCTCATCTGACAGCAGAAATCACAAATTATAGGAGTTTCAAAACTGTTGTACAGACCTACATCACGTAAGAGTTTAAAACTACTTGTAACTGTGTATTAAACATCTGTACTTCCAGTACAATTCCTTTAAATTTAGCGAGTCTTTATTAAAAAGAAATTGAACTGATAATCTGAATGTACTCTCCGATGTCGGGTCCCCCACTCTGTAAGGGGGCCTTTGGAACACAGAAGCCGCGAGCACTGCCTTCATCGGGGAGAGCTACGCACAGACAATGCAGGCCCCCCCCAATTACCGGGCGCTCTAACCTGAGTACTGTCCAGCTTCTGTCCACGTCTCCCAATAACTTAGGAACAGATTAAACTGGGAAAGAGAGGTCAGTGGCCTGACTCAAGCAATTACTATCTGTGCACAGTTCTCTCTCGAGTTAAAAGAGGAGGTAAAGTTACCAGCCACGCTAGTGACTTCCTGGTGTGCAAATTTCATAATCAGACTTCCAAAATAAGCACTTCACCCGAAGTCAGGTGGCTGGGCGGCCAGGTGACAAGACACCTTGCTGCTCCCGTTTCAGGCCCCTCCCCGACCCCCGCGGGACCCGGGGGCACCGGTCGGGCGGGGGGCACTGACCTGGAATGAGATGAGATCTCGCTGAGGTCACCCATGCTGCCGTTGGCCGCGCTGCCCGCCGAGATGGCCGGCGCGTAGCCGTGTACCGCGAACATCTTCGCCTGCTCGTCTTCGGGCCCCGAGATGTCGACTGAGTCGGCCCACTGCTCAGCGCGGCTGTGGATCACCGACCTGCTGCCCGCCAGGTGCACGGGGCCCAGGACCGCAGCGGGCATGCAGGGGGCCGTGTCGATGCCGCTGTCCGTGGAGGCCCCCTTGATGTAGGTCAGCCCCAGCAGCTCCGGGTCCATCAGGTCCCCAGACCCAAAGTGCTTGTCGTCACTGTTGCTGGACGTGTTACTGGAGAGCGTGTTGCTGCTGGAGTGACTGGAGCAACTTTTGTCTCCAATCTTGGGAAGAGAGAAATGGGAAGGCTTCAGACAGAGCCCATACTTTGTTTCTTTGTGAAGACGATTAGTCTCACCCAAATGCACAAAGCTACAGAACAGATGATCGCCCCTGAACCCTTTCTACTCGCTCTTCAACATGAGGCAAGGAGAGAATTCGCTTAAAAAAAAAAAAAAAATCTGATTTGATGCAGAAGTCCCAGATTCCTAATTCCTCTCACAATTCATTTTAAGTTAAATGGGATCTTCTCAAGCCTCTGTTCAATTATTCGTGCCCAGCGCACGGAAGTATGACCACGGTGTCACTAACCAGAAAATAATCAACACATGTTACACAGACTGGGAAAGCACATGGAAAATTACATAAAGGGGGAGAGCAGCCTTTTACCAAGAAAATTCTCCTGTGACAAAGTACAGTGCCAGCCCTGGGTGTGGGCAGATGACTCGGGTTTGAATCACAGTGGCACGGTGTTGTCCCATCACTCAGCCCCTCTCTGTGCTCCTAACACTGAGCTCGGGTGATTGGTACGCGGACCCAGCAAGATCATACACTGTAATGTCCCGCAGCTGCAAAGCGCAATGTAGTGTAAGTGACTCCTCTGAGAGAGCCCAAGTCACCGGGTGCCCCAGGTGCTAGTGTGCAGGGGCTCTCTTTGCGGTCCCTGGAAGAGAAAAGATGTCCCCATCTGACCGAGGTGCCCCTAGAGACACGGCTCCTCTGCGTAGCCCGGGAACACCTACGAGGCCTGAAGCACCAGCGAAGGGTGGGATCGTGAGGACAAGACCATGCCCTGACCTGTCGTAAAGTGGCTTGGCTTTTCTTCTTCAGGCCACCCCATCAGCTCCTTATGCACACCCACCTGCCCTTGACCTTTTCAGTGCACTGATACTCTCCGGGTCTACTCCTAGACCTGCCTTCCTTTGTTTAAACCACCGTTAGAGATTTGTGAAGGTGGAATTCTAGGGATACTGTTAGGCTGACTCAAGACAAGGTCCCAACAGTGCTAAGGGCAGGAATGTCACATGTGTTCCCAAGCCCCCGCGCTGTAAAGCTCGCCAAGGACTCCTGAAGGAAGACGGAAAAAGCAACTAAGTCAGAACACGGTAAAATTTCTTCACCTGCAAGTTTTCAAAACTAAGCTACTTTAAAATGTTGGCTTTAGGGGCGCCTGGGTGGCTCAGTCGTTAAGCGTCTGCCTTCAGCTCAGGTCATGATCCCAGGGTTCTGGGATCGAGCCCCGCACTGGGCTCCCTGCTCAGCGGGAAGCCTGCTTCTCCCTCTCTCACTCCCCCTGCTTGTGTTCCCTCTCTCACTGTGTCTCTATCAAATAAATAAAATCTTTAAAAAAATAAAAAAATAAAAAAAATAAAATAAAATGTTGGCTTTAGGGCACCTGGGTGGCTCAGTCGGTGAAGTGTCTGCCTTCGGCTCAGGTCATGATCTCAGGGTCCTGGGATCGAGCCCTGCATCGGGCTCCCTGCTCAGCAGAGAGCCTGCTTCTCCTTCTCACTCTCCCTCTGCACTCTCTCTCTCTCTCAAATAAATACATAAAATCTTTAAAATAAATAAAAGTAAAATGTTGGTTTTATGTGGCAACGACCCACAATTCATGTTTCACGTTCGACAGAAAGTTTTGCTTCATCGAGCGACAGCAGCTTGTAAGCTCACCCAGCGGGTGAAGAGTAAAGGAACAGTAAATGAAACACTGCATGCAAATGACCACGAGCCACGTGCCGGGCGTGGTGGGACCACTGCCTGCAGGGTAGTTAGCAGCCACAAGCATTACTGGGAACCATCTGGAACTGCACAGTAAGTGGCCAGCTATGGGCAGAGCTGCTCCGACCACACATGCCACTTCACAGTTTCCGGCCATGCCCACCAGCTAATGCCCACAAGGGGGTGAAGAGTTCACAGATAAAAATAGGACTGTGATTTAGTAACTATTACACTGGGTATCAGGGATCAAAAGGCTGAGGGTATAATCTTGGCTTTGCCAATAATTTACTGTGTGACCTTTCTTTAAGGTTCTTTACAAATCAAGGAGGGGAGAAAAAAGGAACTTACCTTCTTTTTTTTTTTTTTTAAAGATTTTATTTATTTATTTGACAGAGAAAGACACAGCGAGAGAGGGAACACAAATGGGGAGTGGGAGAGGGAGAAGCAGACTCCCCGCCGAGCAGGGAGCCCGATGCGGGACTCGATCCCGGGACTCCAGGATCATGACCTGAGCCGAAGGCAGTCGCTTAACCAACTGAGCCACCCAGGCGCCCAGGAACTTACCTTCTTTACTCATTTTTACCTCGCCCCCACTGAGAGTCCCTGGCAGAACTGCTAATGCTGTGTGCTGAGATGCCTCAGAACGGCTGTGCGAGAGATTAGCCCGCCAATGAAGGACTTACGTGGGAAAGCTTATTGGGGGAGTCCTTGCAACTTCCATCCTTCGGCAGGGCTCTTTCTTTGTAGGAACTCAGGACCTTGGAGGGCGGGCCATGCCATTTGGTTTCTGTCACATAAAGAAGAGAAGAGTTGAATATCTAATTTCTAGTGTTAACAAAAGAGCAAAGCAAACACAGAAGCAGGACAACAAAATGGTCTGGTAGAAATGAACAGGACTGTGGTCCTGGAACTTTCTGGTCTCACCGGACTCTAATAAGAGTCCACAGAACAACTACCATAAAGCTAATGTTCCATGTCCGTGGGCACCACAAGTACCGTGGCCCATGACCGTGTCCCCTGTGACACTGGGAGACCCAGCCGACCACACGGGCATCGTCACAGGATGGTGCTCACCATGGGATGAACGCACGCATGAATGAATGAATGAATGGACAAGGGATGGGAGAAAAGAGGGAGCAGGATGGGAGGGCTGGCCAGCTGACCAGCCGCATGTCTTATTACCCAGGTGCCTGCTTCCTTCCAGGCTGTCCTCCCGTTCCCTGGCTCCTTCACACTCCAAAGGGCCCGCGCCCTGGGGCTTGAGCAGCAGAGGAGAGTGGCATCTGCAAAGAGCACAGAACTGAGTGGCTGCTGGCCAGGCCCCCCCTCGCATACCCGCTGTGGTGTTGCTCCCGCGCGGCCCATCCCGGAAACCCCCCCGAGGCTGCTTCCGGCAACCGGAAACGCCGCTGTCTGCCGGCCCAGCCCTGCCAGACAAGCTTCAAGCACCTGGACTCGGGGACTCTCGTTTCCCCACTGGCTCAACAGAGGCACCTGGATGACAGCCATTTACAGACACAAAAGGGCTGCCGAAGCCAGGAGGCTGGAGGACTGTCCAGGGTCAGAGAGGCTGTCCCCAGGAAGCCGAGTTGGGGCTCATGCTTTTGTTTCGTTTCGTTTTGTTTTCTCTTGTGCTGAGAGTACACGGCGCTGATACTTCATGTCAACTTTTTTAAGGAAAAGAAAGTAAGATGGACCGGCTCGAGACTACTTCTAGGTGGACTTTGTTTTATGAAAACCCCACAGATGACAATAAAATCTGACAAAAGAAAGAAATCCCAGGAACGTTCTTCCTGCTACCAAGTGATTTCTTACTTAGAGGATTCTGTGACAGATCCTGGTTTGCAGAAAAAGCCAGAAATGGCTTTTCCACTGATTAAAAAAAAAAAAAAAATCCCCTCTACTTTTCAAATGC
The DNA here is from genome assembly GCF_011800145.1 of Mirounga leonina. Classification (NCBI taxonomy): domain Eukaryota; kingdom Metazoa; phylum Chordata; class Mammalia; order Carnivora; family Phocidae; genus Mirounga; species Mirounga leonina. The sequence continues at coordinate 3,311,008 of NW_023270380.1, forward strand.
AACTCGATTGAGAAAAATGTCTTTACGTTCAAGAACTCCATCTATTACCTAAGGTAGCGAACACATGTAACTCTGACTGCCAACATCTACTTCTAAGCCCAGACCAGAAGGCAGCGGGTTCCAGGGAAAGACGTTTCCCTCTGCACCTGAGAGAGCAGTAACAGAAAGCCACTGTTCCCCCAGGGAGACCCTTCTCGTCTGACCTGGCCATTCTCTCATCTCCGGATTCAATTAAGAGCAATACAGGCAAACGATGTTGCCAGGAGCACCTCTTCCTCCTGGAAGTTGTGAATGTTTCCCGAGTTTCTGCAGCTGTCAATTCAGCATGTGTGTGTCCCCAGGCATCCTTGGGTGCTACCTGACCTGCCGGCCGTTGGAGGCGACCCCCCCGCACACACTCCAAGGGACAGTCCTCAGCCCGATGTGTGAGGTGCCCTTGTACTGTTCTCAAACAGGAGGCAGGACAAGACTGCCAAATGCTAAAGCTGCTTCTCCGACCTGGGGCTGTGTTTCGGAGAAGACGCGCTTCCCAGAGAGGCTGGGAATTTACTCCTCCATGGCAATTTAAGCGAGGGGGAGACTGCCAAGGGCTACTGTCTGTAGAGTCCCCACACCCTTCATTTTCACAAAGACTTTCCTTATTAAAATGAGAAAACAGGCAGGCTCCGAATATGGACAAATGAGCTCTACTTACATAGAAATGATGAGCTTTTGGGCCTGGACAAGTGACTTATTAAAAGCCTGTCTGGCATTTTTACATCCCCCAAATGGCCTCGTACATAGCAGGCACACAGTAAATGCTTCTGTGCGAGTCCCTGACCAGGTCCCTCCCAGGGGCCAGCAATGAGGGAAGACTGAGCAGTACCCGTCATACGCCGCTTGTGGTCTCCAGGGTCCGCTGCTGCCAGGCCCAGGGTCACTGGAGGACGACTGGTTGCTGGGTGAACTTCTGAAATGGTGACTAGAATTATTAACAGGGCACCGAGGTATCTGCGGGGCGCCAACATCGGGACCTGGCCCGTTTCGTTTCACCAATGAACTCATTTTACAGTGACAAAGAAAAGGAAGAAATACACATCGCAGAGTAAAACAGAATGAACTGTGGACAAACAGACCAAGAACGGGTGATGCCGGAGACATCGGGTGGCTCATGGTTGGCAGTTTATTACAGGAAAGAGATGTAGCAGGAATAAGCCTTCACCATCTGAAGATTTTAAAGCACAGTAATGACTCCAGTGAAATATGGAAGGACCACAATAGAACCCACCAGAATACAGAATTATGAAAACATTACTACTACTTGTTCAATGAAAACTTAACGCAAGGCATGTTCTGGTCCTGTATTTAAAACCAATGCAGACAGAGAACTCTAAATTTGTCAAAACCATTTATTTTCACACATCTATTGGATGCAATCCTATTTATTTCAGACACACAAAAATAAGTAATACTCATGAGAATGCACTTGATAAAGATGTGCTCACCAAGTTTCCATTTTGCTGCTAGAACCCTCCAGACCTTTTTTTCCCCCTATAATTTACTAAATTTTACTTTAATAAGGGAGGCTCTTGTAGACCCTGCAGATCCCTTTCCTTCTACCTGGGCTACTCATGTGCCCTTCTTTAAATATGGGGAGTTTATAAACTCAGCGGACCTCTGAGGAAGGAGACCCAGAGCCAAGATAATTTAATGTTAAATCAAAGGAACACTGTTTCTGCATTCAACCTCTAAACAATAAACTGGAGAAAGGAGAGAAAGACCTCATGTTTTAATCTTACCAACTATCAGCAATACTTATATAGGCCTACTACATGTCAGGAATGGGTCTGAGCAGTTTGCAATTACTGATACAGTCCATCTTCATAATGCCTGCAGAGGTCTCTGTTATTACTAAGTTTATTTTTCAGATGAGGAAATTGGAGGTGGGAGAGGATGAGTAATAGTCGAGGTGAGCATACACCAGGTAAGCAGCCTGGCTCAGCACCCTTGCTTCCAACAACTCTATTAGACCAGAGAGCCCGGCAAACCAGTTTGAGGAAACTCATGGTGTCTCCATGGCCCGTAAGTTACGAAAAAATGAAAACAAAAGCAGTAGAAATTAGTAACAAAACAAATTTGCCAATTATGCACCCTGAATTCCCACCAGCCACTAATACCACAGATGCACTTTTAAACAAGTGGATACTCTCACTGAAAAATTAATTCTAGGGGCGCCTGAGTGGCTCAGCCGATTGAGCGTCCGACTCTTGGTTTTGGCTCAGGTCATGGTCTTATGAGTTGTAAGATCAAGCCCCGTGTCAGGCTCCCTGCTCAGTGGGGAGTCTGCTTGAAGATTCTCTCCCTCTGCCCATCTCCCCAGTCTCTCTCTCTCTCTCTCTCTCAAATAGATAAATCTTAAAAAAAAAAAAAAAAAAAAAGAAAAATTAATTTTCAACTTAACTCAGTTTGCTTAAAATAAGAAAAAAGAAGCAAGGAAATGCTAATGATCTTGGGACCTCTTAAAATACTATACACATTAGGATGATGGGATTTAGTCACTGATTTTGCAGTTTTATTTATACTCAAGACTGCTTGCACCTATCTAGAGGCTCATGAAGAATCCCTTCTCGGGTGTCTTGCCCAAGACGGTGGAGGGAGCGAGGTGACCAGGAGGACCAGGGGAGGGAAAGGCACGGCGCTGGTGGGTTGGTCTGGGGTAGGACCTACATGGTACGAGCAGCACCACCGGGCGAGGCGAGGGGCAGATCCCAAGCGCCACTGCATCTGGGGCCTGCCCTACAGCCGCACCTGCCAACTGGTGCAGAACAAGCAGACTTAGAAACAAGCCAAATAAGAAGGTCCCCCCTGTAATGTCAAGTTCTAACCCCAGCGTTCTGCAAGGGCCGTCCCAGAGGAAAGGTGCAGCCTCACCTCGTGCCATCGGGCAGCTTCCGGTCGAAGGAGGTGCTTCGAGGGATGGCAGCCTGGGCCTGCTGTAGCAGCTGCTGGCACTGCAGTCGGTCCGGTGTGCCGGGGACGGGGGAGGCCCGGGCCAGGGGCTGCAGGGCCGGGGTGGGCACACGGTGCCACGTGGTGTTCCTCCGGAAGGGTGTTTTGTACTCACACGGGGTGCCTTCACTGTCCAGCTTATACTCCACCATGGGGATCCGGCAGAGCTCCGAACACCCTCTGTTGGGCCGAGAAGAGCAGGTAAGTAGGGAGGCTCAGTGCCAGGCCATCAGCATGCCTGCTTGTGGCTTCCAGATGACGGAGGAGAGCCATCCACCCCCAGGAGTGTCCCTGGCTTATGGGGACTCTGTTCATGACCCAGTGGGAACCAGTAGCATCCAGTATCATGCTTGTGGCTCTGGTTAATTGACAGATATTGCTTTAGGCATTATGTGTCTATATCCTGTCTCTCTGGGTCGTTCGCAAACTTCTTAGACCCGAATGTATCTTTATCCAATTTGCATATGTGGAATCATACACACTGAACACGGGGCAATAAATACACTTGAAGAGATTAAAAATGCCTCATATGAAATCTGAACAGATTCAAAAGAAGTACAGTTATATAACTAGGAATTAGTCACAGGTCACCTTTTCTATGGAGTCTGAGAAAAGTGAAAAACAAAATTAGTAAACGCTGTCACAGTCAAGGGGAAACCCGAGTGCCCATCCGGTCAAAGTGGGGTTCTTAGTTACCATGTCGCTCTCTTAAACTAGCGTTACCGTTCCCCAAATGTCATCTGCTGGAGTGCTCTCTCATGTGCTTAGGTGACCAGTCAGGAACGTAAGACCTGTTAGCCTCAAACTGTGACTTAAGCCAGACATCTCTCAAGTTTCTCATTAATTACGCAGTGCAAATGGTACTATTAACCTGACCAAAGCCAGCCTGTGCAACCAGCTGGCATGGTATGGCAAGGACACAGAAGACAGGGTAAGTTTCAAGTCTGAGCGCCAGGGCACATCATCCCAGTTTAGCGTGTTCATAGAGCTGGTGCCTCTCCATTCCAGAGTCAACAGAGAAACTTGCTAATATTCACCCCCTGAGAAATCCACTAGGGTAAGGTGTGGTTCTTTAAAAAGGAGACTTCCCATTCTCAAGATGGTAGAGGAACATTTCAGCCTCTTTTCAAAATCATTATATAAGAATGAGGAGAACAAGAAACAGAAACAAACTTGCCCACCTATAAAACTTCAGACAGCTGAAACTCTAAACCACAGCAATCACAGATGGAAGGCAAAACCCAAGAGTGTGCAGAGGGAGCAAGGAGAGACAAGACCACTCCCTTTACACAACCCCGAAGGGGCACAGGGACGGGAAGCACCAGGCACTGCAGGAGGCAAAAGTGAGAGAGAAGGCTTAAGAGGGGGTAATTTAGAAAAGAGAGAACAAAGAAAAGTTGGACCCTGGGCACCATCAGCACCACATGGCACCAGGGTCTAGTCAGGCAATAACGACCCCTGACTCTAGGGGGCAGGAGCAATGGTCTGGGGAACTCCATGTGAAGGATCCAGACTCCAGGGAAAGAGGAGAGCATGGCTGAAAACAAAAGATTAAGTGAAAGCCTCACTGGAAAATGAGACCCAGAGTCATTTCCCCTTCCTTCAAACCCAACTTCAGAATGCTGATCAGTCTACAAAGACCAACGAGGATCTTCCTCTGGTGAAAAGACAAGGAGATGTAATTAGATGTAAGCCACCCAATCACCCTGCAGTGAGGCTCACCAACCAACCATACCCCTAGAGAATAAGAAAGAACTTTTGAAATTTAAAAACATGATAGCTAAAATTCAAAATAAAAAAAAATCTACTAAGACTAAGGTAAACTGAGGAACTCTCCCAAAACATTACAGGAGAGCAAGCATACAAAAATTAGTTCGATCCAAGTAGTCTAATGTATACCTAACAGAGGTACCAGAAAGAGAAGAGGGGGGAAAAGATGGGGAGGAAATTATTAAGAAACCATGCAGGAAAATCTCCATAATTAAAAATAGGTAAAACCAGATTAAAAGGTCCAAAGAGTGCCCAGTGCAATGAGTGAAGAAAGGTCTGTCTACATACATACATACGTAGGATCGAATGAAACTTTTGGAGGCGATGGAGTTGATTATGGTGAGGGTTCCATGGCTGTATACTTATCTCCAGACTCACTGAGCTGTGTGCATTAGATGTATACAGTTTTGTTATGTCAGTCATACCTCAATAAAGTCTTTTTCAGACATCATGTGGAACTCGAACTCTTGGGTTACAGAGGAGATCCTGAGTTTCTGTGGGGACAGGATGTAGGAAAGGGGGGCCGGCCTCACACAAAGGGTCAGGGCATGGAACAGCTTCATGCTTCTCAGCAGCATTACTGGATGAAAGTTACTTCTCACCCATCAAATCAATAGTCCTTGGAGCTTGGGATGAAGAAACAGGTAGGAATATAACAATGGCCTGCTTTTTGGCTTGGGAAACCAAATGGATGGTTGGTGCTACCCTCTGAGAAGAGAAGAGAAGGAGACTGAATAAACCATCCGAAAGAGATACTCATGCCTGTTTTAGTAAACCTGACTTCATCTTTTATTTTAACTTTTCTTCCCTCAAAGCAAAATTCATCTTTTACCTAGGCAAGTTGAAATTGCCCTGGATTTCCTGAATGCGTTAAATGATTGGTCAACTCTGATAAGCCCAGATTTACACTGGATTGCATGACTATTATTATTATCATTATTATTTTATAAAATTCCAAGGCTCTACAACATTGACTCATGGACTTGTACTGTTTCCAAGTGTTTTTCTCTTTAACTAGATGACACATCCCTGGGACTACTGATTCATCCATTCGACCAACAACCTAATTAGAAATCATAAATGTGGGATATGACAGTTATATCAAAATATCAAGAAAACCTACTCTTGTCTTCCACCCTATTCAGTGCTCTAAGCAAGTCACTGGATAGTCAGGCGAACCCTGGTCTTTGGTCTCAAAGGCTGCAGGTGCCCGAAGAGTACAGGTCAGGGAATCCTTAAAGGCAGAGACTTATCCAAGTGAAGAGTCTTGGAGTTATATTTGAATGAAAGGAACATGAACCTTGAATCTTGTGGACCAAAGGGCAACGTGTATCTCCAGTGCGTGTTTGGGTTCCTAGTTTACTAGGCCAGGCTTAAAAGGAAGAGAAAGTAAAGAGAAGATAGATGGCTGAGGCGTGTGGAATATTTAATTCATGCTCATCAATTGTAGCCTTTAATAAGACGTTGTAATTTAGCTTGAATCTTTGAGGAAAAACATTATATAAATGCATAATCATGACTAATATTTTAGAGAGCGCTGACAAAAACGTGTGCAAACGCATGAGGTTGAGGGGAGATTCAGGGTGGAATTATTTCATTTCCAAACTTTTGCACAAAGTCATATGTAAATGATCTTCTTAATACTAAAAACTGGCATTCTTTTGCCCTAATAAAGAACAGCTATTTTTGCAAGAATGGCTTTATTTGAAAATCAAAATTAATTTTGTGAGTATGTGACACTTTTATAGCAACTACTCTTATAAGCTAGGTTTCTGCTTTGTTTACTTCTAGGACTAAACCATCAAATAAATACCACTAATTTTAACATACCATCAAACCTAGTCAAACATAGTTCTGTTCTAAGAAATGTCTGGAAGGACACAGAAAATTCAATGAAATTTTAGGGAAATAGGAAGAGGTCTAAAATAAGAGTTTCCAATTAGCCTACAGCAGAGGTCCTCCTGCTGCAGTGAGTACAAGAAACTCCTCCCCCTCTGCACCTGCACCTGTTCCTGTCCCCGCACACACCCCTCTTGCCTCTGTGGCTAGTTCTAGCGCAGGATGCCAGGCGAGATCTCCCTGCCCCTCTGAAGCATCAAGCCCTGAAAGGGCACACAGCAAGGATTTCTGACCACTAGGTAAAGACCAACCGAAACCCAAATGGATGAAATGCAAGAAGACCTAGCACAAAAAGACATTTCCCCCCAAAGTGAACTGCTAATTTTGTGTGTAACTGAAACAGGTTTTGCTGCTGTTGTTGTTTTTAAGAAAAGACAAGCTTTTAGCTTTCTTGCATTAGTTACAAATTCAGACCTCACCGAGAAATGCCCTCGGCTTCCTTTCGACATACACCAAATCAAGTCCACGGACATGAACTGCATTTCTAGCTTCTGGCACACTTTTCACAGGTTGCTTGACAAACGAAGACACTGGATGATGTTAGAGAGGGCTGTGGGGATCACTTACATGTGAGCATACTGATTTCCTCTTTGCTCAATAACCAATGTGCATGTCACCTATTTATGCTTCTAATTAACATGCCAGGTAGAGATCAATACACACTCCGTTTCAGGGTTAAAAATACATATAACTGTTAACATTGCTTGTCTAGCCAGGAACTTCTCTGGGTCTAACACTGCTCTGTAATATTAGAAGGAAGGCAAGAACATTCTCTGGACCAAAGTGGTCATAAAACGTGTGCTCACTGAACACGGGGTATTACAAAACTGTGAGACTGACAAGCAATCCAATAGCTGGAGCCCTCAGAGCATCTTAGATTTTACTGCTTTACTCTGCAGAATGCTACTCCTTGTCCTTCTGAACTTAGCACCATGGGCTTTCTGGGATGGCTTATTCCCAGACCAGGGACACCCGTCTACGTCCTTGTATCCACACTGATCAGCGCTCTCCCTGCCTCCTGCAGCCTGAAGTGGTTTCCCACCGGCAGGGTCCTAGGGCAGGCAGCTGCTACTGCTTCCCGGCCTCTGGACACGGCGGGCAGGGACGTGGTGCTCACTCGGGGGTCACAGTTACAGGCACCCATCTGCACTGCCAAGCACCGCACTTACGCATCTCTAACTTTAGAGACACCCTGCAAGGTCCCCAATGGGCTTCCGCCCCCACAGACTGATGTTTTCAAATGACACCTCCAGTTTCCTGGAAGAATCCTCCATTAGCCGTCAGTCATTCAAGCATTTGAAGGCAGAATCACCGCTAGCCAGGCTGTGGTCCCTGTTCTGAAGGCTCATTGCCACCTTTGAGCCTGACTATCAAGGCCATCATGGGTGGCTCACCCAGAGGGGCCACAGCACACTCTCCTCTACCCATCCTCAGCAGGATCCCTCCCCAGGAATCACACTGTTCTCCATTAAAGACACAGTTTGGGCTCTTGGCTCAAAACCCAGAGCTGTCAACGTGTAAGAAACAGCACTGTCTCTTTGGACCCACATTAAATCATAGGAACTATGCAAGCTTTTGGAAGCGCCAGCTTCACAAGAAAGAGGTCAGTTACAAATAGATACTACTATTTTTTTCCTTTTATAAAACAGAAAAAGCTAATATTAAACAGCAAAAGGTACATCAGTGTTCATGAAAGTTCTTCCCAGATAATATGTAGATGTGTAGAACTATAGAATGGCAAAGTTTATATAATAATCAGAACTGCATAAAATTTTAGAGCTGTAAAATTCCCTTCACTTATAGAACAATACATCATTATCCTATTACTTCCTTCTTTTTTTTTTTAAAGATTTTATTTATTTGAGAGAGAGAATGAGAGAGAGCACAAGCAGGAGGAGTGGCAGAGGGAGAGGGAGAAGCAGACTCCCCACTGAGCAGGGAACCCGATGTGGGGCTCCATCCCAGGACCCCGGGATCATGACCTGAGCTAAAGGCAGACGCTTAATCGACTGAGCCACCCAGGCGCCCCTGTTACTTTCCTTCTTATATGAAAGTAGGACACATGAGATTATGCCACTTCAAAACTAAGAAGGGGGAAGAGTTCTATGGGATGATAACTAAGGAGAATGCTTTTGGAAAGAGGCAACATGAAACCAAAAACCTAGAAAATTGAGAAGATTGAAAGAAACAAGTTATATTCTACGAAAAAATGAAAAAGGAAGAAGCAAAAGAAAAAGGCAGTTGGACACGTTAGCTGGATCTCCACCACCGGGTAAACCATGGACCGCGCAGCCAGGGCTCAATCACATAATTGTAACTTGCATTTACTGTACTCTGAAACTGCCGATGGGTTTTACTTTTTTTGGCTGCATCACAGAGAACCTTTAACTGAACCCAATAATTGAACATAAAGCCTTACAACATACTGTCATGCTATCCTTGACTTCCAATCCACCACTCACCTTGTATGGCACGAGCCGGTTTCCATACACACCACAGCATTTCAATGTCACAAAAATGTTTGAGGGGGTACAAAGGAAATCTCCCTCCTTGAGAAGAAGGCTCAAACAGGTTGGAAAGTCGATACAACCAATCAGGGACAGGTTCATGGCTGGAACCCAGACTCCTAGCTCAGCACTCTTTCCAAAACACTTTGCCATCTCCTTAAGAGAACTATCAAAGAATCAGTAATGTGGCCCACATCATGTCAGAGTTTCCACGAGGAGCTAAGAGAATCTTTGGGAACAAAGGCGGATAGATCCCCTCAAATGAACTACCTGCTTCTTTTATATTATGCACTTTGTAAGGAACCTTTTTATAGCCCTAGGGATTGAAGTAATCACTGATATTTTAATCATTTTAATGTCTGTTATGCTAATAGCCTGCTAATAGCTAAAAGACTCTTTCCAAATCATCCAACAAGGTGACAGGGGTAATTGACGCTCATTCACTTAAATCACAAACTCTTTCTTTCTGTTGCACAAAAAAATTAAAAGCTTCCAACAGGGAGATAACCACATAGCATAACTTAACTGTAAAGGTTAGGTCAGTGTCATATATGAAATAGGTACTACATGAAATATTAATCCACTTCTCTACGTATTTCCTTAATTTTTATAGAAATAGACATCTAGACGATACATAGAAAAAGATGCATCTAGACCATAAACCCACTTGACCAAGCCCTTTGAGCAAAGGTCTTGACTTGAAAAGTTGTGTGTCACACTAAATGGGAAGCGAGGCTATCTGACCCTGAATAATTCATCAGCTTGCACCCCCCTCCTTCCTCAACAGCCACAGGGACAACTGAGTCTTCCCCTACTGTACACCCAGCACACCATTCAACTTAAAACATGGGCTCAGAAAGTTCTTCAGGAAGCCAACCTCCTTCCTTTTTTTTTCATAGAAAGCTTGAGACCAGAAATAACCTTTCACTGCATTACATCCTTCAAAGTTAAATGCAGAAGATTCCCAATAGCTATTTGGTGCCTGATTATTTTTTTTTAAAGATTTTATTTATTTTTTAGAGAGCGAGCGAGAGACAAACAGCATGAGAGGGGAGAGGGTCAGAGGGAGAAGCAGGCTCCCTGCTGAGCTGGGAGCCCGATGTGGGACTCGATCCCAGGACCCTGGGATCATGACCTGAGCCGAAGGCAGACGCTTAACCATCTGAGCCACCCAGGCGCCCTGGTGCCCGATTTTTGATGAATGGATTTCCATTAAAGAGAATGCCCATTATCCTAGCATGGTATACTTGTCACGCAAGCACCTGTTATTTGCTTAACAAAACGCTCCAGCTCACCGTCACCCTCTGAGCTCCTGTTACAATGTCAGTGGTGTTAGCATTTCAAACTGCTAAAAAGGCAGGAGCACCAAAGTGTAGATTATTGACTGCAGAGAGTGGAGTATTTTCTGCACTGAGATACTTAGTATCAAGTAAGAAATTGTTGCCATGGTTTGAGAAAACCATTTTTGAATGGAAAACCTGTATTTTAGAATGCCACATAAACAAAAAGAGTCCACGGAAGTAAAGATGATGTCCGTCCTCCCCATTTACATAGCCTCAGTGCCCTGCACAGTTTGGACACAAACCAGTTAAAGGTTAACAATGACTGAATGAGTAAACACAAGGCCACCACCTTTTTGTTCCTTCTGTAATGCAACATTCTTACTTCAAGGAGGGAGAGAAACATCTGAACTTTACATTGGAGGGACAGGGCAGAGGAGGCAGAACCTTTCACAGTTCACATTGAAAGTTATTCCTGGAGGATGCCCCTAAGATAATACCAAAGGTGGGGCGCCTGGGTGGCTCAGTCAGTTAACAGTCTGCCTTCAGCTCAGGTGGTGATCCCAGGGTCCTGGGGTTGGGCTCCTTGCTCAGCAGGGAGCCTGTTTCTCCCTCTCCCTCTGCCCATTACCCCTGTGCTCGTTATCTTTCTCTCTCAAAAAATAAATAAAATCTTAAAAAAAAAGTCAATACCAAATGTAACTGATTTTTTTTTATCCACACAAATAAGTTGGAACTCTACTTTAAAAACCTCACTTAGGTCAAGATTTCAACTCACCATCTACTTTAGATACATACATACATATATATATATATATATATATATATATATATATATATATATCTCCAACCTGCTAACTTGACAAAACTGAGTTTCCCTTCCTAGTTCAATTTCTAGAACTAGGTGCATGTACTTCAGGAAGTGGAATGGTCTAGGAACCAGCAGCAAAGCAGAACAACGTCAAGCTTTGATTTACAGAATAGCTTAAATTAAAATAAATTTATAAAGTGAGCATGACGCTTCAATAGAATGATGAGAGAACAACTATTTAGGCTCAAGAGGACATGAGACAATTTCCACTGCTTTGCATTATATAGAAGAATATGTCTGGGATGGTATGTCAACAAAGTATGAAAATTCACATGAAACAGAGGCGCCACAGCAAGAAATTTCATTTTCATGTTTATTGGACATATTTACTGTATCACTCACATTGTATAACAACTCATGCATAATTCGGATGAGTTGTTATTGCCTTTATAGCGGCCTTTTAAATTGATGCGCTTGCCTTCAAATGACATTGATAGAGTGTCAGTCACCTTTGAAGGCTAGGAGCGGGGGCAGTGGGATCCCTTGCAAAACCGAGGAAGAGCTTAATGAAGCATCTTCAGCCAAGTCTTCTTCATCTTTGCCACAGAGATGTCTGCTTGGGAAATACCCTCCTCCCTTTCAAAGCTCATTTCCATTTGAAGAGTGCTATTCCCCAACTGCCTCTTGCCACTCATTCCCTCGTCTGTGTGAATTCCGCTCCTGGTCCAACCCCAGCACGACATCAGTTAATAAGCATTCCCGAAGGGATCCTCCCTGCTCAGTGTGTTCTGGAACTCCACAAGGAAAAGGGAAAATGGCTCTGCCTTCCTTTCAAGCTGAGGGACAGCTGAATTACCATCACCCTGACACTGGAGAACGGGACTTCAAACCGTGGGGTGGCTTTTGAGAAATACTTTCCCAACTAAAGACATCATTTAATCCAGCAGCTTCTGCGTCATAAGCAAACACCTTCGGATGTGTGAACAACCGGAAGTAGTCTATTAGGGGACAGGCCTGTCCTACTGCTGATGGGGACAGACAGGATGGAGGTGAGTTATGCCCCACTGAGACCCTGCAGGAAAAAATCCAGCTGATACAAGGCAAAAATGAATCCAAGCATTTTTCACTGCATTGTTTGCGATGCTCACAAAGATTGAAGTATCTTGCAATGCATTGTCTATTTTTGTAGTCCTATGGCTCTCGCATTAAAGATACACACACACACACACACACACACGTCCATTTAAATGAATGTCCTTTTTTTTGCCCCCTCCCTGACAAGTGCTCGCAACACTGTGTGAACAAGGTGGCAGTAATTATCCGTGCCATAAATCACACGTGTGCTTGTAGCTTGAGGCAGATCCTTGTGCCAAGGAAAGTGGCACTGAGCGCTGTTTCATTTAAAAGTTTTGTATTTTAATTTTTTAAATGAGTCAAGTGCTACCCATTTCCCCTGTTAAGCCCCGCCCCACCCTCCCCAAATTGTTCCTTACAAAAATCGAACAACACAGAGGCTCAACTTGCTGGAGCACAAACGAAATTTAAAATGACATGTCATCCTTGCATCTCGGTCTAAAGCAAAGGGCTGTTATTGCGAGGATAACTTCTTGTTATGTGAAGCTGCCTGACAACAGAAAGTACTTTTATCAGGAGCCTAGACAGTCACAGCCCAAACTCACAGAAGTATGGATTTAAAAATCTACAGATCCAAATTCCCACCAAATTGGAAGATTGAATGGAAAGGCGTTAAACCTTCGTGACTTGAAGAAATGGGGGCGGGGGAGGGGGCAGGCGGAGTGTCACTACCAGGCAAATAGCGAATTCTGATCCGGGCTAAGGTAAAAATACAGAAGACAGTTATTCCAGATTAATCAGGAGAGAAATCTGTATCTTCAGGGAATGACATTAATGAGACTCTGAGGAAACAAAGGTAAAATCTCTAAATATCTTGAACAGCTTCAATAAGAACATTTGCATTTAAAACAAAGGAAGACTTCATTATGTGCAGACCAAGGCAGATAACAGATAATGCGTCCTTGGATAGAAAAGTAACAGCCGGAACTTTTAAATGGTAGTGTTTGTCTGTTTGTCTGTTTGAGCTGAAAAACAATTCAGTATTTCTCAGGAAATTGTATTCTTCTAAATCATATGTTCTAAATACCAACCATAATAACTTTAACATCTTTATTAAGCAGATCTCTTGAAAAGCCTAAAAAAAGAAATTTCTACTGAGCAACAGTAGACCAGAATTATAAACAGGCAAGAAATGTTATTTTTTTAATTCAAAAGAACACGGTAACCTTTTTGTCTAATTCCACAGCAGTAATCAACCTCTAAGACAGATAACTCACCAGATTTATAAATCTATATTTCCACCAAAGGAAGAAAGAATTCTCACTATATGGGAAAATTTCTGGGAACTGGCTTAAAATTTATTTTAAAACACTTCACTTACACAACACTGTGACTTCAAAGGTCTAAAGGACTTGCCTTTGGTTATTTCCAAGTCTCATTTTTAAGAAAATAGTTTCTGTCTTTGATTTCTTTGCACTCGTACCATTGTGTGTGATTGGTGGGATTCTTGGAAAGCAAACAGACTGGACGGGACAGAACTTGGAAAGGCAATGAGAAGCATCCTGGATATTTCCCGTGACACGCGGCAGCTACTCTCAAGACTTTCAACTCGTTCAACCTTTATTTTGTAAACCTACTGAGCAGATATAGGAAACAAGGCCACAGAAAGTCAGGCGGGTGGCAAGTGGTAAGAGATTGAACAGAAACGGACTTTTGCAATATTCTGCACATTAGCCAGGGAGGAAGGTGGTATGCCTCTGGTCTCTTTTCTAAAAAAAAGGTCCTGGTTTAGAGCTGATCTAGCTAATCAACAGTAGCAGCTAGCCACATGTGGCTAAGGAAATCTTAATTAATTGAAATGAAAAATTCACTTTCTCGGCAGCACTAGCCACAGCTCAAGTGTATGACAGCTGCGTGTGGCCAGGGGCTACTGTTTCGGATGGCGTGGATGTGGACCGTGGTCATCGTGGGAGCTGTGGCTGGACAGCGCCGGTTCAGAGGATGAAGTAAGGAGACAAAGTGCAAGGAATGACTTCAGTGACCACCGAAGTACGTCCAGAAAGTGGGCAATCATCTTGCTACTTAGAATGATAAGAACTTCTTTTAGAGCATGGAAAAACTCACATGAATATCCTAAAGTTTTTAATTTAACTAAAATGTGTGGGGTACTGATTATGCCCGAAGGTGCCACGTGCTTTACGTGCATCAGTCTTATTTAATCTTTGTAAGAGTAGTATGAGGTAGGCAATATTATAATCCCCATCTTACCGACAGCAAATGAGGTTTAGAGAGAGCACGCGCACGACCCAAGGTCACACAGCTAAGGCGTGGCTTCCAAGCCAGAGGTTGGAAGGTGGCCTGCAGGAAGTCCTTGTGAGCTGGAGTGAGAAGGCACTCTGCAGCCCAACGGTGGTCCACAGCCCACATGGATGGCTTGTTCTTAACTGGCCTTCTTTCCCCCTGGGCCTGATATATTCTTGATGTCAGGTGTGATTATTTTCTATTAACAATGAAACACCATCACCCACTAATTCCATTCTCTTCCTACTCTCCATCCATCCACCTCTGAGCTTCTTTGCATAGGGTTCTTGGGACAGCTTACGACAATGTCCCGAACCAATTCAACCTGAATGTAGTCACATCACAGAGTCTATTTGATGTTCCACTCCTCCTTCAAACATACAGTACTGATCTCTTACATATCCTGTTAAGAATCAATGACTTCATGCTATAGAAAGGAATTCTAGTGATGCAGAGTATTTCATTTGCTAAGGGCTGAGCGATGATAAAGAATATTTCCTCTTAAACATGGGTTCTCAGTGGTCCAGGTGAATCAAGCAGGTGCTCTGCTCCTTAGTTTGTAATATCTCAGCCTTTACATGGGCAGTGTCCCTGGAAATTGCTTAGAAAATTAAAATTGATCCTTTATTACACACCAATAACTTTTTTAAAGCTCTTTTTCAATTGCTCTAATGCTCGATGTCCAAACGACTTTGGCTGAAGACACACCCGACTACATGTTCTGTGGATCCTGCAGGAGCAGCTGGGACAGCACCCGCTACAGAGGCCAAGGAGGCACCAGCCCTGCTTAGGGCCTCGTATGCCTTACCTCCGGGGCGAGCCATCGTCGTGGGGCTGGATGATGACCACCTTCACGGTCACGGAAGTCCGGAGCAGGTCGATCATCTGCTCGTGGGTCAGAGTGGCCACGGCCACTTTGCAGATCTCCACGAGGCGGCTCCCTTGGCGAAGGCCAGCCTTCCAGGCAAAGCCGAAAGGTTCCACGTCTGCAACGATTCCTTCAAAATTCACGTGGAAGCCAAGCTGGCCCAGCCCATTCCTCCTCAGGGTCATTTCCACGGTCTCGCAGCCTCGCGTCACTATCTGAGGGGAAAAGAGACCGTGAGATGCCACTATGGAGCCCTCCCCCCACTCCGCAAGGTAGAGGCACGCACACGGACCTCCCAGCCCTGCCTGCCAACCTACCAGGTGACACGCTAAGCACATTACAATGCTGAGTTCACCATAATCAGCTGTTCCAGATGGACTGTAGTGATGGGAAAATGTAGTCTCTTTCGAAACCACGACAAGTTTCATCCATTAAACATTAAAAGCTACTCAATTTCATCCAACTTAAAAAATGGCCCAAACCCCTTCCCAGCTAACACTCAGAGGGTCACCCCCAGGAGGGCAGCCGCAGAAGTCAGGATGTTAGGAGATGTGCAAGTGTTCTCTGCACTGGACGTACCACTCTGTCCTCCGGGAAGCCCCCTTGGGGCTTGCCTGGGTGATGAGTACCATTGGGACCTGCTTCTCTGGGTGATGAGGACAATTTGGCTCAAACGCAGGCAGGCCTGCCAGGCTCCCAGGCTCCCTGGCATCTGCTGACAAGGTTAGTGTGCAGGATGGCGCTCTTGCAGGCAGCAGAGACCCCCCCCCCAGTGCCTGGGGGCCACCTCTCCTTCATGGGGTCCATCCTTTCGGGGCCTAGGACAACCCCAAGCAGTGGCGCTTCAGTGCTTTGACCTTCCCAAGAGCGTGAGTCCATAGCAGTGCCACAAAAAGGAATGTGGACGCAAGGTGGTCAGCATCCCACACAGCGCACTGAGGCACCGATCATTAGTTAATGCCATCCTCAAAAGCGCTCACTGAGAGTAACTTACACGCACTGAGAGAAAAACCACAGGCCATTAAATGTCACCTGATGACTACAGCATCACTTATTTGCAGGAAATTTAAAGTCGGAACGTATCATACCCGTATCCCCCAAAGCACAGAGCTAATGGATAAAGTTGCAGTTTAATAAATGCTCCATTTCCACAAAACATGCTCCGAATACCCAGATTCCTATTTAATAAGACCTATGAGTGTAAGTGCAGCTGTGGGACTGGGCTGGCTCCGTGTACATCCACTGTGTCTGTTTCCATGGTTACCCGCATGGGTATACACATTGCCCATCAACTTCCCACAGATACATGATAGCTGGGGGTTCAGGAAAACGGGACAAGGCATTGCTGGTCTTCGCGGTGAGATTTTGAAAGATCGAAACTTGCGAAGTTATGAACTGAACTAACTGGAAATTGTTGGAAAAGTACTTTTGTAATATTGTACACCCTGAATAAAATTTTCCTTCACTTCTTTTTCAATTTTGTTTTGACTACACTTTCCTACCAAAAGTCTACATATGTGTGACATATGCCCTGCCTTCATTCAAATATAAATGCAATTTTCAGGTGAGATTTAGCATCCACATATCACACTGAAGAGTGATCAAGCCTTTCCTGAGACCTATGTGTCTCTTCTCCTTATTTCTTCCAACTACCTGCTACCTGCCCTACTTTTGCATTTTGCTATTTATTTATCCCTTCTGTTCCTTGCTTCTTAACATTTGCAAAGGGTAAAGGATCAGTTATTTGGAGTTCCTTACATACTGACATGAACTCGATTACCATAGGAATATCCACGGCCCTACCTAGGACTGATCACATAATTGGTGGGGCCCAGTGCAAAATCAAAATGCAGGGCTCCTGGGTCAAAGACTATTTAGAATTTCAAGAGAGTAACAGCAGAGCACTCAGCCAAGCATGGACTCTTCTGAGAGTGGGCCCCGGAGAATGGGTCACGGGTTGCACACGAACGAAGCGGGCCCTGCCT
The DNA here is from genome assembly GCF_011800145.1 of Mirounga leonina. NCBI lineage: Eukaryota > Metazoa > Chordata > Mammalia > Carnivora > Phocidae > Mirounga > Mirounga leonina. Next base: position 3,328,491 of record NW_023270380.1, read on the forward strand.
GTCCCCTTAGGTGCCAGCTCTCATCCCTTCCTGGGTCTGTACCTGCATAACTGACACCTTTAATTTCAGTTTCCACCATGATAAAATGCACACCAAATCTACCACCTGCCAAACAGCACTCATTCCCCGTATCTGCACTATGAATGCGAGATCCTCTTGCCACTGCCCTATACCAACCTTATGTTCTAATCCCTCAACTGTCTGTGGGTTGGTTTGTTTCCAAAATCTCCTGCTGCAAGTCATCCTAGACACACAATACATTTCCTCAAACATGTTCCAGACATCAGGCACCTCCGTCAACATTAGCCACACCATTGCTTTTCTAGGAAAATGGTAGAATGGGGTCCACAAAACAGCAGATGGGTAAGGACCTATGAAATGTACATTTTGGTGGTTGGTGAAGCGGCATTTGTTTGTGTTGTATTTTCAGGAATACAGATTATGATGACCCAGCGGATCTCCTAAAAAGAAGTATTTACGGTATTACCAAAAGCACATGTATCTCGAGACTCACAAGGATAACTCAGTTCTCCAGACACATAAGCTAATCATATACTTAATCATCCCCAAATCACATCTATATTTGTGCACATACACCCGATAATACTATTAAACACACTGAGGTCTGTTCCTGTAAATAGTGTCTACAAATAATTAAGTTATTTCTCCAAGGCTAGCAGACACTGACTTGATTGTATTGTCTCTAATACATGGTCTCGAATAACAAAGGGGAGATTTATATTTGGTGGGAGGAAAGGGGAAAGGAAATGGGTATAAATTCTCCTTTTTTCATGATTCGTAATTGACTAAATCTTTTCTAAAAACCGAAATATACATCCCCTTAGGGGAAGATTTAAACATGAGAAATTCTTTTGTCACAGCACGTTTGGGTTCTTATACTATATTTGATTTACCCTTATAGCTGGTTTGACAGACTCAAACTAAAATCTGGCTCTTTCTGTGTGAAAATCAGGAGCAGAAATATTAACTGTTACACTCCGTGGACATCATTTAGGGGTTCTGTACTAAAAATAACATTTAAAAAAAATCTTTTTCAGGACTGATTTTTTTTTTAAAGTCTAGATTAATGAGTAATTCTATAAAATCTCCTTAAGAAACTGTGGCTGGAGAGTAATAATATATTTAATCTGGCAGACTAAAGAAAAATACCTGCTGTATAAACATGCACAGAATTGAAGTTGCAAAGAAGACACAGTCATTCATAGGGTCAACAGCAACTGTGTGCCCATTTCTCCCACTGAGAGGGTCCTGTCATGTCTGTCTCCACACACAGACATAATATCTAGACAATTCTCCATTTTTTTCTTTTGGATATGCTATAAAAATACATCCTGATGTCCCCTTTTGGAAGGTGGTTTAACTTTTCCTTTCCAAACAGTTAGCAACGGGTGCATTTCCACGACTCACATATTTAGCAACTGCTCAAAAGGACACAGAATTTAGTTAAGCCCTGTAGCCACATAAAACAGTAATGTATTCCCTAGGTGCCATAAACATGGTGGAATTTCCACAGTGGAAGCCATCATGAATCTGGGATTGAAGATCTAAAGATGGTGGAAACACAAAACCTGTACTTACTCCTAATCGCTGGACAATTTCCCTGATGTCTTCAGCACAGTTATCCACGGAGGACAGAAGGATACATTCCCCTCTCTCATAAAACACTTTGATACTCATTAATCCAGACGTCCACCCAATGACGTCCCTGCAGGAACAGTTAAATACAACGTTCTTGGAATCCTTTTCAATCAACATTATGAACTCATTGGAAATCCCAAGAAGACATTCAATGTCAGCAGACTGGCCGAAGTCCCGAGCTATTACGTGCCACATGATTGCTCCAACGCTGAACAGATGGGCATCCTTCCTTGGCTTCACTTTCTCCTTCTTCTTTGCACCCAATGTAATGAAGCTGAATTTCACAGAGGTATCCACAGTGGCGGTCGTGACAAAGTTCTCTGCCAGATCCTTCAAGTACTCTTGCCTCGTTCGAGTGGCCATGGCTCGAAACTTCTCTGACTTATGGGCTGCATTTTCTGCATTGATCACTTTGGCTAAAAGGAAGTCCCGAAATACTGCTGACTTTGGAAAAGTTACTCCTTTAGGAATTGGTGGACCAAATGGTGGTACATCTTTTGATCTAGAAACTCCAACACTGAGAAAGAAAAAATAAAAGGAAGTAAGATGAGTTACAATACCATAATATTTACCTTCTGAAATCTGACATATACCTATACTCTCAACTTATGCCATCTATTTTGTAGCTTTTTGTCATACTAATTTCTGGATACCCAGTGGTTGGTTGGTCGGCTGTTTTTCAAACTGACTAGATGGGCTGGTACTCTAACCCTACAGCTGGTCATCACTGGGAAAGACAGTGACACTTTGAATGGAAGTGAGGTTATTAGCCCCATGTGGCTACTTGGGACCTCACTGGTACTGGACACCATGTTCACACTTCACAGGGCCAAAAGTTTTAAGTGTCCCATTTTTTCGGGAAATGCTCACTTGGTCACATTTTGAAAATCTCAGTGGAAGTTTTAGGGGCGTCAAATTTTAAGAGATTCCAGGGGCTGAAAAGATCAAGCGTAGAGTGACAGTAACAACCACCTTAATATGTCAAAACCAACAATGCTCCCCTACATCAGGCAGAAGGTGTGGTTGTCTCAAACCCTTCTTGGAATGAGATCAACTATGAAGAGTGAATTAATGATAGTAAACAAACGAAGGGCTGGACTGAGGAATGATGAATCCCAGAGCATCTACAGCATGTACTCCCCAATGACTGAGTAGCCACTGAGAAACCAAGAATCAGTACTAATCTCACGTCTGCCCAGGCTGGTATTTTCTACACTGGAATAAACAAAGGAAGCGATCTATACTTCACCTTCATCATTGCTGAAAATCTTGAACATGGTGAACTAAGGGATAAATAATTCTGTCCAAATTTGTTCTGTAGGGTGTGAGCTCCTCTTCTGGAAAGTGGCTGGTTAGACTCTTAAAAAGATCACGGTCTCCAGCTCTCTCCTACCTTTGCTTTAATGTGCACACTCTTCAGGAGAGTGAGTCATTTCTGGGGAGCTGGGCAGCATGATGGAAGACTGTCTGCATGGGGCCTTAGCTGGTATGAAAGGGGAGGGAAGGACGGATTCCCTTTGGGATAGAGGCACCTAATTCATTCAGGGATGGTAGCATGTGCACTAAACCAGACAGTGATGGGGACAGACTCAACTTGTATCCTCAAAGGAAGGCCCTAAAAATGCTTCAGAGGCTGAAGTGTTTTGGGACCAAACTCATAATTGACTCATCTTCCTCCTGTTACTATCCTTAGAGTGGGCATTCTAGACTGAGTAGGAATTAGTTTGTCTTCACATTCTAACTCCCAGAGAGCTGTTGCAAAGCTACCTGCCTGGACTTGTGATGAGGCTAACCACACCTTGTTGCTTTTCCACTACACCGGTCAGCGAGCTCAGGTGGCCTATCCATGCACTCTGGGACCTGCCATCCCACTAAACTCATGTGATCACCTCCCCTAATTTTTTTTTTCCCCCAGTAATGAGCACAGTTTCCTGGAAGACTTTTACCCACAGAAGGCTCAGGAGGCCCAATCTCATTTGACACCTTGCAGGATTACTTTTGTGTACTTAGCTCTATGGATCTCAAGCGACTCTGACTGTGGCTTATATGCACTTAAGCCAAAGCATCAGAGAAAAATTTTTATATCTAAATATGTTCCAAAAAAGCTCTCACTATAGAGCTCCATAGTGGTCAGAGAGAGGTACCTTATAAAAGGGCAATTGCTTTTGTCCCAAATTACTGACCCTAATATCGAACTGGACATTCCCTCCACCATGTACAGTATAACTTCTTGATCAGCTGAAATCCTGTGTATCTCAGATCCAAGTTGAACAAGAAAAGCAGCCAGAATTTAGGTCTGGCTATTCCAGGATTACTATGGTATTATGGAATGGAGATCAATTAGAGATCTCTGGTTACAGAAGTTTACATAATTCTTTCAAACAGAACTGAGGTCAGAGGAATATTCCTTGGCCAGATTTAGATGATTCCCAATGGGCTGAAACAAGAATATGTTTCAGAATTCCTTTTTTTTTTTTTTTTTTAAGATTTTATTTATTTATTTGAGAGAGAGACAGAATGCGTGCACACATGAGTGGGGGGAAGGGCAGGAGGAGAGGGATAGGGAGAATCTCAAGCAGACTTCCCACAGAGCACAGAGCCTGATGTAGGGCTTGATCTCACAACCCTGAGATCATGACCTGAGCCGAAATCAAGAGTGGGACGCTTAAGTGACTGAGCCACCCAGGTCCTCAGAATTTATTTTACCCAAATAACTTGATGGCATATCTAAATATAAGACCCTCCACTGAAAACAATAACACAAAGATGAACACTCCCTGATATGCAAGTTACAGGGTTTTGGGAGAGCGAAGAGGTGATGAGCAGATGCCTTGCCCTGTTTGGGATTCTAGCTCCACCTCCTGCTGAAAGGCTCTGAGCTAGCGACTTAATCCCTTTGTGCCTCAGTCTCCTCATCTGTAACGTGGAGGTTAGACAGTGCCATTCTCAAAAGGCCATGGTGAGCATGAAACCAAATACTGCATGCAAAGCTATCATTATGCAAACTGCTTTATCATTATTAGTATCACAAACAATCATCATCTTCATCATTGGTCTAACACTATCATCTAACTTTCGTCAGGAGGGACTACGTATTAAATCTTCAAGAAGGGAAGCCATCACTTTCAGCAGATACCACTCATTCTTAATCGACAGTTTCCTACCAAGCCTACACAGCAAACAGTTTACTCATTCGGTTACCATGGGACACACTTTGCAAAGAGTTTATGTTGGAAAGTATACAAACGCATAAATTCCTCAAGGTTAGCTCTACAATAGCTATTGCTAGTAAAATTAAAGTACCCTGTATAAAGAAGGAGGCAATTAGTTAAGTTTGCTTTTTTAAGATTTCAGACTACAATGCTGGTACTTGGAGCTTTGGGGATGTGCCTCATTGTCTCTCTCTAGGCTCAAGGAGACCCAGCCTTACTTCTTGGGAACTCTGCATCCAGGGGAGGTGCCTGAGACTACCTCTGGAAGGTGAGAGCATGCGCGTCTACACTTTTGGACTTGCCAACTATGACAGTTTGTATCAGAGGGGGTCACCTTAACCCAACAGGATTTGTGAGGGTTCCCTGAGGTGCATGTGATCCTTCTAGTCTTCTTCAAGATGCATCCACCGGTTAAGACATAGCAATTTAGAGAACAGTGGACCTGGAGTATATTTTATCATTTCCTTGGAAATTATTTTAAAGAATTTACTTTGTCACTGGTAGAGCTCCATAGTGGTTTTGAGGAGTATCATATGAAAGAGCCATATAAGGTGTTTTTGGAAAATTTGAGCACTGTAACCTTATTCCATGGGATAGAATTAATATGGCTTCAATAACTGTTATGGAATTGATTTGACTACAGTAGTCAAGAAGATTATTACTGACTTGTTGAGGAATGCTCATGTGAAGTTTTTAAGTGATCAATATGAATGCTTATGAGGCACTTCCCAAAATTTGAGGCACTCTACTGACTTTATATTTGAATCTCATTAGCAAACGGTAATTTAGTGATAACAATGTGGTTTCTTAAAAACCAACGATTCCACAGTCGAATGATTTGCATAATGCTATCCCCTATCATAGAAAACAGGACGCAGTCTCCTTTTTTTATAGGTAAGATCTACATCTAGTCCAATACTGGTTTCAACATCCCTCCATAGTAATTTTATTAAAACCAGAAAACCTGAAACAAATGAAAATAGATGTTACTGATAACTTTAAAATTTCTGGTGCTCATGCACTGCCTCGTGATATAAGTATAAACTAAAATGGAAAGTAATTAAAAATACTTGATTTGACCTAAAAAGAGCGGCCAATAAAGTGACACCAAATTCCATAAAGCCTTAGGCTTAAGTTTCCAATCCATTAGGAAGGTTCATTTAAGATCATTCTTCATAATTACCATTCATCGGGTGAGATCTCAGAAGAATAATCCCACTTACCATGTTTATACCAACATTATCTGTTTTAAACCAACCTTGCTAGAGAAGAGACGTTATGCTTTTTATAAATATCATTTTTTTTAAAGCAGTTCTGAGCATTCAGGCCAGTGGTCTTTTGCCCAGATGTGACTCAGGGGAGGAAAACGCATCAGATGCTCGGATCAATTTTAGGTCTGTGACATCCGTGTACCGCACAGTGGGGCTGGAGAATGAGCCCATTTGAACAAGCTGTGAGGCAACATTCGGGCTAAGAACTACCAGTTTATAGACTCTGTGTTCCTTTGAGATGGGCTGGGCGTGCGGTGGGGATATAAACCAGCAACATCTAACACACAGACTAGTGTCTCTGCCTTTAGGAGAGCACGCCTTACAGTCTTCCCCGTCTCCCCAATCCCTCCCAGCACACACACATGCACCCCACCTCGGCCCAGGAGGTGGCTGAAACAGCACTTACTGTTTTAGGATGATAAAGGGAAATAACCTTCGGGGAGTGCCAGGGACTCTAATAGGTGTTTCTGCATAATTTCTGCTATTTATTCTACATGCTGATGTAGGTACTCTTATTCTCAACTTTAAGAGAACGAATGAATGTTTCCAAAAAGTACTAAAGTAACTTGTACAAAGCGCCAGGAGCAGCATAGCTGGATTCTAAACCCAGGTCAGACAGCCCCTGCCCCCTTTTACCCCACAAGGCATATCTTCCAGTGGCAGCCACCTCCTCCGGAAGAGTCTGTGGGGAGGGGAGAGGAAACGGTGAGAAACAGGCTTGGGATTCCGAGGCACACGTATGGCCTTCGGAAATCACCGACGCAAGCGTCAACTCTGGTCTCAGGAGCCCTGCGGGAGTGAGGGTTTCCAAGATCTTGGATGAGAAGCAGTGTTTTCCCACTAAAGCCATTACTTCTGCTCGGGGAGAACTGAAACGGCCACATACATCAGCCACCTCCAAGGCTGGTATCAATTAAGCTCTGGTTCCGGCAGCGGTTGGATGCAGGTTTTAAGGGGAAAATTGAGGAAATGCGTAATCTACAATTTTGAACTGCTAGGCATTTCGCTGTTCAAAAGGGGAAGGAGGCAATTATTCCGTACAGAGAGGAGCTGAGTGAAGACAGAGGAAATATAATAGAAAAAGGAGAAAAAAAGATAATGATGGGGTTAGAGGTAATAACTGGAAAACAAAGATATTTCAGGAGAAGGTGTGCTGTTGGAATGTACCCAACAGAATGAAAGGCCAGGGGCTGCTGGCTCACCTGTAACACACATTTTCGGTGCACGGGTTGTGCACTTTGACGATGACAAAGACGTGCTGGAAATGGGACCGGATGCTTCTTGGAGTGAAAGGAAGTGCTCCGGGCTCTTGGAAGACAATGGTCACAATGTCATTTCCGATATGCCTTTTCCTCAGAAGCTGCGGTCAGGAAAGAGGACACACACAGAGTTACAAACGCGGTTTTCCGTAAAGACAAAATATGGCAACATATACAACCCGCTCCTCTGTCCATTGTAAAGGATTGATTCAGAAAGCAAGAGCCACTCTCTGAAAGTCAGTGCTCCTCAAAGGGACACAGGAAAAGCAAAATGGGCTGCGTCCGAAACATATATGGAAAGACATGCCTGACGCAGTTAATCTCTGGCACTTTAGAATTCAACTCCTTCTCACCTTGAGCTTTCGTACCCTGATAGAATAGGATGTTAGCACTCAAAACGCTTTCAGGAATTTTTTTTAAAGGTTTTATTTATTTATTTGAGAGAAAAAGAGAGAGAACACAAGCAGGGGGGAGGGGCAGAGGGAGAAGCAGTCTCCCCACAGAGCAGGGAGCCCACTGTGGGGTTTGATCCCAGGACCCCGGGATCATGACCTGAGCCAAAGGCAGACGCTTCACTGACTGAGCCACCCGGGCGCCCCTACCCCTGCTTTCAGGAATTTTATAGTTTAAGCTCTTCAACTTAAAGCAGGGAGACAGAGTGAAAGAGAGGGTACGGTTTTGCTAAAATCCTACACCAGTGTGTTAGGGCCTTAACCAGTGTCTGGTGCTCCCCCACAGGCCTGTATACAATAGCAACACGGAAAGACTGTTACTTCGGTGGCTAATAGATTCAAACTGATTAACTGAAATCTAGCCTTTCAAATGTGATTCAGAAACTAGAATTCTACCAGATTAACGGCTGGGAAACTCCATGGTATATAATCTTTTACATTACAAATGTGGCAGAAGACAAGGAACCCCAGAGCAGCAACATTTTAACAGAACTTTCACTTTTCATTCTCCTTTTGCCCAGAACGGTCCCGTCACCCCAATTTGCTCCTGGACAACTCAGGGCTCTAACTTAGGTATCTCCTCACCTGGAAGAAACCTCCCTGCAAAGCCTACACTGGCAATCCACCCATACATCAGTGCATCAGTTGTAACAGAACCGTGCTAACTGTTGATTTACTTCTCCCACATCGGGCCATCATCTTTGGGAGGGCAGGAGAAAGGTCCTGTTGACTTCTGATTTGTTTGTTTCTTTTTTTTTTTTTTAAGATTTTATTTATTTATTTGAGAAAGAGAAAGAGAGAGAGAGAGGGAACACGACGGGGGGAGAGGCAGAGGGAGAGGGAGAAGCAGACTCCCCACTGAGCAGGGAGCCCTACATGGGGTTCAATCCCAGGACCCAAGATCATGACCTGAGCCGAAGACAGATGCTTCACCAACTGAACCACCCAGGCGCCCCTGATTTCTCTGTTTCTAATGGCCTGCCCAGGACATAGCCAACACCCAGTCCACATTTGCTGAAGGCATAAATGAGTGGTGCAGACACAGGATCCTAGCCACATCACGTTGTGCAATAAAACCGTGATTGCACCTCTGAATATATGTCGATAAACCCATACACAAAGCACCCTCTAAGTTGATGCAAGTAAAACCATAGTATCTGTGCTCACAAAGTTTGTGATCTTCAGTTTTAATAGATACAATAATCTTTATAGGAGCTGGTGATGTCACTGCAGGAATGAGATAATCTCAGGTAGTAAATCTCTCTTTACTAGCAATAACAAAGACAACGAGCTTGCTCTTAAATTTATTTGGCACCTACAGAACATACCTCACTGTAGAGAGCATTGAGTTCAACTCTTAAAGCCTTTTCAACCCAGATACAAAGAGGATTTCATCGTCAGGCCCCTGACTTGTGATTTAGCACGATAAAAGGTCTGGGAACTTGGGGATGAAATGTTCCTTCTTCCAGAATTCTCTGATATGCCAGTTAAATCACCGATTCATATGTTGAAAAACTCCCATTTAAATCACCAAGGTTAAAGTCAGACACACAGAAAAGTCGCCTTCCTGTCTGGGTGAAGTTTTGAAACATATATTCATACACATTAATACAGGCCCAATGAGCTATCTGTAGCTTTAAAAATGTTTGCTAAATATTTAAGTTAAAATGTGCTGTTTTGGATGCATGTAAAAAAAAAAAATGAGTAGCAAACCAGGTCCTATACACTGTGTGATTATTTCCCCTTACTATAGTGGACACAGATGATAACCACGAGAAATATTTCACATAAAGAAAACAAAACGGGTGGGGCACCTGGGTGGTTCAGTCTTTAAGCGTCTGCCTTCGGCTCAGGTCATGATCCCAGGGTCCTGGGATCAAGCCCCGCATCGGGCTCCCTGCTCCTCGGGCAGCCTGTTTCTCCCTCTCCCACTCCCCCTGCTTGTGTTCCCTCTCTCACTGTGCCTCTCTCTGTTAAATAAATAAAATCTTTAAAAAAAAAAAAAGAAAAGAAAACGGAAGCATATATATCTACAACAAACATCAATAGACGAGCTGGAAATTGTACTAGGTTAAGATGTTCTTCCCTCATTTCCACAATCAGTGAAACACAGGATTCCCAGATACTATAATAGGACAAGGGAAAGTCAGGAGCAAATGAAAAGTTAAAGAAAATGTACCTTAAATACCTAACACTGTGTTTGGCATATCTGTTGAACACGGCACACAACTGCTGACTCTACACATGACTCAGTATCCTCGAAACACAAGAGTTCTCAGATCGACAGGAGGAAGATGGCGCTCACGATGGCCAAGGCCATGCACTGAATTCTGCAGCCCCTCCTCCTACGTGGCCACTGTGTTACACTTCACCTTGGCCGGCCCTCTCAATTACATGCGTGGGGCAGGCATGAACCCATTAGTCTGTGCTTCCTCACTGTTGAAGGAGCGACAGCCAACTGGACAACTATGCCCATCCATTTGCTCTTTGTCCAGAAGGAAGACACTGGGTCCAGTCCTACACTTGTTGACCACTGGAATACTGAAAGCACCACTTAAAAAGCTGGTTTTCCCTCAACGACATGTCCCTTTCTAAGCATATTCTTTGGCTTTGTAAAATGGGCCAAAAACTTTTTTAATAGTCTAGTTAATTGAACCAGGGTCACAAATGTACTTGGCAAAACAATAAAGTGCATGGGGCGGGAGGGGCAGGGAATAAGGAGATTCATTAAGAAGAGCAAAATCTGAAGCTCTTTGTAGGAGAATAAGATAAGAAAACTGAACACCTTGTCCATTAACGGGATGCTTGACTTTGTTTAGAGGCTAAAGAAAAATAACATCTGGAAAGTGAACAGAAATATTTTTCACTGTTTTCCAGGATTTTGCCAAACATTAAATAACCTAAGCAATTTCTCAGACTTCTTATCTAAAGGTAAATATTTTCTTTCGTCGTTAGTTATGTGTTTCTTCTAACTGGCCGGTGAGATGCTGTGTCATCAGAGTCCGGAGCTGGAGGGGAAAGGGTACGGCAGCCTGGCAAGATATGAAGGAAAGCGCCTGGATTACCAAGACACCTCTGGCATTATCTCTTGGGGGAATTAAGGAACAATGGCTTCTAGCGCTAACTCCTTTCTAGACGTGAAGTTCCTAACACTTTTCAGGGCCAAGAGCACCACTTTTCGAGTCTCTGACTGTAAGAATGAGTCAATAAATACTGTTAGACAGATTCACATAGTCAGTCCTACGAAACTTCCAACGCTTGATTCAAGCAGCGAAACAGGAATAAGTTCTTGTTACGACAAGAAAAGTGAAATGTGATTCTTCACCCAATTGCACACAAAAAGCATCCAGATGCGACAGAAACAGCAACCTTTGGGTTTATTCTCAATTCCCTAACCAAACTTCAGGGCTTCACAGGACCCGTTTTAACTCGATGCAACAATCAAAAGCGAGTGAAAACGGTCAGGGAGCCACACTTGGATCAGCGGAGACATAAAGTAGAGCTAGGTCAGATCTATTAGCCTCTATGCAAACAGGCTCATTTGTTACTTTTTTCTTAGCATAGTAAGGTAGAAAAAGCATTTAGCACCTCATTCTGGAGGGGAGGCGGGGCAGCCTGCCCAGTATGGAAGAAATACAGGTGGATGTGGTTCACAAGTTTCTAAGAGTCAGAATTAGTGAAGAGAAAGTTTAATTTGAAACTAGAAAAGGCTGATCTCCAGAGTCTCCTGTCTTAAGAAACAAATATGTAAAAATTTGCATGATTTCAAAGGGAAAACTGCATAATTAAATGAGTATCTTATATAGTCTGTACTTCAAAGAGATGAGCCCAGAACTGAGCAAAAAATTAAATGTATCCCCATGAAAACCGATCACAAATTCTGGATCTTAGTCCGTGGGTTGGAATCTGAAGTCCTGTCGGTAGGAATAGGGTTGACCAAGACTCCTTGGACCGTATCCTTCCCACCCCTCTGACCTCTCCCACCCCACCCCTCCCAGACATACACCTTGTCCCTTCAAGAGGCCAGCTATTTCTGCTACAGGCACTTTGCACTTGCTACCCCCCTGCTTGGAAATTTCTCCCCCTCACACAGAGGGCCAGCTTCTCCCCCTTCAGAGACCTTCCTAATTCTGCATGTATGCACACAACACACACACACCACACCCTCATGTACTCATTACTCAAGACTCAACACCAGGGGTTAGAGTTTTGTTTTGATTTTTAAGAGCTATCTAGAGTTTCCTGTGGAAAGTAGAAATGTGAATGGAGATCAGGAGTCTAATAAGAATGAGGGGGAAATCTACACACATGACCACATAAATTCGTAAGATCTATATTCAGAGAGGGAAAGCCTTGCCTACCCACTCCCCACAAAAAAAGTGAAAGCTAGGTTAAACGCTCTTATCTCAGATCAGCAAGATCATACTAAATTTAATTGCCATTTCAAGGATTCATCGTGGACTTACTTTATATAACCAATATAAAAATACTATGTAAAATATTTAATATAAAACATATATTTTACCAATTGGAAGCATAAATGTACAAACCAGTTAAGCAAGCAAGGCTGAATTTTCTGCAAATGGAGAAATAGAAATAAACCAAGAATGCAGACTTTTAATGATTTAATAACAAAGTGAAGATAAGAGGATTATGGAGATACAATACAAGTATTTCTGATATCTGGCAGGACCAACCCTATTGTAAGCAATCATGCTTATTATCCTGTATAAGTACACATCCCTATTTATGGCCTGGGGATAAATCTAATCATGGAAAGCTGACTAAGCATTTTATTCTCCCAAAATATTCCATATTATTATTTATAAGTGAATCCAAGTGCAGTCAGGACCTGCTCATACAGCACTTAATGAGGTAGATTCCTCCTGTATACGAATGGTTTCTTAGCACTTCCAATTAGGGACTCACAGAAGTGCACAAACCCCTTAAGACAGGTTGGCCATCTATCCAAATTACATAGAGAAAGGGTTCCAGCCTGGCTCTCCCTAACAAGCTGTGTTTCCATTACCTCTGTAGAGGTCAAGTCTGCCCTTAGGCTAATACCAGTATTCCTCAAACCGAATCTCAGAGACCTAGAAGGTTGGCCTTATTCCTTAGGGACCTCTTGGGGGCTTGGACACCCCTTTCAAATACAGCAGCTCTAACTTTATGCTTGCACTTAAAAAAATCATAATTTACTGTGTGCCAGGCACCATGCTACCTTTATCCATTTTATATACTTAGACTGAAGAAAAGGTCTCTCTGCCCAAGTGAAATCTAAAGCTGACTTGTGGCGTTCTCCCACTGATAACATCCCATGATGGCTGCTCTATGATTCGTCTACTGGACAAGCAGAGGGGAAGCACACGGGGGAGACAGCCCTGGGAAACGGGATCCGACTGCCAGACTGGCCCAGAGAGACTGATGGGTCTTCAGGGAAGAGAGAAACCACTCCTAGAGCAGGCTCTCTTATCATTCCCTGGAGCTGGCTAGGTTTTCTTTGTAAGAGTCATACATTCCAAACACCGAACTCTTTTGCAACAGTGGTAAACTCTCTAAAGACTTTTAATATGTCTTGGAATCAGCGTTCAGCTTGATTTATTACAAGAACAAACACAAGAAATTATATCTGATGTGGACGAGTCTGGACCAGTTAAATAGTCACAAATACCATGGTGCTAATGAGGCCAAGGTTATAGGCACCATTCATGTACAGGCCAGCTAACTTTGCTAAGTTCTGTGGCCTCAAACTTCACTCAGGAGCCCAGGTGGTCATTTCAGACATTTCTACCCCTGGTATTCACATAATCTGCAGGCATGGGTGGGGTGGGTGGGAGATGTCCAAAGGGCCAGTACCACCCATAACAAATTTGGAGAGCACATGTTCCAAGACTGCACAGTGGCAACATTTATCTACAAACAGAATATTCTGGTAACAACCCAGGATTAGCAAAATATTAAATGCCGAAGTAAAGACAATTTTCTGAATTTATTGATAAATTAGCCCCTTACTTCTTTACCTATCTAGGCCTTAGTTTCTCATGCCAGAGCTCTAGGATTGGGAATGGGAAAATAAAATGCAAATTAAGTCATTTAAAGTGCTTGCACTTTATATCTAATAAATGATGAAATAGTAACAGCAACTAAAACTTACTGAGCACACTCTGTGCCAGGCACCATTAAGTGCCTTATATGTATTAGCTCATCTAATTCCAGCCACCGTCTACAAAAGTTTCATTTATTCCTTGAGCAAATGTTTACTGCCTGCCTACCATGTTCAGGGTAGGGTTCTGGGTGCACAGGGACACCTCGATGAAGAAACGAGATCAAAGTCCCTGCATTCAGGGATAAAGGAAACTAAGGCATAGAAAATTTTGCCCAAGGTCACAAAGCTGGCAGCTGGGATTCAAATCCAGACCGTATGGCTCCAGAATTCTTGCTCTGTTAACAACTACATTTTTCTATTGAAGCTGTTTTTCCACCTAGAAGCACGAAGCCTCAAAGAGGGCTCCAGAATCACAAGAAATCAGACACTAAGAGGGGCATGTTGTGGATTGTCTAGTCCAAGTATCATGTATGCCACATCTACCCACTGCCAAACCTGTAGAAAGTATCTCTAAAATCCAACATTTTTTACTTCTGAGCCCAGGTGCGGCCCCAGAATCCTTAACACAGTTTTCCAAGTAGCCACTGCTGGCCCTCCGAACCGGGTCCTCATTACATAATTATGTGATTTCTTGAGCGGCTAAGATCTTACCCAAAGGTACAAGGCAAGTGACTGGCTGTGGCAAGTTCAGAATATGTCCACTGACTCTTACCTCCACTCTTTACCAACCCCTTTATATCATGAACACTTGCCCACATAGTGTTTCGCACATAGATTTCCCAATGGACCATATGTAGGATCATATATATTCCAGACACAACAAGAGCACTCATTAAAAAAACAAAACAAACAATTTTACAGTTTTCTACCTCTAATCCATCAGCAAAACTTACTCAATGTCATGGATTCTCACTCAAGTTTAAAAAAACAACAACCAAGAGGTAACCAAGTAAGTCTTTAAGCTACAGAGTCTGTAATGTATCAGTTTACAGGGTGTATATATATATATGTAATATATATATAAATATATAATATTTATTATATTTATATAATATTTATATGTAATATTTATTTATATGTTTATATATAATATATATTTATTTATTTTATTTATTATATTTTATTTATTATTATATTTTATATTATATATAAATATAAAATATAATATATATATTATATATATAAAATATATAAAATAAAATATATATTATATATATAATATATATAAATATATTTATTTATTAATATAATATTTATATTATATAAATAATATATATTTATATAATATATAGTATATAATATTTATATATAATAAATATATATAATATATAAAATATATAAAATATATATATATATATATATACACACTTTTTTTTTTTAATCTCCAGTTTGGGAAGCTTAAAACACCCATCCATCCCCCACTCCCCAACCTCCATCCATCCATCTACTTTTTTGTGTGTAGGACTTTAACGATAGTTTCAGTGAAAAAAAAATCAGGTATAGAGAACTCATAAACCCACGGATTTTAATCACCATGCAACCAAAAGGAGTCAGGGAGAGCCTGGTTTGAGTTCTGCTAACAGCAAAGCTCAGCAGACGTTAGAATTCCAGAGGTTGCCATATGGGAAATGATGGGGGCCAATCCAGTTTGGAGTCCAATGGCTCAAGTAATTAGGGAGTTGGAAGGGAGTTGGCACCAGCTCTACTTCTACTAAAGTACTGACAGACTTCTTGGCCTCAGTAAGTCCTATCAGCTTTCCGAGCAGCGACTCACACAGAGTTTAATTACTGAATGATTCACAAGTAACTGCTGGACAACTGCTCTGGTCTAAATTAAGATTCTTAATAGTGAGTGAATCTGTTTGGCATTATTCCAAGTAATTTTTTTTTAAGAGCTAGAAATCCTTTAGGTTAAAACATATAAATACATACATGTGATCTAGTGATTGTAACTCTACCTCTTAAAAAAGCACACAGATATAGGGGCGCCTGGGTGGCTCAGTCGCTAAGCATCTGCCTTTGGCTCAGGTCATGATCTCAGGGTCCTGGGATCAAGTCTGCATCAAGCTCCCTGCGCAGCGGGGAGTCTGCTTATCCCTCTGCCCCTGCTTCCTGCTTGTGCTCTCTCTCTCAAATAAATAAAAATCTTTAAAAAAAAAAAAAACATACAGATATGTGATCAAAAGGTAGATTTTCTGATGGTAGTGGGAAGAAATCTGATTATTAGAAAACACTGCAGATCATTCAGGAAGGACAAGGGACTGAGCTTAAGTATTAGATAAATGGCCAGAAAATCCAGCTGGCAACGAGAAGGAAAAAGGAAAGAGGAGCTGTTCCTACTGTGGAGAGCTGGGCTCATCCCAATCCCAGCTGGAAGGTCAAAAGCGGTTCTTGCAATTAGTGATGGCAATGGGGCAAGTGGTTTCTTTGCAAAAGGTGTATTATGACTACCTTCATTGAATTTCATGAGCATTAAAAAAAGAGAGAAGAAAAGTTCTCTGTTGTGATTAAGCTTAATTCAACAAATTCTTTTTTTTTTTTAAGATTCTATTTATTTATTTGACAGAGAGAGACACAGTGAGAGAGGGAACACAAGCAGGGGGAGTGGGAGAGGGAGAAGCAGGCTCCCCGCAGAGCAGGGAGCCTGATGCGGGGCTCGATCCCAGAACCCTGGGATCATGACCTGAGCCGAAGGCAGACGCTTAACGACTGAGCCACCCAGGTGCCCCTCATTCAACAAATTCTTACTGACCAATTGCTAGGCAGTCCCTGGTGGGCTAATGTATTTTTATAGCAAAAGAGTGCAGTTAAATGACATCAGAGCTAAACTTCCTAGACATAAAAACAAACTTTGTTTTAACTCCTGATTTAACCCAAATACAATCAAATCACTAAAACTGAATCATGCCACAAATAAGTTATAAGATCCGTTCTTACAGTATTTTCTATAAATAAGTTATCTACCCGCATTCAGAAACCTGAGCTCAGCTTACCTCGTTGGCTTCTTTATAATGAACACAGTGGACGCTGGTTTCCGTTAAGATTTTAAGATTTTGCCTAGCAAGCAATAAAGGTGCATGTGGAAGAGTTTCCAAGTTTTATAAGGAAAAAGTGCAATACAACTATGCAAAAATATTCCCTTTTAAAGGCCAACTACTTCCAAATGAAAGATTCAAAAATTATTCATGCCACTGAAGGGGAAAAAAAACAAAACAAAACACCCCAATGATGCTTTCCCAATTCTGAGTGCACGAAGCCCATCGTTCGGCTGAGCTCAGATCTAGAATGCGGAGGGAGGACCCACCTGCTGTCTGTTGTTGGGCATGTAGGGCAGCATGGTGGACACGTGGAACATAACTTCATAGTCTTTATATGTGGTGTAGAGGGAGTGAGTTCCTGTAGAATCAGCTGAAAACAGAGGTGGAGGATAAAAACAAGTTAGGCAACTGCGAAAGTTAGCAACCTGACACTTACAAGGTCGTTCTTCCAAAGGCAATTCATTCGCCCACAACAGACCACCCAACTATCAGCCACCAGGGTGTCTTGGCGGCCACTCTGCTCTCTCGCCGCGCACTCTTCCTGTCACTTTCCAACCCATGTCTGTGGCCTGAATGCTCAGGGGTCTCCTCATCTGCTCTCACCCCTGTGCCTCCCCCCTGCCCTTTCCCCAACATGCTGGCCTTCACGATACTGACTTTGAGGACCCGCCATGGATGGGGTGGAGCACAGGTGAGCGGAGGAGGCCAGAAGCTGGAGGTGCAGCTGGGGGCAGGTGTGGGTGCCATTATTTGAGGGGTACGAGCTAACTAACAGCTCTCCTTGCCCCGTTGTGTGTGTGTGGGTTTACCGTTAATTCTGAAGTGATTCTTGGGCACCTGATCTTCCAGAACTCAACACCACGAAACAGAACTGACTTAATATGGAAATGAGAACAAAAAATGTTCAAGATTTCTTTCCCTGAATGATGTAATTAATTTTCTTCCCTTTGCAGCAGGCAATGCAATGGTGCAGTCAGATGATTAAAACGATGGAGAATGAAAGTGATCTTACTGTATATTATGTGCTGACACATGTTTAAAACTATGACATCTGAACCCCTCTTAATCATACAGCTATTCACCTTTTGAAAAGCAGAATGATTCTTTGCAAATTCAAAATCCATCTGTATTATCAACAGATTACCACAGACTGAGAGTTTCAGGCACCTGAATCAACACACTTACATAATAATCTTAGGGTGGAGTTTTGAACCACTTTGCATACGGATAAAGACAAAAAGATACATAGAAAGTAAGATGTAAACAGAATTCAGAATCGCCTTTCTAGATCTTTGACCAACACGTAAGTTTATTTATCTACTTTTTAAACAAGAAAAAATGCTATTCAAGGTCATTTAAAACAAAGTTTATTCCATTGTGTTTTTGGGGAAACTCTAAGTAATCATCTGGGGTTAACTTCTTTTTTCTTTTTTTTTTTTAAAGTAGGCTCCACGCCCAGTGTGGAATGTGGGGCTTGAACTCACAACCCTGAGATCAAGACCTGAGCTGTGCTCAAGAGTCGGACACTTAATTGACTGAGCCACCCAGGCGCCCCTCATTTTTTAAATCTAAATATTTTAATCTTACTTTAAAAACATTACAACATTTAGCCTTCATGGGCCTTTATTATTTTCTTTCTGAATCTTGCACTTTTTCTTTTGAATATTGATTCTAAATCAGAAACAGTCCTGAAAATTTTCTAGAAAAAAATATCACATCCAGTTTTGTGGATTCTGAAAGGTATTCATAGCAGACAATTTAATCAAAAAGGGAAGTATTTAAAATGTTTACATACGGATATTGACAAATTAACTTGTAGATGGTAAGAGAGGATATTCATCCAATAAGCTGTATATTGATCAGTCCCCAAACAAAGCAATTATCTCTTTTAACTATATATTAAGTACATATTTGTTATTTTTTGAAGGACTTCTTGGAAAGTAATATTCCATTTCAACTGTCTTGCCTGAAGACAGAGAGTGTGGCTTTGAAAGTGAGCAAGCATGGTCATAAGGGAATGATGATGATCTTCTTCCCTGAAGAACTGACTCGTTAATAACAACATGAAGGTCAGGAGCTGAAATAACCCAGAACATTCAACAATTCTCATCATAACACCCTGCTATTCGGACAGTTAGAATTCAGTGAGAGAAGTCCTTATAGATACCTAACAGTCTAGTCAACAGGTTTCAGTTTCAGGAAATTGTGATGAAAGAAGAAAGATGCATTTTGTGGGGGAAAACACTATTTTTCCTAAAGATTTTATTTATTTATTTATTTGAGAGGGAGACAGAGAGCGCACAAGCAGGGGGAGTGGCAGAGGGAGATGGAGAAGTAGACTCCCCGATGAGCAAGGAGCCCGATGTGGGGCTCCATCCCAGCACCCTGAGATCATGACCTGAGCCGGAGGCAGACGCTTAACCAATTGAGTCACCAAGGCACCCCCGTGGGGAGAAAACACTTTAAAAAATGCAATCATAATTTGTCTATCCCAAATAGTACTACAAGATAGATTTCTGAAATTAAATATTCTGAAAGTTTTCATCTCAAATGTCAGTATGGTAATTGAGAAGGTGAACTGACCAACTTGTTCAAGGGTCTGCTGCAAATATTTCTATCGGAAAAGAGATGTAGGCCATCACGGAAGTCCCCAGTTTTGTCACCTCTGCATGCAGACCCAAGAGAGGCTGTGAACGGCCTGGGGTCTATAACTCCAGGGCAGTTTGCCAAGAAAAAGGAAGAAAAATCAGAAAAGGTCTCATGTGGTGACTCAGAGTGGGTATCACAAATTATTCCCTAATCTTTACAGATCTGAGGCAAGAGCAATATGCATCCGATGTAATAGTCAACATCCAACCTTGGCATGTGTATAGGACACAGGGGCCCACCTATGAGGTAACACTGTCTCCAGATTTGATAAGCTATGTTCTACACGTAACTTTCAAAAACAGATTAAAAAAAACAGATCTGATTGACAGGCACACAAAGACCTGGCCCCACCCTGAGGTAGGCAAGTTATCTATGAGGGTCCCCAGTTGAAGGACACTGGGGGCATGGAGCCACGGGACCTCAGACGGCCTCACATAGACATTCCCATGGGGAAAAAGTTCCCACTTCACCACCCCTACTAGAAGTGGGCTACGTGCCTTCCCACTTCCTCCAACTGTAGGATCTATCTGCTCCCCTTTGATTAAAAGAGTAAGCAGTTAATTGCTTGATAATAAGGAGAATTTCCCAAAATACACAAAATTACTCTGCCTGGAATATTTTAGATGCTGATAGCCATGAAATCTAACTGCACAAAGACAAAGATAAAATATTCAGAATTTATGAGGACCAGAAGGAATGGGATTCTCCAAATGAAGATACAACAGAAATCTGCACATAACGGGATGATGCCGAGTCTGTGTTTTAAATTGGCACCTTAGAGCTAATGTGTGCCCCGCTCAAGGGGACCTGAGTAAGGTCACTGGAAAACAGGATGCATCAGCTTTTAACCACTGCTTCAATTCCCCAGTTAACACCGTGAAACCAGAGATGAACAGAATGAGCCAGAGAACATGGTGTGCACGAATGTGCTAATATTTTGCCTTTTAGAAAAGAATGCGGTGCTTGTCCTTGGTATATCGGAACAAGGGTATGAGAGAAGAGGTGAGGCTAAAAGAAAGAAGGAAATATTAAAAGATTCTTCATGAAACACTGGGGAATCTCTCTGCTGGTGTTACAGTAAAGGAATTGACCTTTTGAGCTTCCACGAAACACATACCTCTTGAGAAATGTGCTTCCTTTGCTCATCTGAGGAAATCTCAACTCTATCCCAAATAAGCTTGGCTAGGCTGCTGTCGGGGTCAAGAATGGGAGGGCACATGATCGCTCACTTAGATTTATGCGGTGTGCCTACCTTAGGAGAATTAAATTTGCACGCACACACAAATAGGAAGCTTACTTTTATTGTCTAGCTGAGCTCGGTATTTGGTAAATCCTTTCAGCCGGACTCGCTGGCCCAGAAGATCAAGGAATTCTTCAAAAGCTGGTCCCGCTGTCTCATTGTTATACATCTCCTCCTCGGTGCTCTGGCCTGCTTTGCAATAAAGGATCCCGATCTTGTGCTGAAAGCTCAGCTGAAATGGGGGAGAAAGAGAATTACTTGGCAAAGAATATCAGACAAGCTAACTTCCAGTAAAATGAAAACAGTAAGCATGCCAGGACAATTCCCATAAGCAAATAAGCAAAAGAGGAAGCAATTGTCATTGCACGAAATGCTACAGATATCTAACAAACAAACCCGGAAACCCCCGAATACAGCTGGAGAAATGGCAGAAACCCTACGAAACAGAATGGATGGCCATGGCCGTGTGGGATCGACTGGGCTTCCAGGATGGACAGACAGCCTCAGGTATCTGCTTAAAAATACAACCGTGAAAGTACCTAATCTTACAACCTCCTTGCAGTAAGGAGCATCATCTTCCAAGTCAGAAGGAGAAACAAAGCCACCAACTTACAAGTTTTTTCCCCTCTGGTTCCTGACGCTTTTGTTGTTGTTCTTTGAACGTTCATGAAAATATGAAAGACCATAATGAACAAACAAATCAAAAGAAGGTCTGGTAAGGAAGGAATCCCAGTGGGAACTGTGATATATGTATATAAATGGAACAATGTTTTGTGTCCATGAAAGTAACTTGGGCTATAAAATTACAGTCATCTCTGTATTTTTGACAATCTTGCAAAGAAACCATCTGCTAAATATACAACAGACCATAAAGAATTTTAAGAGCCGCTGAAGAGTTCCTGTGGTAATTCTAACTCACAATTAATCTCTTATCATGATGGAAGCCACAGGACTGCTTCCTCCCAAGGCTGGAGAGACACTGGATCCAGTTGCACAGCTTTCTTACCGTATCCGAAGAGAAACTACTTCTCACTCATGAAATCAGAGCATTCAATCTTACTACCAGGCAATCGGAGCCTCAAAACCTGACAGATTATCAGACATCACCGATTTCCTAAAGGCATCCATCCATAACACCGTTCGCTTTCATTATCAAGCCATAAAATCGAGCCTTTCATCAAAATTCATAGCTGACTACCAGTAAAATAAGGCAAAACGATATTTGTTTCCCTTGAGTGGCAGTGATAAAAGCACGTTACCCAGTGACAACATACGATCCAAGAAAGGTAGGAAGACACCTGCCGGGGTGATCTAGGTAGATGGTAGGAAGCACCTCATTGCACACTAGGATACCTTTAGAGTTGAACAGAGAGTCAACCACCACTACATTCTGAATGTAGTCGATGTAGACTAAGTGCTCTTGGGGGGGTCGGGGGAGGATATAAAAGAAAGCATCGTCCGCTCACAATCTGACTGAATGAGCTACCTATGGCGATGGATCCCATGGCATGGCGGACAGCCCACAGGCCTGGGCTCCTGTCAGAGCCTAAGACCCTCAACTACACAGTGAAGACAATGATTCGTGCCCTAAGTGTGGGGATAGATGCTGTGCACAAGCTACTTAGAGCTAGTATGATGAATTTTATTGAGCTAGTTCTTTAGGAGGGTCAAGTAGAGAAACATTTCCATTCATCCAGAGACTGAGGAATAAATGTTTCTGATCAACTCAACTCTCCAAATAAATGAGATACCGTATTTTCTGCAAATAGACCATCAACTAGAAAAAATATGAAGCGTAATAAAAATGCCTTCTATTACTTCATTATAAACACTCATTGTTCCTGAGTGACTCAGAAGACATTTCAGGATGCTAAAGCCACTCGGGAAACACAGGACCAGCAATTATCACCACAGATGTCAGCGATCTCAGTGACTGTCGGGATCCATACGCATCCTCTAACGAGGACTTCCCATCCTAGATATCATGGGTAGCTTGGCGACTCTCTGGCCAGTGGAAGAGGATTTCAACTCTCTCCTGTTATTTGGCCCTAGCCTTAATGAGAGTCCATCAGAGATGCGCTAAGCAGCGCTAGCACGTGTAACCCCAAGGTCCCACGGGCCCAAATGCCCGTGGATCCAGCACCCGCTGCCTTGCCAGCACCCACGGACTGCCATGCTGTCATCCACATCCCGGGAGTTCCATCCCGTTTGTCCTCTGCTCCCCCACCTGCTGCTCACATCGGGCACCGCTCTGCCAGGACCACACGTCCATACCATCTGGCCACCTCGTCCTGGGCCACCGGGTCCTCCAACACCCCCTGGCCACTCCTGCAGCCTGTCCCAGGCCGCCCTGGCATCTCCAGTGGGAAACCCCTTTCTCTTCTCACACCCACCGCCATGGGAGGAGGCCCGTAGCAAAGCTGTATGGGGCCCCACGGTTTGGGCTAGTGTGGCCTCATGCCCGTTAAGCAGAGTGCTCACCAGACAGGCACAATTTCTCTATGTGATTCCTGAGTCTTCTGGACTCTCGTTCAGGCAAAGGTCAAACACCCAGAGGACTGGACTCCCTCGGACCTGCTCTGCTGGCTACGGTGCTGTCCACTTCACACCCTTCTTCCCAGCCGTCGGACAAATGAGCCAGAGTCTGGGCCCTGACTGTGAACAGGATCTGCGTTCCCTCCCAGAGGCCCCTGGGCCCATGAAAATTAGGGGATCTGGCTCCAAGAGATTTCAAAGCCCCCAAGTGTTCATGACAGCCACCAGAGCTCTGGTGCAGTGAAAATGTCCTGTGGCACGCATATAGCCTGGCACGGGTATCACACACGTTTACCGTGAGGAGGCCACGAAATGGAACTATCTCTAGACTCTTAGAACAAGCAGTTGGGGTTTGCTCGCTATGATGGCAGCCATTCCGCTGAAACCGTCACAGGATGAAACACTGGGAAGAGACTTCTCTGACTTCAATCTCTTACAAACCTCACGAAAACAACCGGAATGTAGTATCAGCCATCACTCTTCCTGGGCTGCATCACAAAGCCAGCAGCACACCCTGCAGTTAACTGGGGCACAAAACAAAGGGGAGACCCCAGCACCCAAGTACCAAAATTCCCAATTCTCTCAGAACAGGGTTTGTATCCAAGCTCCCCAGACCTGAGGCCGCCCCCCTAATCCCTCACCCTTCCCCCTGACCTTGATTTAACTGTTCTGAGCTACAGCCTGTCCCACAGTTGTGGGAGGGGAGCTCGGTGGGCTCTCGGGCATCAGGACTGTCAGAAACCAGAAATACCTGCTTGTCGAAACTGCATACCGCATCAGTGCTGAGAGCTGGATATACAGACAGGCCGCACAGACAGAGGACCCAGCACACGGGGTCTCCTTGGCTTCCTGGGACAGGATGACAACTGACTTGCTCCATTCCCAAGGGCAGAAGCCTTGTCCTCATTAACAAGGAAATTCAAATTTAAATGAAAGTGACCAAAACAACAAAGCCTCAGAAATGCCTTGCAAATAAACTGGAGTGGGTAGGGAAGCCCTTCCTTCTAGTGCTTTCTCTGGACTAGGTCAGCTTCCGGCAAGCACACAGTCTTACTTATTTGGATCATCTCTTTAGACCCTTGTGACTTCACCAGAAGCAAGCCTGGTATGCAAGTAAACATATATATCTAGGGTGAGGGGGACAAGAGGAACGCTGACCCAAGAACAAATTAATCATTCTGCTGAAGATGCCATGATATTCTCAAACAGCAAGTGGCCATAATTTATCTGATTTTTTTTTATGTCAACCTATATAATTGTATAAAGTCATCTGACATATAAATTAGGAGAGTCTTTTAAAATAGGAAAAATAGATTTGAGAGGTTGAGAGGTGAATTTATGTAGATAAAGTAACAAAAGTTTCAGAGTCTCGCTTAGTAATTACTTCCCTTGTCATTCTCCATCGAGGTGAGTCTTTGCTCAAAACATCTTCATGAACCTCAAGAACGGGGCACATGATCTGAACATCTACTGAATGAAGTTCTCGCTACAAACCTATGTCCTGAAGACAGCAGATGCACTTAGTGACTGGGCTGAACCCGGGCAGTTACAGACCCCAAGGAAGCAGTACACGACAATATATCCTTTCTGTATTTTTTTCAAGATTAAAACCCCCTAAGAACAGTACCGGAAAACTGGCTCATCCCATTCCCGGGCAGATTTACTATTCCACTACCTGGAATAAACTCTCAAACACTCTAAAAAGTTAGTGGCAACTTTTAAGGATCCTTTAAAAAGCAGGATGTTAAAAAAAAAGCCGTCCATTCTCTCTTCAGGATGAAAATAAATAGTATCTCTTCCTCATGTAATATGGGAATCAGACACCATCAACAGGTATGGGTAAGTGACAAGGCCACACTGTACACAATTAGGAAAATATACCAAAGTCAAACAAATACAATTGCCAAAGAAAAACCACACAAAATTCAGCTAGAGCTAAACAATGCATCAGTTTGCTTAAAAGCAGAACCCGATTTTCATAGCATTAATTTTGACATCAGACTATAAAAAGGTGTTCATTTAAAAGCACTTACACTCTTCATTAAAAAAAAAAATTGCCTGGCATAGCTTCTGGACCTGTTCTGCTCAACAGACCGCCTAAATACTTGCTTCATTTCGTGAGGAGATGGTCAATGGTAACTGCTGTGATGTCTCCCAAGGCCCTGAGGACTTTGGGATTCAGGCCCGTGGATGAGGGGCCATCTGTGGGATTTTCTAAAGCAGCCTGAGGGGACCAGATACCATTCACCACGCTGAACAGCAAGTACAGTGATAGACAGAGCACATTCTCCCATGACCAGAAATACCATAAAAATAAATATGACAATAAGATATGAAAATAAGTGCTGTTCTTCTCATCAAGCCTGCTTGCACCTGGAGTATCTGCACCAACACCAACACGTCCTTCCTATCCCTCCCTGGTAACATGTTTTCCTCACCTGCTGCACGGACATCTCGTACATTCCACACACTTTACCAGTCACGATCGTGGTCCAACTATCCTGGGTATCATACAGTTTTACAAGTCAACTGCTCTAGGGGAGAGTTTTGGTTTGGTTTAGCTGTTGTTTTTAATATGTCAGCCTTCCTTCTTGAAACAGACATATCTCAGGATTATTCACTCTGAATGTTACAGCGCCCACTTCCTTTGGCTAATCACGCAGTGTTAATTTCTTAGACAAATTACTATTTCATCACTTTTAGAATTCCAGCCATCTGAATATCAAATATGCCATCAAACTACCACATTGGTGTTACTGGGTCAACCAGAGATACCTATTCTCTTTAAAACAGGCAAAGGAATTTTCCTTAGAAAATTCTGGAAATATACATCACTATTATGTTTTGGGGTTTTTTTAAAGCATGCATTTAAAAACAAATTCGTGGGGCGCCTGGGTGGCTCAGTCGTTAAGCGTCTGCCTTCGGCTCAGGTTATGATCCCAGGGTCCTGGGATCGAGCCCCATATCAGGCTCCCTGCTTGGCAGGAAGTCTGCTTCTCCCTCTCCCGCTCCCCCTGCTTGTGTCCTCTCTCTCGCTGTGTCTCTGTCAAATAAATAAAAATCTTAAAAAAATAAAAAAATAAAATAAAAACAAATTCGCTCATTTGAAATAAGTTACATACACTGGGGTGCCTACCTCTTAGTTTCCCGCTATGAGTTATCTCGTATCTGATGCTTAAAAGACCTCTTTCCATCGGCTGGGCCACGTCCCTATCCTGACCATCATTATTTCTCTCCTGGACCATGTCAACAGTCCATAATTGAACTCCAGGCCATCATCAGTCTTTATCTTCACCAGCCTGTCTCATTCCCTTCCAGCAGGATAATCTTTCTAGAATATATAGCTCTGATCATGTCTCGTCCTCCCAAAAAGCTTCAGTGGTTCCCTACTGCCTCCTGAATCAGGTGCAAACTCCTTAGCCTAGCTTTCAAGGTCCTATGTGCTCTAGCTTCAACATGCCTTTTTTTTTTTTTTTTTTTTAAACTACAACCTCCTAAGATGTGCCCTTGTCTTATAAAGAAACTCATCACAGTTCCTAAAACAGCCAACTGCTCCCATCCCCCTCCTGGAATTCTACCCAAGTCCCAGTTACAATGCTGCTTCCTTCAGATGTGTCAGCAGATGTTATTTCTTCTTTTCCCAAAGCACTCACTGCATTTATACTTCCTCAAGATCCACTACCATATTCTACCTTGCAGAGGTCTTTGTGCTCTTGGTCTTACTGACCCCCTGGGGCGAGGGACGACTTCTTAGTGTCAGTCTCCCCAATGCACGCTGTCCATTTCCACCTGTTAGCATCAATGCCTCACACACAGTGGACAAGAACAAATGTGAGTTCAGGGAAAGGCCCAATGTGAGTTGTTTAAACCCTAGAAAAAAATACCACTGATCTCTAATAATCACGAATCAGATGTGCTTTTGCTAGTTGGGATGCACCAAAACCTTGGTAAAAACAATACAAGTCAGGAGGAGTATTACACTAGAAAGCCATCATGTTTCTTAGGAACAACCAGAGGAACAAAATGCTTCAAGGCATTAAAGATAAATGATCTCAAAAGAAAGATGGATGGGAAAAGTCCAAAACATTTAGAGACACAGACACGCACTCACACCCAAACAGAGCCTCACGCATTGTACACACCCCTTGTTCATCCAGCTTGAGCAGCTGTTCCGAGACCTTGGGTGAGTTCGAAGCCTGTCTCAGGCACTGAATGCTCAGCTCTGGAATGACGTACTCCAGGACTTCTTTGAGAGGTAGTCCCCGTGCAGTACCATGCCTGGTGGTAGAGGGTATGGCGTCTTCTAGAATTGCTCCTCGCAGGGTTGTCAGCTGCAGGGGCAGAACAGAAGATTCCAGAACATCACAGAAGAGCTCATGTTTACTCCCAGTTACTTCTTGAAAGCCTTTTTTTAGTTGCCTTCCAGAGGGAGAAAGGTCAGTCTCCTTTCTGAGTGGGGCAAAAGTGACTACAGCTCTCCATGGGTGGAAGCAAAATCAACACTCGAAGAGTCTTTAAACAACAGAAGTGCACGGGGCTCAGGGATAAGCTGGGAGGGGTTGAAATATTCAGGAAGTGTGCCTGGAGAATGACGGGAGCCGGGCAGGGCATGATGTTCCTGCAGCTCTCGGAGCCAACTGGAGCCTGACACTGAGGAGAAGCTAGAGATCCTGGGGCTGGGCCTGGCCCCTGGCACCTTCCTCCCACCCCTCCCTTCGCTTTTCCTACTGCCCTATGTTCCACACCAACTTTTGTTCCATTCCTTTCTTGTCTTCTATTTCATTTTCCTGGTGAGTCCTGAAGCTGAATGGGGATAGCCTTTGACACCCGCGGGCAGGGTGATTCAGGGCTCAGAAGATTACTGGCTACGGAATTCTGCCTCATGACTGTGATATGCCCTCAAATGTGTGAGGGACGCATGCGATCGCCATTCTGACACCTGCCTCAGAGAGGAAATCCCAGCATTGCAAATCAAGGGACCTAGCTCTGATTCCCCCCACTCCGACTCTGGGAAGAGAACTGTTAGCGGACAAGAGAGTCGGGGTGACGGTTGTAGCAGCGAGGTCTGCCGTGTGCAGAACGCTCTAGAACCCCACTGCCCAGCAGAGTTTTGTGCAATGATGAGAATGCTCGCTCTCTGCACTAGCTGATACAGGAGTCACTGGCTCCATGTGACCGGCATGACTGAGAAACTGCATTCTGAATTTCATTTAATTACTTTAAACAGTCACGTGTGACTAACAGCTACTGGATCGGACAGCACAGGCCTGTGACCTAAAATACGTCACTACAAGAGAGGGGCTCTATCTCCTACTTGTCCAGCACAGAGCCCAAATCACTAGAGCACCTGGCAAGCCACACAGCAGATCACAGGCTCACGCATACACAGGTGACCGGCAAAGAGCTCCCTTTCCTCTCTCTGATCTGGAAGGAGCCAATCGAAATACGCACGCTGGAACACTTGCCGAATACACCCCCTCTCTAATTATAATAGGTCAAGAGAATAAAACCTGAAATGCAGGCCAGATCTCCTTCCTTGTAATCGGCATCCCTACCCATTTGGCTATGTATACATATTGTTCCGTTCGTTCAACAATCCCACTTTTTACTCAAAGCAAGGCAAGCGAGGCACTAAGCTGGGGCCTTGGAATAATGCAGTGTGCACAGACAGCCGGCCACACTCCCCGCATTGCGGACCACCTGATTTCCTGCACTAGATTTCGAAGCTGTTTGTCAGTTCCGACATGAGTGGTCCAGTTCGTACGTGTCCTCTCTGAGCCCCCAAACCTTGCGCTCTTATCATTTTATCCTTTCTATCATGCAAGGGGAAAGTAAAATCATTGCCCCTTAACATCTGTGACAGGGGTTCAAATTTTTATTGGGAATAAAATACTGTAGGCTCTTTCAGTGATCTTAAATGCTATAATCACTAACATTATACTTCATCTGAAACAATCTAGCGCAGTAATGTCAGAGGTTTCAGCCCAGGACAGCAACGACACAAGACAGCCATTACCTCACTCGTCCTGAAGGCCACCCGGTAGTTGAACTGGGACCCCTCTTTCTCCTTGGCGTCTTCCACCTTCTCCCTCCGGATGCTGACGGCCACCGGGCCAAGGTTCTCATCGATTCCAAAGTAGTTCTGGTGCTCTGCAACAGGAGACAGGGGTGACATCAAAAGAAAGGAACAAAGGACCGGATGGGTGTCCATGGGCGTGTGTGTCCAATCTCTGAAAAAAGTACTGCATGGGTCTGGGTACACAATTCCCCAACTGTGCTTTATCGAAGTGTTTTGTTTCCAAATCTGATGTCCTCATACATCTCATCTTCTGTTACTTCCTCCTCTCATTCTGCTCGTGCCTAGCTCATGAGCACCAAGGGCCTTCCCGCCCCCGCCTGCCCCCTGCCACCATGGAAGAGCGTCCCCGGAAAGAGTGTGCTGCCATGCCCAGAAAGTGTCCAAAGAAGAATCTAGGTCCTCGAAGACCGTTACTGAACAGCTCTCCTCCAGATGGGAAGGTCACCTTCTCTGACCGAATGTGGGCACTTGGACTAGCCAGGTAATCTTGGCACCCGGTCCGGTGGCAAAGCTCACTCCTTCATTACAATGTCACTCAAGTACCCGGCCGTCGAACGTGAAATTTTACAACAGATGGAAAAGACATAAAAGGTCATTAGTTGCTGAGGTCAAACTATATCTACTGATTCTATAACTTGGTTTACTCTGTTCTCAGCTAATCGCGACTTTCACATAAAATCACTGGCCCTGCAGAGCTCTAATCTGTACGGTCTCACTGCAGGAACAGATTTTGGAGGTCCTCTCATCTATTTAGTACAGAAATCCCTGGGCACACTGCTCCGAGGGGTGGTCGTGAGTCTCATCACACATTCAACAATACGTGCCAGGCACCATTTCGCAGCAGGGTCACAATCCATGACAAATTCGCATCCGTGAAGCTAATATACGAGCCTGAACTCTGCCAATGGCGGGAAGCTCACTACTTCGTGAGCAACCGCTTCTGGACTGTGGGACCAAAAGTTCCTCTGTCTGCTGAAAGAAGTCAAAACACTCTACTGCAACCAAACTTTTTAACTGTCATCTTCTGAAAGGACGCAGACTTAACACTCAGATATGGTGTGAACTCACACGAAATAGGGGGATCAATTACCTGAATGTTTATTCACACAGCTTACCTATTTTTAGCAGCCCCATCATCTCAACGATCCATGCGGAGCAGGTGGGAAATGCAAATCCCTAGGTGGTGTTCATTTAATTCTTAATGAACTGCTACCAGGTCAGGTCCCCAAGGTGTATACTCATAAAAGCGATTTTTTTCACCCTCTATGCAGAACCAGACTCATCCCTTTTGACTGTCACCTTAAAGGTTTTGGCCCATCTTTCCTGACTCTTCATTTTTAGTTAAAAAGAAATAAAATGAATCAGATATTTATAAGCTTGAAGAAAACTGCAGGTATTCTGAAGTCTTTTGGCTATGCTAACATTTTCTGTCACACTAATTTTGGAAGGAATGAGAAATGTTAATCAGAAAGAAGAAATCAGGGTGAAAACAGCTCCTACCATCAGCCAGGGCAAACGTTACCCAAAGCCAGTGATGACTATTGGCTAGATCTTGAAAAGGCATTTGCTTCTTTTCCACTTTGCTTTCACAGTCATTTACTTCCTTACCTCCTATGACCAAATGAGATGAACACTGTCATTACTTCTCTTTAGAGTCCAGGCTACGAGTAGCATATGTGTACTATTTCAGGGGCTGGTGGGTGAGCGATTGAGTTACTATAGGTCTGGGCTTACACAATAGGAAAGAAGCCTTTGTTTTTGATGGGTAACTCATCCCCTGGGTAAATTACATGCTAATTAACAGCCAGGTTAACTGTTAACAGACAAGAACAACTCCAGTGAAACCAAACACACATTGTAAAAAATGTAGGGGGTTGAGGAGAGCTGACCCAGAAGCAGTTATTTGGATTTTAATCAACAGTTTAAAAATATTCAATGAAAGTAGAGATTAAAAGTTAATTGTCTACTTCAGACTACCAGGTACATTATCATTTTATTAAAGTTGGTATTAGTGACTATTAGACCCACGGCATTATACTAGATCCTGTGGAAAATGCATCTTTAAACTTAAATCAGTTAAGAATTTTCTTAGTTGCATTCTGTCCTGACAAGAACCTTTCTCTTGGGGCGCCTGGGTGGCTCAGTCGTTAAGCATCTGCCTTCGGCTCAGGTCATGATCCCAGGGTCCTGGGATCGAGCCCCTCATCGGGCTCTCTGCTCGGCGGGAAGCCTGTTTCACCCTCTTCCATTCCCCCCTGCTTGTGTTCCCTCTCTCGCTGTCTCTCTCTCTGTCAAAATAAATAAGTAAAATCTTAAAAAAAAAAAAAAAAAAAGAACCTTTCTCTTTATCTCTTTTCTCCTAAGGCAGATGCGTTAAGAAAAATATTCAGCAAGTGACTAAAGTACAACCAGTCATCATCAGGCAAAAGCTCCCTTCTTAGAACCCATTTTGACAAGTTACCTGCAAAAATGCTCAAATCGATTCTCTATTAGGCATTTGACGAACACTACTGACATGAATCCAGTGAGCTTCGAATTATTTTAGGGAGAAAAAGAGGGACCAAGCCAACAAAACCCTTTCTTGTGGTGAAATTTAGAGTTCAGATTATGGGCACTGAATCACTAATTCTAACACCTGACAACTAAAAATCCTACAGCGTGCGCTGCTCCCATATCAGCAGGTGCTGCAGGCACAACAGACCGGGGGCAGCCAGGGGCTGGTACCAGGGGAAGGGGCTGGTCATAGGGGAACACACGGGAATTTTCTGGGCTGAGACAGCTATCCTGCATCTTGATGGTGCTAGTGGTTACATACCATATTCATTTGTCAAAACTCTTAGAACCCCACACTTAAAAAAGGGTGAATTTCACTGTAGGTAAAGTATACCTTCATCTTTAAAAACTAGGTAGGAAAAGGTCAATGAGAAGAAGAGCCAGTGGGCCTGGCAAGCGGATGGGTCTCTGGCAAAACAGGAGTCACAAGCGCTCCCCCAGCCCTGTGGACCAACCCTCCACCCCCGCTGCCCCTCGGTGAGAAGAATACCTCTCCTCCAGTATTGGCTCTCTCCCCGCATTTTCTCACACGACCTCCACCTGGGTCGGCAGGCCTGTCTGCCGCGGGGGGCACTGTCGGCTTCCGGGAGTGTCCTTTCCGAGTGAGCTACCTCCAGGGCTCTCCTTCGGGGTCTGCTTTGGGGCTGCCCTTTGGGGCTCTCCTTGTAACCTGGATGTGTCCCAAGGCTCCACCATCAGCCCATGGCTGTCCATTCCGACTCCGTCTCTTTCAATCTGTTTGAACGTTTGTCTTGTCTGTCTGTCCTTCCATCCACCCACCCATCTTCTCCTGGAAGTTCCTCAGTGACATCACCCCAAACTCTCTACAGACTCGTCTCTCCCATAACTCCCCTAACTCATGCATTTGCCCCTCGGCCTGGTGCATCCTTTGCTTTTCTGTGCTTGATGTTCTAATGCATCCTTTAAGACTCAACTCAAACATCGCTTCCACTGAAACTCTTCGCCTCACCTCCAGATGAGGCTGAGTCCTTCAACTTTTATATCCTCAAGGCCTGATCTGATAGGGCCTAATAAATTATAAGTGCTCAATGGAACTGTACTTGAATTAAGGAACTCAGGTAGGTGCTGCTCAAAAGTAATGGTCTTACTGAACCTCAACCAGGACCATGAAAATAAAAACAAAGAGGCAGCTCATTTTATGCTGGTGAGTGGAGAAGGCAGTGTGAAAGATCTTGGGACCAGAAATGTAGCAGGTTCTGCCCCCATGAGAGGGGTGATACGGTTTCTTGAAACATTTACAAAACTGAGAACTGATGCATCTGTTAGAATTCACGTGTATTAGTGTCCTAGTGCTACTATAACAAATTGCCACAAGCTTGGGGACTCGAAACAACACTCATGTATGGGCTCACAGCTCTGGAGGTCGGAAGTCCAAAATCCGTTTCAGTGGGCCACAGTCAAGATGGTGGCTGGGTTGCATTCCCTCAGGAAGCTCTAGGGAAGAATCTTTTTTTTCCTTGCCTCTTCCAGCTTCTAGAGCTGTATTCCTTGAATTCCTTGGCTCACAGAGCCCCTTCTTCTATCTTCGAATCCAGCCCTAGATCCTGCTTCAGTGGCCACAATGCATTCTTCTCTGTCAGATCTCCCTCTGCCTACGTCTTACTTGGACACTTGGGATGGCGTTCAGGTTCCACCCAGAGAATCCAGCATGGTCTCCCTGTCTCAAAATCCTTCACTTTATCACATCTGGAAAGCTGCTTTTGCCATATAAGGTAACATACACAGGTTCCGGGGATTAGGGCCTGGGTATCTCTGGGGGCCAGTATTCAGCCTACCAAACACACTTCATTCATTTGAATTCATTCGCTCTAATATCGAGCATGGCCTAGGTCTCAGCGATGTGCCGGGCACTGATAAATATGAGGGATACAACACTGAGCAAGACACAGCGCCTGCTTCACAGAGTTTTAGTCCTGTGGGGCCAACACTATCAGAAACAGATGAGAGTTACGCATTCTAAGTTCTGTGACAGGACTAAGCATGAAGTACCATGGAAACACCGCTAATATCCACTACAGAACCAACAATCCAGAAGAAAAATGCCACATACGCAATAAAAGCAAATGTCACAAAGCCCGTCTCCCCTATTTTAACATATTCATATGCACATAGTCTTAAAAAGCTGCTCTCCTTCTTGCTCTGCTTCATCTTTCCTCACTCTTAATTCTGTTCCCACAAAACACTTCTTTGAATTCTTTTACCTACTGAGTATTCAAACCCACAACCACAACGTGTCCCCTCCCCCTATTAAGGGTTGTACTTGGTTTGGGTGATGTTTTGTAGCGCTCTGTCCTTCCTTCACGTCTTTCTTTGGATTTAGTCCAAGGTCCTTGATGTTTTAGGATAATGTAAATAGTATCTTTCAAAATTTTTCCATTTCTATTTGTATGTTTCTAAGTATAGAAAGAATTCAGATGGGAGATTTGATTATTTCTCCTTTTAGTCTGACCAGTTTTTTTTTTTTTTTCCTTTACATATTCTGAAGCTCTGATTTTGGTGCTTGGAACTGACCCTTTTATCATTATGAAATACCTCAGTTCATCATAGTGACCCATCTTGCTTTACAGTCCACTTTGTATTGCACGATCAGGCGGGGACCCAACTGCTCTATGGGGGGAAATCCAGCTACCAGTACAGGGAGGTCTTTTGCTCTTGAGCCTGTCCATGGCTCCAGGGAAGGTTCTCCCATTCTCCTGTCTGGAGGCATTTAGCCTAAATAAGGGCACAGGGCTGGGCATCTCACTGTGTTGACTTTCACTTAATCCCTACTCTCTAGTGAAGTGCCCTAGTCCTGCCCTTAGCTGTGCAGATGTTCAACTTCTCTAGAATAAATCTTCAGTTTTCCCCCTAGGTGGGGATGAGTAGTAAATGGACTATAAGGGAGAGGAGAAAAACCTAGATTTTTAAAAACATATTGAACTGGTCCCTTGCTCTCACCCCCGCCCCCAGCTCTTCTTCTGAGGTACCTGGTTCTGCATTGAACGGACTGGCTTCCTGATGGCCTGTCCCTGCCACACACAGCCCCCCCACCAATGCTGGAGGGGTGGCGTTTTCCCATCCGCAAAACGGGTCTGGCTCTTCCGTCTGCTTTGGCGTATCTAGCCTTCCACTGATTTTCTCTAGTTCTCTTTTTTCCTTTGTGGCTTTATGCCCTTTGTTATTCCTTCACTATCATTTTTAGTGGTGTTTTGGAAGAGGGAGAGATAAAATGTGTTTCCAATTCGTCACACTGAACTAGCAATCCCAAACTCAGGTACTCTTAAATACCTACATTTTTTTTTTTTTAATACCTACAATTCTAATAAGTCTGATTACTGGTTTCTGAATCTGGGCTATGCTAAGTTATCAGCTGTTGAACCTTGGGTGAATTACATAACCCTTCTTAACCTCAGTGCCAGCTCCCTGCCCTCCCGCAAATACGTGCATCACACTTAGCATCTTTAATCTCAGAGAGGCATTATAACTGAAGACATGAATATTACTGACAAAAACCTAAATCACAAACAAAAAAGGACTGAACATAAAATAAGCAGCATCATGGGGCATTTCAACTTTGAACCCAATAGTCCTACAAAGCTCAAGGGTCAGCCTGAAGACGATTCACACTTACAATCTCAAAATGCCGACCTGTAATCACCTAGAAGGGAACCCTCCTACACTGTTGGTGGGAATGCAAGCTGGTGCAACCACTCTGGAAAACAGTATGGAGGTTCCTCAAAAAGTTGAAAATAGAGCTACCCTATGACCCAGCAGTTGCACTACTGGGTATTTACCCCAAAGATACAAATGTAGGGATCCGAAGGGGTACTTGCACCCCGATGTTTATAGCAGCAATGTCCACAATAGCCAAACTGTGGAAAGAGCCAAGATGTCCATCGACAGATGAATAGATAAAGAAGATGTGATATATATATACAATGGAATATTATGCAGCCATCAAAAAACCCTGAAATCTTGCCATTTGCAATGACATGGATAGAACTAGAGGGTATTATGCTAAGCGAAATAAGTCGATCAGAGAAAGACATGTATCATATGATCTCATTGATATGAGGAATTCTTAATCTCAGGTAACAAACTGAGGGTTGCTGGAGTGGGGGGCGGGGTGGGAGAGATGGGGTGGCTGGGTGATAGACATTGGGGAGGGTATGTGCTATGATGAATTGTGTAAGACTGATGAATCACAGACCTGTACCTCTGAAACAAATAATACATTATATGTTAAAAAAAAAAAAAAAGAAGAAGAAGATAGCAGGAAGGGAAGAATGAAGGGGGGGAAATTGGAGGGGGAGACGAACCGTGAGAGACTATGGACTCTGAGAAACAAACTGAGGGTTCTAGAGGGGAGGGTGGTGGGGGGATGGGGGATGGGTTAGCCTGGTGATGGGTATTAAAGAGGACACGTTCTGAATGGAGCACTGGGTGTTATACGCAAACAATGAATCATGTAACACTACATCAAAAACTAATGATATAATGTACGGTGATTAACATAACATAATAAAATAAAATTAAAAAAATAAATAAATATAATCACCTAGAGGGGCTACATCCCATTTATGGTAGTCTTCTAAAGAATGCAGTGGCATATATTTTACTGAATGATTCCTATCAGGAACCATCATTTTATTATTTTTTTTAATTGAGGGAATCCAAAATTTGCATATTCCCTTTTTCACCCAAGACTGCACATTAGCCAAAGAATCTTTTTTCTTTTATGTCTGCCTCCCCACACTCGTTTCAATTTTTCCCTCCCCATTTCACACAGACACACTCTTTGAATGCAAGCTGAGAGAGGACGTTCCTGCCACTCACAATCATCACACCTTTGGATAGGCCAGCTCCGAGGCCCCCTAGCTGTTCTCTAAGGGGTCTTTTCATGCTTTCAGTTAGCCAGGGGATACAGCAGGTTACCTGGCTGTGTCTCGAAAGAAATCACAATCTTCTGCTTCACAGTGTTAACAGTATAGCTTCCAAGTACCATTAAGAACAGGGCAGACTCCAAGCTCTCCAGGAGGGAGCCAAGTTAACCCTATGCCCACCCCCTTCAGGACAGCTCAGCTTGCTCATCTACATCATGTGAGCCTTCCCATCTGTGGGCAGAGGACCATGAGTAAGTCCCCCTCACCCACGGAGCCTGTCCTGATCCCAAGCACATGATTTCCATAAAATTGCTTTAAGAGTGCATCAAATAAAATCCTTCCTTGGCAGAATGGAAGCTGTGAAAAGACTGGAAAAGCTGAATGAAAATCCACATATCATGCAAATACAACAGGGCAAAATCAAAAAAATCGGTTAATGAGATTGCAGTGTAGGAAATGAGATTCAGGGCATCTATCTCTGGTGCACTTTGGCTAGTCGGTAAAGGAAAAAGAAATCTAACTCAGAAGAGTTTAAAAAAAAAAAAAAAGGTGGGGGCCACCTGCAACCCTGGCCCAAAGGCTGTTTCCAGGTACTTCAGTATCTTGGAAGTGACATTTATCAGGTTCGTCACTAATGAATTGACCAGGTGAGGATCCCAATTCTGCAGGGCCTCCCGAGGTCAGGTACGTAAGAGCAGCACCCACAGCTTTCTGCCTTACAGTTTCTCAGGGGCTAGCCCTGCACGGCCCACAGCACCCGTAACAAGTCCTCTAAAGCCACGAGAGGCCATGAATCTGGGCCCTGCAGCCCTTCGCTCTGTTAAACGCGGACAGCAGAAGCTTTCCTGCTATTTTTCCATAAAATGCAGTTTAACATTTCTCCGTTCTTTCAACAGCAAGCTGATCACTTAACTGCTGGCTCACTGCCTACCGGGGTTATGTCCATGGCTGCAGGTGACTGCTGTCTAAATCCCCACCTACGATATATCTGCTTTCACCGTTCCCTGCAAACAATTCCGTGTCTGCATCTTAGATCAGCTCCCCTGTTCAGAGCTCTCTGAGACTTACAGAGAAAGAGTCAACAAGGGACAATGGGTGGATGGATGGAAGGATGAGTGACTAGAACAATGGGGCCTGTTTTTGCAGATAATAACATGAAGAGTCATTAGATAACTTCAAGAAATCTCAGGCTCCCTGCTCATGTTTCAGGGATTAAATTACTGAATTTACCACAATGCAGAGAAGGATGCATTTTTGCTACATGAAGGCTCCTTTGACCAACATTTAACCAAAGTATTAGCTAAGCTTGAAAACCTGAGGCGTTACAGTGAAAATAACAAGATTTAATAAACCTGACATAAATGAACTCATTTCCTCCTCCCTACTTCTGAGGAGGTATCCCCATCTTACAGATAATATTCCTGAAGCTGAGGGGCTAGGTGACTCGCTCGAGGTCACAATCTGGGGTGACAGGGAGGGTGCACACCCTAGGTAGGCTGTTTCTAGGACTCTCTCATGCAAAGGGTGATGAGAGCCACAGAAAGTTTGAATTCTAAAAATCAATTAATGCGTGCGTGGTAAAATGAACACAACTTACAGATGAGCCAACACATCTGTCCTGAACATAAGGACAGTATCTTGGGAGACACCGTTTTAGGAAAACCTTGAATAACAAGGGAAAGACTGGAGAAAAAAGGTAGCTGTCAAAGGCTTCCTTCGATAATCCATAATTTTGAGTGTTATTTGCTACAAGAGTAGGAAGGAGGAAGAGAACACTAGAAGAGCAAGAAAGAATCCACTGCATAAAAGCTGGGAAGGGAGCAGTGGCCCAGCTTTTTCCACCTTATTCCTTAAGTGGGGCAAAGAGTGAAAGAAATCTTGGAACGAATACAAGGTAGGAAGGTTTCAGGAAGCTTCCAGGTGCTCTGAGACCTTACGTTCCAAAGCCTCTGAACTTGCAACTTTCTGTACCAATAGCAAACTGCAAGGAAGTTTCCCCAGTGGAGCACAGAAGTATTACACTATCAATCCCTCTGCTCCTAGGGAGATAAACAGAACAAAGTTCCTCTTCCTCAGTAACTGAAAAAGACTCTGAGGCCAAAATGTCCACAGGAGGAAATTGCATGCAGTTCTCTCCAAGTTCCTAAGACTCGGCAACAGGCAAGTTGCAGCCGAGTTGGCAACGGGCGGGAGCCGTGACCTCCCGAGAGGTTCCCACCGCCGGCCACATGGAACGGATACCACGATAACCAAGAGGCTGAGCCTCCCGGGCAGCTGGGCAACTCCTCCCGGCTTGGGGCCGGCTGGGCCTCAATGGGAGCTCTGTTTGCGGAGGCCAGGCTGGCCGGGCAGAGAGGTGAAGAGCAGAGTCGATTATGTCTGCTCCGGGAGGAATGTGGATCCCAGAATAGTCCTATTGTTAGGTGGTCCTCAGTTCACCCGTATGAATTTAATAGTGTCCAATTCCCTATTAATTTTCTTCAGTGACTGTATATAACCAGAAAGGGGAAAAAACAAAGAAGCCATCAGGCATGAAATTCAGACTAAATACAGCCATGCATCGCTCAGTTATGGGGTTCATTTGATATGTAAAGGTATACGCTCGCCCACAACTGTCACATTTGTGAAATTTAAGTGAATGGGTTTGGAATGGGGTGGCAGACTTCACCAGACACCAGACACTTTTTCCCCTCATCTTTTTTTTTTCTTTTATTATGTTATGTTAATCACCATACATTACATCCAACATTAGTTTTTGATGTAGTGTTCCACGATTCATTGTTTGCGTATAACACCCAGTGCTCCATGCAGAACGTGCCCTCTTTGATACCCATCACCAGGCTAACCCATCCCCCCACCCCCTCCCCTCTAGAACCCTCAGTTTGTTTCTCAGAGTCCATAGTCTCTCATGGCTTATCTTTTAACCATTAAAATGAAGTACTGCCCCTTGAAATATTGTACCAGTGGTGTGGACAATGGTTTCTTTCCAGAGAGAGAGGTTTTACACATTTATTTAAGAACCACTTGGGGAAGGAGTTGGCATGCTTTGTGACAGGCACTGGTTCTATTCCCGTCACAGGAGACATTTTTATTATGATCCCATCTTATAGATGATTAACTGAGGCACAAAGGAGACGAAGGACTTGCGAAAATTGAGTTGGGATGTGAACCCAGGAGGCTGGCTTCAGAGCAGTCTGAGCTCTTCACCTTAAGTTCTGCTGTCCTGCTTCTCTCCCCCGCCAGGCCTCCAACCACAATTAGAACGCATGGGCACTTTTCCCTCTTGGCAAAAGGCAAATCTCCAGCCACCAAACAGTAAGTTGGTATCGAGACAAGTGGGAGCGTTACTACGCGCATTCTAGAAGAATCCTTCCTTTTTATTTGTTCATTTAGCAGATGTACGTACAGATATTATACTTCCGTTAAAATACTAATAACAAAAATGACCACTGGAGAAAGAGGTGAGCTTACGGAGAGCTGGTCAAGGGTAGTTAATATAAACGTGAACTTTTCTTAGGGAAAAGAGGCTCTAGAAAGAACTCTTGGAAGTGTGGCAGATCCAGTAGAGGAGTTCATTCCCAGGTGGTACCAATGGCACAGCTCGAGGCCGGGCACAGGCAAAGGAAGGGGCCCTCAAAGCTAAAAGGACGGCAGAAATGGACCTTGCAAAGGCCAGTATTGTACCCTACATCATGAGGAGGATACGGCTTTTGTTGGGGGCCCAGTCCACCCGGAAGCAGCTAAAAATGCTTCTCTGGAAAGTTCTAATCTTTCCAGAAAGAATTCCAATCTGCCTACACCCCTGAAGTCTTGTAAAGCTAAGATGGGAAGGAGAAAGCAAAGTCCTCTCTGGCATATTCCTTTTATAAGAAACAGAGAAGAAAGGAAATCACAGGGGAATGATGGAACCAGAAACCCCGAAAGCACCAGACAGAAGGGAGACAATCGGTCAAACTAAGATTAGCTTTTCATCTACGCTCCAAAACCTGCCCTGTAAAACCAATTCAGCTCCTTTACAGAGGATTTCTAGAAGATACATATTTCTTTCCTTGGACTTGTTATAGAAAATTCCAAGGGGAAAAAAAAAAAAATGAGTTGGGCATAAAGCTTTCTTCAGAGTTAGTTCAGCAGAGATTTGGGAGCCAGAGAACCCAGAGTGTCCCAAACAGCATCCCACAGCCACCTGGGATCAGCATGCAGATTTTAGGAGAAATTCAAAGAGAAAGCCTGTGCATTTCAATAAAGACCGAAGACAGTATAAATTCTGAAGCCTAACAATCCCCCTGCTCTTCTAGGTAAGTTTGAGAAACATACTCCTGGCATTCCGCAGATGTGTACAGAAAGGGCTGTGGGAAACTGACATTTTGTCAACTTTACTTTACTTGAAACATGCAGTGGCCTCAGCAGCTCACAGTAATCCTAAGGAGTTTAATAAAGTAACATAAACCTGTAGCTTTGTTACTTTTAAGAACTGCCTCTAAGTTCTTGTTTGTTGTAATTTTAAACATGCTCATGTTACATATATCATGAGAATTTATGACTTACAGTTTAAAAAAATTTGAAGCAAACTATTTTTAAGCTGGTTTTGATCTGTAGAAAAGCTGCAAAGATAGTGGAGTTCTCTCACACCCCTGGCTCTGTTTCTTAGTTGTTTGCATCTTACGTTTCTTTGGTACGTTCATTGCATTAATGAACCATCATGAAGGCTCTGTACTCTCAGCTGATAATTGATCAAGCCCATCCTTTATTCAGGTTTCTGCTTTATTAATGTCCTTTCTCTTCCAGGATCCTATCCAGGACACCCCGTTACAGTTACTCGTCATGTCTCTTACAGACTCTTGCACACTGTGAGTTTCTCAGACCACCCTAGTTCTGGATGACCTTGGTAGTTTGGAGGAACAGTGGGCAGGGATTTTGTAGAATGTCCCTTGGCAGGGATTTGTCTAATGTATTTCCCTAATTAGACTGAGGTTATGGGTTTGGAGGAAGACCCCAGAAGTGCCATTCCCATCATGTCAGCGGTATAAACGAATCACATGACCTACCAATGCTGATGTTGACCTTGATGACCTGGCTGGGGCGGTGCTTTCCAGACTTTTCCCTTGCAACCTTCCCCCTCTCCGTGTGCTAGCCCTTGGGAGGGCTACACTACACACTGTCCACATTCTAGTGGAGAAGGACGATTGTTATGATTTTTCAAACTTTATGAAATTAAAACATCTTTTATAATAATTTACTTTTTTAAGTAAAGATCTGTTGGTTGAAATGAACATCACCGTATTTGACAGGAGTCGTTTCGTAGGTATACTGCATCTAAGAGAGTAAGAAATACACGTCCCTTTATCACTGTGTTTCTATCAAGTTGATGGGTTTTTCTCTGAAATAAAGCAAATACAGTCATTAACTCTTCTGCCCAGATCATGGTTGGCAAATACCTGGCATCCCCCCATGCACCCAAGGCAGATAATGATAATTGATAATGGCTTGTAAAATGCTGATGCAGCTCTACACATAACAACACAGAAGGATGATCATCCAAAGCAAGTTCCACAGACACAGTGATAGAAGGTTCCATTTACATAAATTTATTTGCATCAGAAAAAGCCTACAAAGATAAAGAGGAAACTGTTCGTGGTGATTATCTCTTAGGGACTAGGGTGATTTTATTTCTTTTTCTTTTGCTTCTTTACTTTATTTTCCTATAATGATCATATAATACTTCTATGCCATGTAAAAATTCTAGACCGAAAAAAAGGTATATATTGCGAATCTCAGGATTTTCCCCCACATTAAGAGGACATGTTCCTGTACCCACATCAAACAATGTCCCAGTGCCTCCAAGATTTAGCCACGTCCCACTCCAAAGTCACCCAAGAGACCCAGCTTTATCCTCTTCTCTAGTTTGACCTTTCTTTACCCAAAAAGGACATGGTCTGCCTTCTCGAGCTATTCTTGTCTAGAGCTGTTCTGGTCTGTGCTACCTGAGGGAAGGCAGAGGACAGTTTTAGAACTCCCGAGTAACTGCAGGTACGCAACTTCCTAACCAGGACAAGACTTGGTGGGCACGGACGGACCCCGGGGGGTGTCTTTGCTGCCCCGCAGCTCCACTCCAGCCTCCCTGGGGACAGCCCACTGCTGGCCAGCAGCACTAAGTGCCAGGAGGTCCAGAAGGAGGCAAAGCCGGCCACTGTGCCATGAAGGAAGCTCAGGGGTCTCCAAAGAGACTGGCACAACCACAATCCCTGTCTAAGGGGCCCTTCCTCGTGGCCTGCTTCACAAACGGGAAACTCACAGAAGAGGGAACCCGTGATTTCACCGGGACTTCCACGGGCGCACGGCAGGCAGCACCCAAGTTTCTTCACGGGCATCGCCAGCAGCAGTGTGGAACCTTCTCCAGCATTCCCCATGCTTGCTCCAATCCTGCCCGCTCTCCCTTAAAAAGCTGTTTCCACGCAAGGCTGCAGATGGATTTGGGCGGACAAGTGATGGAGCCACACGGTTTGCTGTGGCTCGCCACTGCCCTGCATTAATCCTTCGGCAGAGCTCTTCACAGCCGTCCGGTGGTTCTGTGCCGCAGGAGGGCACCTCGGTGTGAAGTGCAGCCACCCCACGCTAACCACCCAGGACAGAGTAAGCCACATCACGAAGGCTCTGTACTCTCAACCCTT
Organism: Mirounga leonina; assembly: GCF_011800145.1. NCBI lineage: Eukaryota > Metazoa > Chordata > Mammalia > Carnivora > Phocidae > Mirounga > Mirounga leonina. The sequence continues at coordinate 3,372,095 of NW_023270380.1, forward strand.
CCCAGCGATTGGGAGCCACTTACTTCTGGAAAATGAAATTTCACACGGAACGGTGGAGCATGGAGAAAAAGAAAAGGTATTCTGGGAAATATCAAAAGATCCCTGAATGCCTGCTTCCAGAGAGAAAAAAAGAGCAAAGGGAAAAGAGAAAAAGGAAAAGAACAAAGCTCCCCGCGAACACACCCGATCTGGGCCAGGTGGCCCAAGGGCTTCTGTTTTTAGGTCGCGCAATGACGTTCCTGCAACTGGGGGTGTGTTTGCAGATCAGAGTCCAGAGGTTGAAGCCCGGTGCGAGCCCGCTGCCCATCTCCATTCCCACACCGCGGCAGGGGTGGGGGGGCGGGAGGGAGGGCACTGACCTGCTGGGGAACCGACTGCTGCCCCCGCCCCCAGCCCTTCATGGCTCTGCAGAGGGACAAGCCAGGGCGGCAGCGGCGGACGCTGCTGGAGCCAGCTTCATTCTGAGACACACAGGCCCCCTGGGGAAGAGCTAAAAATAGGAGAAAGCAGGCAGTATTCACAGCTGCAGAACGAGAGCAGAGGGGCCGGCTTGGTCCTATTCTCTCCTCAGACCCATCAGTAGCCACAACAGCCCAGCCCAGCACTGCAGAACCCTGATGCCAACGCCTCCCCATGCCCTCACTTGGCAGGCTTGGCAGGGGATTCTAGAATTCACCTGCCTGGCGCCTTCACAGAACCAGAGTGAGCCCAATGCCCAGGGCCCCCTAAGCCTTCTGTCTGCATCCACGTACAACTCACCCACAGGGTGTCTGCCCTCAACTTCTCCAGAGCTTATTCTGAATTTCACATTCAAAGCTAGCAAGTTTGCTGACGTAACTGCCAATGCCCTGGAAAATCCTTAGCAGCAAATCAGGAAAAGCAGAAGAAATACACGACTCACAGGCACTCTTTAAAACTACCAGGAAGTGACAGTTGAGCGTTCAAGAAAAAACCTACAAAATGCAGTCAAGGAAACTAACAGAATCCAGCACCTAAAACCATCTCTAGGAACAGATCCTAAGGACATTAATGGTGACCCTGGCTGCAGAAAGCAACCGCTGCCCATTCCATGTACATGTACACGTGTACTTAATATACCCCAGAGTACGGATGAGATGCTGGCACTAAGTATCTTCATAAATACACATGCACACATCCACACACACATAACAACTTGTACGTTCTGATATTTTAACGGGCCATCCGCAAACTATTTATAAAGCTCAGTTAGCCAAAATAACTCAATGCCTGAGGATTTCAGGGTATAATAATTCTAAGAGACTATTTTATTGCTGGCATGGACAGCCATGGCTTCATCAATTAAAAGGATCTTAATTAGGAAGCCTATTTCTTCATGGCCTCCCTTTCCAAAAATAACTAACTTCCACCTAGAGACCATCTTGGAACAGTATTGTGTAACGTGCTGCCGCTGAATGAACACGATCGTGAGGGCCACTCATGCTTTCACAGTACAGACTAAAAGGGAGGTTCAAGTTTCTGAGTTCAATCAGGGGCCGGCACTGAGAAGAGAGCACGGGGAGGGACACACTTGGGGGCCCAAGACCCGCTCACAGAACTATTTCAGTCCCATTGTGTCATCAGTATGAAAAGGGAAACATAACTCAAATATATGACCAGTTGTAATGCAAGTGCCTATTTAACCGAACTGCTTACCCAATATCATAACTGTTCTACCCATTTCTACAATTTCATAATATTAGGACTATGGATGATTGGTTAAATCTGAACTGATGCAAACAATGAGGAAAAAACTTATGGATGTGACAATTGCGACTGCAATCTATCTGACAAGCAAATTCTTTTAAGTCTGTAGTCAAAAGTTTGAAAAAGGCTCCAGGGACTGACGTGGATGGAGTGACCTCTCCCGAGGTCTGAGTTATACCCAACCCATCACCAAAAAGAACCAACTGGAGTCAAAGATGACATGCAAACACTGTGAAGGTAGAAACTGATACTGCATAAACTCCAAGTACAGTGAGCTCACAGGGACCCACACCTGTTGCAGAACAGTTTATTCACCAGACTGGCTAGGCTCACCCCCACCTCCTTAGGTGCTCTGAGGGGTGACACCTGGGAACGCGAGGAGGGTGGCCAGGGACACTGGAAACAGAAAAAGACAGCCCTGAAAAGCATGCTGCCCTATAAGGAAGGAGCTCACGTGGCAAGCCACACCCAATAAGAAGGCAACGGGCTGCCCTGAGTATTTTTATGGAGCCTTTGTGACTGACAGGTGTGTGGGACCTGTTTCTCTGTAGGAGTCTCCAACAGAGCAGATTTCATGTCCCTGGAATAACTAAGGACACTTATTTAAAGGCTGAGGATTCAACTGCATGACTTCTGAGGAATGCATCCTTCAAACCTGAAAATCTCAATAAAAGTAAACACTATTTTGCCTAGGCTTAGAGAATTCCTAAAACCACAATGCCAAAGGATTATCTGCAACCTGACATTTAAGGCCATCTATGGAACTGCCGGTAAACGATTTGTCTATCATGCTAATTCATACATTCTCTCAGCAAAGATTTAACTAACACTTCCAATGCACTAGGAGCTGTGAAGACAGAAGTGAGAAGATGAAGCAAAGGTGTAGGGGAAAAGTACAGAAAAGACTGGGGGGCGGGGGGAGAAAACTCGACAGAATAATCCACTGTAAACAGCAGGAGAGATTAATCAGAGGAAGAAGAGAGGGATGAAGTTTAACCAGGGAAGAGATCTGAAAAGAGGTAAATCCAGAGCAAGTCGTAACATCTGTGATGCTCACAAATGGGCGAAGAGAAAGAGACAGAGAGGTGGTGATTCCACACTGGGGATTATAAACCAGCAAAGGCAGGACACTGGGATTCCCGAAGAAGGGGTTAGTCTGGCAGCAACGGAGGGTCCACGAAAGCCCAGTGGACCATGGCCTTGGACTCCCCGGTGAAGGTGCTGCAGCCCAAAGCAGCATACGATGACCAGCCCCCCCCCCCCCACACACACACAAACTCAGGACTCTCCCTTACCTTTCCCGTAGAAGAACTTGCGGTAATAGTAGGCCCCAAGGTCAATGTGCTCTATGATGTAGCGCTTCACTTTCTCCCTGTGAATGGGCTGGTTTTCTCTGGGCACTTCCAGGACAGAGACGCCCGCGTTTGTGCAGTGGGAGCTCAGAGAGGACTCGAAGGAGCAGCCTTCTCCGGAACCGAACGATGACGAGCTGGCCCGAGAGAGGGCGATCCTCCGGTCACCTTCCCCGCCGGTCTCATTCCGAAAGTACGGACAACTCAGGACCAGCTCGTTGCTTTTCCCATCACCCTCATCAGCATCCAGGTTCTCCTTGGAGTTGAGATCCTCCTTGCTTCCCAAAGGGGACTCACAGGTGCCCGTCTGGCCTGCTGGCATCTGAGTCTGGGATGCTGCCGAGGCCCCGGTGGTGATGTTTTTCCGCTTCCCCACGTTGGCCCTCGTTGCCATGGCTTCGTTGATATTAAACAAAATGCTCTGGACATCATAATGTGCAAAACACCGCTGACAATTCCAAGGGCGAACACCCCGCTCCAGACGACCGTCTTCCGGATCACACGTGAACTTGAAAGTTTCGTGTTCACTTTTAACAGTCCGCAGCTTCCGGAAGAGGGACGTTTCCACCGACTCTGACTTTAACCTCCGTTTGAAAGGCTTGTCCCTGTCTCTCCCCATGAGGAGGGCACTGTCCATGTAGTCTAATCCTGAGATGCGGACAAATTCTCCTCTAGAAATCTGTGCTGCCGCATGGAGGCTGGGAGAGATTGTAGGATCGCAGGGGAAAAACTCAGGGAACCCAAAAGGGGCCACCGCTTTGTGGTCGTAATTCTCTACACGGTACCCTCTGAGCATTGCAAAGAAGTTCTCACCAGATAAGCCCTGCCGGTCAATGGAAGACGTGCTTCCGTACTCGCGGTGGAGGGCGGCCCCGGTGTTGGGGTTCACGGCGTTTTGGTCTAAGACGTCTTCAGCGTCGATGTCGCTGATGGTGACATCACTATTGCTTCTCTGTCTTATGGGGTGCAGTCCTCTTTGAGGAGAGTGAACAAAGATGTCTCCAATGGTGTACTTTGCCTCCACAAAGTCTAGATCAAGCTGCTCCTCTTGCTGACCATCGCTCTGGTCGTTTTGCCCATTGTGCGTGATGGACGTGACGCTTTCGTAACTGGTCTGAGACCGGCTTTCCCACAGCGCCTTGCAGGCTAGCTCCTTGGAGCAGTCCTTCTTGGGAGGCCACTCGCACACTCTTGCTCTCACACCCATCTTGGGCACAGCTGGGGTACCGTTAGCCGGACCACCACTCTCGGTGGGAGTTGAGGCATTTAAAGAAGTGGTGGGGCCCATGTTGCCATTAATGGCTTTAAATTTTCGAGCAAAATAATCATCAGACTGCATGATTCTAGGAGGATCCTTGAACTTCGAAGAGGCTCTGCCAAGCTTGTGCTTCTCTTCTTGTGACTGCCTTGGGTCACTCATGTCAGCCAAGACGCTCCAAGTCTCACCTGCAAGACTGCGGTGAATCTAATTACATTGTTATTTACAGTGCGATCCTAAATGCGCATTTAGCCTAAAGGCTTCCTCTATAGCTGTACTTTCTCTTTTTAACCAAAAGCAAACAACATCCTCAGAGTATGGTTTCTCCAAAACCAGCTTGCTTCTCAGTTGCTGAAATAATTTTGTATACCTCTGTCCTTTTCAAGAGCATTCCTTAAGACATCTGGCCTTGAGTATTTCCTTCACCTGAATTAAAACACAGAAAATAACCATTAACAATTTTTGTAGCTCAAGTTCAATACATTTTACATATGGTTTCTCATCTGTCCTTCTCTCCAACTTCTGCCCATCCCCAATTCCCCCAAACTGTCATCAAGTTTCATGTCTCTGTTGTTCATGCTGCTCCTTCTCTCTGGAACATTCTGCCTTCTCTCTCTACTTGGCTGGCTAGAATTTATACCCCAGAGTCAAGCATTACCCTCTCCAAGAAACCTTCCCTCAGCCCACATCTGAGCAAAGAGTGCTTCTTTTGTGTTCCCACAGCACCCACATCTACACTTATGGTAGCAGATCTCCTTATACTCTTACTGGCTGGTTTGCTGACCAGTCTCCTCCATTAGCTAACTTCAAGCTCCTCTAAGCAGGAACATAACATACCTTTCATCTCTGTACCAACATTATCTATTAATGTGGCCTGGCTTAAATTAAATAAGCAACATGTCAATTCGTTATAGAGTAACACAACGGTCATGTAATTTTTTGAGTATTATTATGCTTTCTTTCAAAATATTTAAATTCAAAATGTCCAGCAGCAAAAGGGTCAATACCAGGCATTAGCAAATGAGTTTCTATAATGTGGTCTCGCAATCAAGTAAGACCTTGCAGAGATCCCCATTAACATGGGAAGGAGCCTTGAAGAATTTGGTATCTGATTAAGTGTAACTTTCTAGTTCATCATGCCACTAGCAATTTGACAAATGTGCAGGGGTAAAATAAAAGCATAATTTACCTTTGTGGTCAGTAGAAACTTGACTTTTAATCAACTTTTTCTTCAATTACTTTTTCAATTTGTTCTATCTTTATTTAGACAAAATATTTTCCAGGTATGCCATATCTTCCCAACTTATGGGAAACTTACTCCTTGTGGGCATAAGAATGAATGAATGACTCTAATTCTCCTGAAAATAATGATGGTAATAAAGGTATAACATAGCTGATTTCCCTCGGTCCTCATCAAAGCATAAAAAACAACTGCAATTCGGTTAGAAAATAATAAAATTCCAATAGGCTGAACAGTATTAGAACTCTTTCAAATGGATTCTTTTTTTTTTTTTTAAGTAATCTCTGCAGACAACATGGGGCTCAAACTCATGACCCCAAGATCGAGAGTCACACACTCTACCCGCTGAGCCAGCCAGGCGCCCCTCCAGTGGGTTCTTAATGGCTTTGAGATGAACATGCAGTAGTCTCTTGGAATAACTGATATTTTCTTATCATGGCAGCTTGCTTTTCCCTCAATGGAAAAAACTCAGTCTGGGCATGATAAGATGCTGTCTGTTCCCAGTGCAACTTCATAACTGAGGAAATATAATGATATTTTAGGATGTGGTAAACAAAGGAGGAAAGCACAATCAGATGCTTCAATGCACCAGACCAGCATCTGTCCATGGTTCTCAGAAAGAGAAGAGAGATGACTGCATCTTATCTATGTCACTTGGAATCATTGTGTTTAAAAGAATCACGGATGATTCTGAATCATAGTTATTTCCTCTACAATTTAGGCTATTATCGAATCCTTTCCTGGAAGCTGAAAACTGACAACTGATATATGAAAGAAAACAATTTTAATCTATAAATTCTGATAATTCTCCTGCTTATAGAATACAACAAAATCTGAAAGCTTATGAATTACTTCCGATGGCTGGTACAGAGCTATGTGAATTCTCAGCAAGCATTAATAGGACACTCATTCTCAGGTATATACTATTAATTTGTAAGTATCCTGTTACAGAAGGAAGAACCATGCCCACTAAAACCACCAAACTGAGTACTTTCAAAAAATATAATCAGCAACTAAGTATTTACCATCTTAAGATATTAGAACAAAATGCCCCAAAAGAAACTAAGAAAGAAGGAATGAATAAAGATAAAAGCTGAAATGAATGGAATAAGGGAAAAACAAGGTAGAAAAAGGATGGACAAATCCAAAAGGTAGTTTTTTAAAAAAAGAGCAAGGAAAAAGATCTACTCATTCCCAAGCCTGAAAAAGGAAAAGAGAGAAAGAATAATATTATACAAGTTTGGAAATGAGAAAGTAAATATTACCATATATACAGGAGATTAAAATATATATTAAGTCTAAAAGAATTATACCACAAGCAACTGTATAGCAACAAATTTGAAAACACAAAGGAAACTAATGATTTCCTAGCAAACCACAAATCCCAAAACTCATCCAAGAATGGGAAAAAAATTTTTTTTAAGAATGGAAAATTTAGACTGATGATCACTGAAGACAGCAGAAACAGAACAAATCCCTACGTAAAAATATGGCCAATGCATAGATGAAATGCAAAGAGCCATCTTAACCATGACTTTGAAAGTCCTTTATCCTCCCTGGCCACATCTGGCCCAACCCCACCCCGGCTTCAAACTAAGCAGACCAGCACCTCCCACACGGGTAACCCACTCACCACACCCCCTGGGGCAGCTCTGGGGTTAAACCATCTGCCAGGAGATGTGTAAGACAGGAAACCTTAAAGCCAGGATTAGCGAGGACAACACATGCACTGAATAATTACTTCCAGAAAAACAAACCATAAAATTATCAGCAGTCACTCTATTTGAAAATCAATATTCTGAGCATTCACATCCCTTACATTTCTAACCTTATCATGGTTTGTAACAGACAGTATTAAAAATACAAAATCTTTATTTCATAGATCGCCCATAGAAATGGAAGACAACATGTTGTCAAAATAAGAATTATTATTTTAAAACATAAATATATAATAGAAACAATTAAAAACAGATGCATCTGTGCTGAATTTTATTATTACGCTTGACAAAAAGCAGAGAAACAAGGGCAAACTCAGAGCACACAAAACCCTTCCCCGAAGAAATCTTCTGAGAATATTCCTTCAATTATGATTTTTAAATTTGTGGTCTGTGATAAGAACATTAGCTGTAGCAGGCAGCAACTGATTTTCCCTTCTAGGATCTGTTCCCCTTTCTTCTCCTGAATCCCTCTTGGGAATCTTACGTCTAAAATCATTTAATTCGTGTGGGGCTAACTCCACCCCCTAACACGTGACTCAGGTTTGACCAATGAAAGTGCAGCATCTCCCAGCTACAGTGATTGGTCCAGGGATGAGCCCAAGAACCAGCCAGGCCAATGACAATCCTACCGGGAAAAGCAACCCCCCCACCTCCCACCATCACCCCCCACCCCCCCACCCAGCATTGGTGCTCTGATTCTTGGCAGCCCTTAGGTGGTAGAACAGAAATAGGGAGCTGATGGGCTCGCCTTGCCCATGTAACTGAGAATGGGAACAAAAGCATGGAGGCTGAGCCTCAGGAGGGAAAGAAGGAATCCTAAGGACAGAGCTCTTGACTCCAACTGGACCTGAAACCAGCTGTACCCATGGGATTCTTTAGTTGCTTGAGGCAATTAATTACCTTTTTTGGTTTATTCAGTAGACTTCTGTATAGTCCAGATCAATTTTAAATGTTCTAAGAGACCACATTTATATTCAGTTTAAAAACCAAGGAGAGTAAATTCAATGACCAAACTACTTTGTACTATGTTGCAGACTGCCTGATCCATGAAGAAATGAGTTGACATTATAGTTCTGGCCCTTGAATCCAGTATCAAAACCAGAGCTTCTTGGGCAAGGTCCCTGCTCTAATATTTTAAGTATACACTCCTGAACATATTTCATGTGCGCTGCTAACAATTCAAAGTATTCAAAGCCCCAAAATTCCAGACACAGTAGCTGATTAATAAAGTTGCAACAGACCCCCTCCAGCAGTCACCCTCTAACCAACATTTTTCAGCTACCAGCTCCCCAAAGTCAATCTCCCTATTGACAGAATCATACAGCACCTTCCTTTTAAAGGTACTACTAAATATTTCTAAATACAAGGTATTACAGAGAGCACCTTCCTTTTAAAAACATTACTGAATACATTATTTTTCATACGGCGGTAAAAAGAAAACACCTCAAAACAATTAGAGCACTTGTTTTTAAACAAGATATATTAGAAATATTAAGATCATGCAATTTAAAAAAATATAGCCCACGGGGAAGAATGAAAATCGATGTCTTTGAAAGCAGATAGTAAGGAGGAATGGCATAGGCTCTAAACAGGGAGAAATGCAGAAAGCAAAACAGTGGAGGAAATGAAAACTAAAGCATGATCTGGAATGACCTGTGAAATAATCCAGAACCTGGGCGTGAGGCTTTGGATGAGAGGGAGACACAGACATGCACATGCGTGCGCACACGCATGCACACACACCCCTACCTCAATGAATCATGTTCGCCCTGCAGGGGTGCAGATGAAGAGCTGTGGATCTGGGGCAACATGCCTGCATTACAGGCACCTGGCACGTAGGACTCTTGTGCCTCTCTCATTATCTTTACTTTTTTCACAAGTTCTAACTTTCCACCTTTGTCTGTTACTATGGAGCAGTCATCTGAGAAGGGTTTTTTTGTTTGTTGGTTGGTTTTGTTTTTTAGAGAGAGAGAGAGTGAGTTGGGGGGTGGTGCAGAAGGAGAAGGAGAGAGAATCTCAAGCAGGCTCCATGCTGAGTGTGGAGCCTGAAGCCGGGTTCAATCTCATGACCCTGAGATCATGACCTGAGCTGAAATAAAGAGTCGGACGCTTAAATGACTGCGCCACCCAGGCAGCCCTCAGCTGAAAAGTTTTTTGTTTGTTTTTTTTAATGTTTTAGTTTTTTTTTTTTTTTT
>NW_023270380.1:3381682-3457005 GCF_011800145.1 Mirounga leonina
TGACCTGAGCCGAAGGCAGTCGCTTAACCAACTGAGCCACCCAGGCGCCCCTGAAAAGTTTTTGAAAGCTATAGATCTGCACTCTGAGTTGCACGTACATGAAGGTAATGAAGGTATAATCTAGGAAGCATCTTGCAAACATATGTCTCCAAATTTATTCTTTTGTACTGACCAGGTATTTATACACCCTCTGTGCTCAAATCCCCTCTGAATGTCAAGTGCAGGGTGGTGTGCTATGCAGCCTGACTGGTGTTGCCAGAGACCAGACTGACAGAAGACAGGAAAAGGATGGTATCTTAGAGAAGAGCCCGCAGGAATTAGGGGACTGCGACTGGCCCCCAGACAAAGCACAGAGCTCGCAATAATTACAGGTGCGCATCATTACAGAACAGGACAAAATGCAATCCTCCAAAGCACAGAGCTGTGTTTAAAGAAAGTCTTTCAGGGTTTCTGGTGAGTCTGTGAGGCTAATATGAAAAGCCTGGGCCAGTTCTCCAGCTCAGGCCTCATCCTTCTGTCTCCCTGCCCATCTCCACAGCAGCCCTTTGAAAGACCTTGATGTCTTCACACTTCCTGACCCAACATCACAACAAAAATTGCAGCTTCTTACTTCTCAGGGGGGAAATAAAGTCAATACAATTTCACTGGTCTTCTGTCACCACTTAACAAACTTCCCCACTTCTGAACCTGTCCTCCCATGTTCGCCCTGGTTGACAATCAGTTATGGGGTGGGAGGCAGAGGGAGAGGGAGAATCTTAAGCAGGGTCTATGCCCGGCATGGAGCCAGACGCAGGGCTCGATCCCACCACCTTGAGATCAGGACCTGAGCCAAAATGAAGAGTCAGCTGCTTAACCAACTGAGCCACCCAAGCGCCCAAAGACTTGCCATCTCTGTTAAGATAAAAATCCAAACTCTGCCTTACAAGTGTCTTCCCAATCTGTCCTGCTCAGTCTGCAGCCTCATGTCTGGGGGTGCCCCCTCCTTGTCCTCTGTGCTGTGGCCCAGACATGCTGAGTACCTTTCCATTCTTCAAGCAGCCCACTCTCTGCACCTGCATCTGAGCTGTCCCCGGAAACAGAGCTGATGCTGTCTGGGCCAACCTGAAAAGCCTTCGCCCTCATCGCTCTCATCCCCGACCAGTGTCCCTGCAGCACGCTCCCATGGGGCCCTCTCTTTCCCAAACACCCACCTGTTACACCTTCACACCACAAGGCCCCAGGGCTGTGTCTGTTCGGTGTACTCCTTACCTGCCGGACCGGGCACGCTTTCCTGTGTGTGGTAGATGTTCGATAAATATTACTAAATAAATGAATAAATTGCTAACCACACGTTAGGCAGTAGTAACCTTTTAGAAAATAAAATATTTGACATTTAAATGGAAAGTTCTGGGGGCGCCTGGGTGGCTCAGTTGTTAAGCGTCTGTCTTCGGCTGGGGTCGTGATCCCAAGGTCCTGGGATCGAGCCCCGTGTCGGGCTCCCTGCTCAGCGGAGACCTGCTTCTCCCTCTCCCACTCCCTCTGCTTGTGTTCCCTCTCTGTCTCTCTCTCTGTCAAATACATAAATAAAACCTTTTAAAAAATAATAAATAAAAAATAAATAAATGGACAGGTCTTACAGTTAGAGAATCTACTGCCATCATCAAAGTTCAAGAATTTTGCAGAAACATGTTTATTATAGAAACTCAGATAAACGTGGATGGTTGACAGCTCTTTGCAGGATGCTGTTTGTGCCAAGGCATGCCCAGATCCTTACAAGAACAGGTTACCTTGAACATAAAAGTCAACAGCGAGGCCACTCTGGAAGGAGCTTCTCCGCCCCCCATCTCCCCCGCTGTCCTAGCCAAATGAGGTAGTTCCAGACATGCCTTCTAACGGTACGGAAGGAAAGCATGCCATACTTCATCTTATAACCATCTCAGCAGTGGCATCTATTAGGCTGACGGCCCATCCCAGACACAATGAGAAATGAGGAGTCCCAAATAACCAATCCCCCCATCAGTCTCTGTCCTGCTCAGAGCTGGGCAAAGCGGCAGATTGTTTGCAGCACTCCATTTTTCTTAAGGTGGCGTGGTGCCAGCATCCTGGGGCTCTGGATATATGCCCACGAGTGGTACCAGTTCCCAAAAGGATGGCAAAGGGAAACCAATCAGAGGACCTGGTCAGACGGGCCCCGGGGCCTCACGTCTGAGTCAGAGACGAAGCTGTATGATCCGCAGAACCCCCACATCCCTGTTCTACTGAACAACTGTGTGTCTGCTCCTGTCCTTCCTGTCCATGATTTTACATTATTTCATCCTTCTAACCGATGGCAAAACACTGGTAGGAGAGTTCTGCAGCATTCTCCCACAAAAACGCCATGGTATTTTCCCACAAAAGATGGAAGTGTTATTTCATCAAATATTAAGGAGTAAAATAAAACAGACCCCAGCATGTGCATATTATGGGCACCACCCTGACCACTTGCCCCCTCCTGCTCTAACTAATGAAGATACTTCTTAAGAGTATCTTAAAATATCCTACTTTCCTAACTTCATGGTCAACTGAACTCACACTGTCCACTTGGTGTCATTAAAAAAAAAATTAAACATCAAAAAAAAAAAAAGGAAGTCATTTAATTCATTCTTCAGGCCTTAATAAAGAAACTTAATAAAGACTAATAATCTGTAGGCGGGCCTAATCAGCCCCACAAATACCCAGGTAATTCCCCAAACCTAGACATGGACCGTTTGCTGAGACAGGAAAAGGTACAGAGCTCACCTTAGAATGATCATTAATTAAAATGGACCTCTAAGATGTTTCTACTGCTTTCTTCCTTTCTCTGAGCTCATCTTGGATGTCAAGGACATTGCCCCTCCCCTCACAGTTTCCAATTATTCTTAGCTTTCATCCAATTCTGTGGTTCTTGCTCCCCAGCAAAAATGGAAAGTTGTCACCAGCACTCTGTGGGCACTTGACAAAACTCTACATGTGAGCCTGTGTGTCCTCATGGGTGGTGGGGGGGGGGGGGGCTCCAGGGAGGCCAGGGCTAGCTCTGGAAGGCAGCAAGCCACAACTTGAGAAATTCAAGAATTTTAGAGCTTGAAGGAATAATCTGTTCTCATGCTAATGGCCTTGGCAATAATTTGTAAAGGATAGAACAGAGAAATGGAGAAAATGTGGTATTTAAGCATAATTGTCTTTAGATAGAATGTTTTTCAAAGTTTTCCATGAGACATCAGTGAGTCTTCAAGACCAATATTACAGTTATAATTGAGCCACTTATCAGGATTGCAGCTGTAGCAAATGGTTTGAAAACCACAAAATACACAAATTATGAGCCTCTTTCAAGGCAAAAAATGGTTAAGATTATATGGCAGACTTATAATAAAAGCCTAACTACTGTAAAAATGCCTATTTTTCATACTCCTATTCCATCAGCTCTAATACTAACATGTATAATTGGGCAGGGAATAAAAGGAGGAATACACTGTCCCCACTTTCCCCTCTCTGTGACCAGGAAGGCAGGGAAGGAGCTGAGGTAGGCTTGTACTGCAAGTCTGATCACCTGAAATGCATTCACCATAAAATCGCCATGTTCAGGTACATTCGGGCTGGTATTAAGTGAAGTTATGGCTAAAGGGCTATAAAACAATCCATTAACTCAAATTCTTATCATAGTAGACCACTAAAATAAAGGAAATGAGACAATTCGACAAATGGCCTGTTATTAAGGAGTAATGGTCATAAATGGTCATAAATATACAAGTTCAACAGTCATACTTTTGACTGCTAAATTTTTGGTAGATCTGGACATGAAAATCAGCTCTTAGATATTTATCTTGAACTAAACAATGGGACAGTACCAAAGATAAATATTCCGGGGCATGAGAATACTAAAAAGAGCAAAATTCTCCTCTTTGTGATTTTGTAACATAGGGGTAACCTAAGATTTATGAGCAGCATAAAATCTTTTCTTGGTGGAATGTTCACATTGGTGTTAGACAATTTTTTGAAGTATTCCACGTTGCTATTTGGAGAATTTCTCAAGTGATGTGCCCAGAAAAGCTGATCCCCCTTGGTGTAGTTAAGGATTTGTTCATCAGAGTAAAGCAGGAACCCCAGTAAAAAGCCTAAAGGATTTGGTCTCCACTAGAACCCTATGAGTATATACTGAATTGTAATCCATGGTGGATAAAAGGGCCAAATCCAAAGTCTTTGCTCTCATGTGACAGATCTAAGTGAATCAGTTGTAAGCTCCATTAGAGTAGGGTCCTGTCTACCCTATTCACGTTTATACCCCCAGTCTCTAGAGTCATGCTTGACACTTAGTTGGCACTCATGATTAACTGACACCCATCCATCTGAATTGAAGTGGTTACAAACCAAAGCACCCCAAAGTACTGAGTCGACATATCATCACGGCACATTCAGGGAACACAGTGATTCTTGATTCTCTCTGTTTGGTTTCCTTGCTAGATCCTCCTCTGGTCTTCTTTAAATGCTAACAATACTCAGAGTGTATTCTAGGCTGCCTTTTCTTAATTCCATATATTTCCTTGTGCAGTTCTAGCAGTTTCCTACACCATCTCTATGCAGATGACTCTGAAACCTATCCACAAGCCCAAAGATGTCTCCTGTACAACACTGCCAGGAGTGTTATGACAGCCAGTTGAGTTATGACAGCTTATGTCCTCCTGCCCCTCATCCCCTTTGCACCTGACCCTCCTCCACCCAGCTCAGGAGTGACACCACCGTGCACCTGCCACCCATGCCCAGCACGCTCATCCAGCCTTCCCTGACAGTCCACATCCATCCCAAGGCCTGTAAGTTCTATCTTCTGAATGTTTCCAAATCCACATACAACTCGCTATTTCAACTCTCCCCACCACAGTTAGAACTACTCCCTTATTTTTCCTAGATTATCATAAATCCCTTCAATAGTCCCCCATTTCTGTCACAATAAAGCCTGATTGTCTTAAGGTAGCACAGGTCACTTACGATCTGGTTCACGAGTAGCTGCTTAGCCCTTTCTCCAGCTGCTGAAACTCCACAGTCCCCAGTGCATTTTCTTTTTTTTTTCTTTCTTTTTCTTTTTCTTTTCTTTTAGAGAGGGGGAGACACACACACACACACACACTCACACACAGAGAATCTTAAGCAGACTTCATGCCTAGCGTGGAGCCTGACATAGGGCTCAATCTCACAACCTGAGATCATAACCTGAGCCAAAATCAAGAGTCAGATGCTTAACTGACTGAGCCACTCAGGTGCCCCTGTCCTGAATTGTCTTCTGCAAGGGCCTCTGCACGGGCTTCTCCTCCCACCCAAAGACTCTTTGAGACTCTTTCCCTCTACCTTGCTACCAAGTGTTATTACTCAGACCTAAGCTCCTATGTTGGGTTTGCTGGAAGCCTTCTCAAATCTTAATATTGGTTCTAACTTATCTTCATTTGGGCTCCAATAGCATCCTGCACCTTCTTCCTTACCATACATTATACCAAATCTATGTATACCAGCCTATGTACTTGTCACAAACCTCCTCTAAACTCTAAGCACTGTGAAGGCAGGGGCATGTCTTTGCACATGGGCACTCGGCAAATATCCAGGATCTATCACATGCTAGCTAAGGTTATGGCAAAGTTACACATTGTCTCTGAGCCTCAATTTCCTATCTGTAAGATGGGAATGATTTTATCTATTTCAAAGGATTATTCTAAAGATTCAATGAAATGTGGATGCAAAGTGCTTATCCCTGTGTTTTCTATATGGTAAGTTCTAAAAATATTAGCTGACAAAACTGATTTACATATAAGTAAGTATCTATATTAACTAATTGGCTTATAATTGGGCAACTGAAATGAGTAAGATACATAACTTTCCCCAAGGAGCACAGCCTTGTTTACAAAACATAATGTGGTAACTGCTGGTTTCTATACATACAACAACGGGAACACAAAGCATTAACTGATCTGCAACAGTTGAGCTGACTCTCCAAGAGGCAAACAGAAGCTTTCAGAAGGTAAAGGAAACTGCCCAAAACAATCTCCAGTCAGGTACAACCCTCTTGCCAGCTACAACTTGTATTTAAAATTATTTTAGGGACTCTATTAAATGATAACGAGATTATTTGGAACTTTCTAACTTAAGGTATGTCAATAAAAAACAGGAATCAATTCTTGGTAGTAAGCTGCTTTGCTTTTCCTATCCGGTCAGCCAGCTAATGTCCAAAGGAGAATAAACAAAGAGCCATTTTGTTAAATGGAATATTTTGATCATGGAATTTTTTTTCAAGGAGACAGAAGAACAGCTGTGGGTATTGACTGTTTTCCATTAAATCTTTTAAATCAGAAAGAGATAAAAAGAGATAGCCCTGCACCTTCTTCCCTCAGGAGGTTATTAGTTAATACATTTTTTCAGCGATGTGGCCCCCAAATTACAGATGACACAGTAGGAAATCAGAC
Organism: Mirounga leonina; assembly: GCF_011800145.1. Lineage (NCBI taxonomy): Eukaryota > Metazoa > Chordata > Mammalia > Carnivora > Phocidae > Mirounga > Mirounga leonina. The sequence goes on from NW_023270380.1 coordinate 3,388,123, forward strand.
GTCCCAATTAATAATTTAAGCTGAGGCATTTGTGTTTTAGGAGAACACAAGGAAAGAAAAAAAGAATTTCAATCTAGTGCCCACTGATTTAGACTGTCCTTCTGTTATTTTCATATAAAAATCACAGAAAATAATCTATGTTATTCTTTAAATAAAGGTTTAGTGACACTGGGTGGCAAAGAAAAATCTGGTAGGCTAGAGCCTGGAGAAAATACTATTCGTGACCTTTCCTGCTGCATTCCTCAGAGAGAACCAATCCTCTCACTCTCTTCTGTTATTTTCCACTGAATCCACAGGGAAAACTCTTGCAGAGCGAAGGTCTATCTCACCTTGCTCCCCAAAACTCCAATCAATCAATACTATAGAAAACTGAATTCAAACACACAAGGTGGCTACCTTCAATGTGTTCTTCGTAAAAATGCAACAAGTAAACCAAAAAGCCTTCAAATCTGAAGATGCTCCCTTTCGACTGAGCATAAAGGGCATGAAGAGAAAGCCCCACCAATCTATGCAATAGTCTAGTATTTGATTGTTAAAGAATAGTAATTTTAGCAGTAAATACACACCAAACGCCATTCACTAATCACACACTCTGAGCCACCTTCCTATCGTTCTCATGTTTATTTGAATTACAGGATACTGAGTTTCCCTGAACAGCTTTAGGAGGTTTATTATCTGATACAAAAAAGCCTTTGTTACTCCAGTAAATAAAAGTATTCAGTTCCACTAGGCACTGTACGGGATGCTGGGGGACTGCTGGGGAGCAGTAAGGATGAATGACAGAGCTTGCTAATCCTCAAGAAGCTGAGCAGGGTAAGATTCGCCCATGCATAATAAGTAAAGGAAGAAATGAGTTAAAAGGGTAAGACAGCACTTCTGACCAGCGTGTTGTAAAAGTTATCCACATGCATGTGCACATGCATTGCACTCCGTGCTGGTGAGGACCGGGGGGCAATGGAGATCCTCCCGTGCTGTGGACAGCAACTCCATCTGAACCCCATAAAGACAGTCGTTTGGCTCAATACTTCTATATCTCAAAAATCTACCCAGATGTGAGGGAAAACACAGATAGAAAGATATTCACTCCAGAACCACAAGAATGAAAAATCTGGAGAAGTCTTAAGAGCTAGTAGCCAGGGGTTACTATGCCTCATATGGTAAATATGATATAACAGAATATGATACCCAGTCCAAAAAAGGTTCTTTGAATCTGCACGATGTTGGGATTTACAGTATAGGATAATGTGAAAAGAGCCAAATACAAAACTTGATGTTAAAACTATATACATAAAGTACTGCAAAGAAGCACGTTCACTTTATGAGAGGGATTACCTATTACGGATAGGCTTACGCATGTTTTTCGCTCTTCTTTGTGGAGGTCAGTCTGAAGGGTCACCACTGGACATGAGCGGGGTCACTGAGCATGAAAGAATTTGGGCACCCAGGGGTGACACATCTCTACAGGCTCTCCCTCTTCTCCTCCTCTTAGAACCAGTCTTAGGGGCAGGTGCTGGGCCTTGAGGAAGGCGGCAGCCCCACCAGCCTAGCATCACCTAGTCACAGGCCCAGCTAGCTCCCCAGCCAGTGGTATTTTGGTCCCAGCTGGCTTCTACTAGTTACTCGAATGTCTCAAGGGAGTCTCAAGCATTTGACTGGCAGAGCAATAGACTGGACACAATCCCAACCATAACACAACCGAAAAATAACATCAAAACTTGCACAATGCTACCAACGATAGCATTTTACCTCCCTTGTGCCAGAGAGCACTGTCTAGGGTTTGGAGCGTCAATCTCTGCTTTAGACTCACAATCACAACATTAGCTCTTAAGGGAGCTAGCTACTGGATTCTGACACTATCATGTTATAAGCCCAGATGTTAAGTGGTTTGCCTCAGGTCACATGACTAGTTAGGAGCAAAATGGATTTCCTTCCGGGGTCCCCAAATCCTCATTCTTAGTCACTGCCCTTTCTCCTTTTTATTTGGATGCAGTATTATGAAAACGCACAGTTTTGGTTCACAAGTATCTCATTATGGCTGAAAAGAGCTGCACAGCCTCCCACCTCCATGCTTTTGCTTAGCCAATCCCCCATGCTTGGAAAGTCTCTCTACCTCTGTTAGAATTGACAAAATCTAATGCATTCAACGTCACCTTCTATGACTCTTTCCCTCTCCAACTCACTCATTTACCCTGAAACTTTACCCGGAAAGGACTTTCTGTTCCTTCATTATATGACAGTCTACATCATACACATTCATGCAGCCAACACTTACCCATCTATCTGCTAAGTGCCAAGTTGGGCACAGAAGGATGGTTCTCGGCTTGGAGGAGACCAATAAAAGCTTCCAGGTAAAGCAAAGTGGATGAGCGTGAGCTCAGGGTGCCAGAATGCAGCTCAGCCAAGAGGATGTCCCATGGAGGATTTCATGCTATTGCCCTTCGCTCCCATTAGCTAAAATCATGTTCAGAGCCGTGTGCCTTCCCCTCCACATTCTAGCTGCCAAGATTAAAAACCCCAACATCTATAAAACCAGAGAGTAGCAAGGGACATTACTACAGGATGGTGAATGAGACCTCACAAATGCCTTCTCTCTTCCCTCAGCTACGAGAGGAAAAGGGCTGCAAATCTGACTTTTCTTTCTCATGGGGAAATAAATGGGTGCTGCCCACTGTGGCCAACAGCAGGCAAGAGTGAGCCACAGGAGGTCTGTACTGTCCTCCCTGCCTATCACGGCAGCATGTCATGAGCCACATGAAGCCTCATCGCACCACCAACCCCGGGGAATGGGGAGAGAAGTGCTGGTTCCCAGACTTGAGTGTGAGTCGTCCCTGGTGATTAAAGCACAACTCCCACTGACCCTTCAGTCACCGCAGGTGAACCAACCTGTTTTTCCCGAATTCTCTCCCGTATAACCAGAACGTTCTTCCAGTCTGGAGGAAGAAAGCCTTGCCCTTTACTTGCATTTACAGGTCCCTTCATATTTTAGCCACAGATATTTTCCCTAAAGCATAGGGCTGAGTCCCTCCATAAACAAACAGGGTGACTAGAAGGATTTCTTGAAACTTGGGAACCAATCTCTGAGCAAAAAGGTAAGGATTCCTTCTCTCCAAGAAGAAAGTTTAACAGGCTGGGGGTCGTTTGGACCAGTGGTTCCCAATTTTCAAGACTACCTGAAATATTTCTACCTGGATTCCTGGGCTCTAGTCCCACGATTCTGGCTCAGATGGTCTGGCAGGAGCTCTGGAATCCACAGCTTTAAAAGGTGGTTCTCATGCACCATGAGCATTAGATGCAATTCTCAAGGATAAAAACTAAAGTTAAATGCATGATTCTGAAATCTTCCTATTTTCCCCTTTCTCAAGTACTGAAATAGCTTCCACTCAGATTTCACAGCTGAATGCCAAGCAATTTTCTTACTCACATTTGTTAGTTAGTTTTGAGGAAAACAAATGAAATCTGAAATTGGGATCACTCTGAAACCATTTACATGAGTCCAAAACACACGAAGTTTCTACTCTGCTGACAGTAGCCTGGGTTTGCTCTGTTGGCAAGATGTACCCTCAACTGCAACACGTATGAGAACCGTCTATGTAGCAAGCATTTTCTAATGACTTTTCAAGTATTAATTCCAATAACTTTATGTGGTAGGAGTTACTATTATCTTTAATTTATTTTATTTATTTTTTACTTTTTTTTTTTAAAGATTTTATTTATTTTTTTGAGAGAGAGAGAATGAGAGACAGAGAGCATGAGAGGGAGGAGGGTCAGAGGGAGAAGCAGACTCCCTGCCAAGCAGGGAGCTCGATGCGGGCCTCGATCCCAGGACTCCAGGATCATGACCTGAGCCAAAGGCAGTTGCTTAACCAACTGAGCCACCCAGGTGCCCCTATTTTTTACTTTTTAATTAATTTATTTACTTGAGAGAGATAGAGAGTGAGCGCAAGCAGGGGCTAGGGAGAGGGAGAGAGAATTTCCAGCAGACTCTGCACTGAGCATGGAGCCCAATGCAGGCTTGATCTCACACCCCTGACCCTGAGATCATGACCTGAGCTGAAACCAAAAGTCAGATGCTTAACCAACTGAGCCACCCAGGTGCCCCTATTATCTTCAACCTAAAGCAAAACTTCTCAAGCCCCTCAATACAGCACTTAAGGTCCTTCAGAAATTTAGTTTCATTCTATAAGACCACCCTTAAAATCTCACCGTCTCCCCAGTCACCAGACCCATTCCCACCTCTTACTTTCTTCTTGGAGTTCCCTCCCCAGAACTGTCCCTTCCACTCCACAATTACAAGTCCTCTGTGACAGTAAGAACACAGACATTGGTGTTGGACTGAAGTGCAAAGCCTGGCTTCATCATTTATTCACTGTGCTTCCCCTGGGTGAATTTCTTACACCCCGAGGATCTCAGTTTCGTTATCTATACAAGAGTTTTCGATGTCCGCATTCAGTGGTACTTGTGGGTGCCTACTATGTTCCAAGAACCATTCCAGGATTGGGGATACAGTGATGTGCAAACTAGGCAAGTCCTATGTCTATATTGTGGCAGAAGCCATAGAATACAGAGGAACAAGTAAGTACATAGCCTACCAAAAATGAGTGTCATAAAGGGACAGGATGAAGAAGGTTAGGGACATTTGGGCATGGGTGTAGCTATGGCAGAAGGGTAAGGTGGGTAACCGGAAGACCTGCATGGGAATGATGATGGCATGAGTCACACAGGTGGCCAGGACGAGGGATGGGTGAGGAACTCCTATCAGGGAAAACAAACGACTGGATTTGGGAGCTAGCCTGGAGCATTCAAAGACCAGCAAGGATACCGGGAAATGGGTTGGAAAGGTAGCAGGGGCCAGATCATGGTTTTTATCCTGGAAGGTTCTGGGCAGTAGGAGCAGTGAGGAGACCTGACTCAGATTTCCGGTCACCTTGTTTGCTGCAGCGAGAACAGGCTCTGGAGGGCAAAGGTGGAAAGAGGCCGAATGGCGAGGTCCCTGAGATAGTCAGGCAGGAGAGGGTGACGGGTGCTTGAACTAGGTGGTGAGAATAGGCAGGTACTGGATGGAAGAATCTGGATCTGGATGAGAAGGGCAGAACAGGCAACATCTGCTGATGGACAGGCTGGGCAGGATGAGAGAACAAGAGGAGTCAAGGATGACTCCAGGATCTGTGGCCTAATTCATAGGAAGGATGAAGTCACCGCCACTAAGTTGAGGAAGACTACAGGACGGGGTGGGGGTTACATGGTCAAATGCAATGATGTAGGCGAAAATGCTTGGTGCACGCCTAAAACACAGGAAGGACTCGATATACACAAACACTGATGTTTGAAGTCACCTTCATTCCAGGTGAAATCTCGACTCCTCCGTGCATGCTCATCACTCCTCACTGGAAACTCAATCCCGTGGTTCATCTGGGCACAAGAGAAATACCGACCTGCCTTGCATTTTTGCAGTTTTCATAGGGGTTGGGGGTGGTGAAAAGTAAACTTAGCTTTCAACACTGTTTACATGCTTCTTGCAGGCAATAAAGCCTAAGACATATCATACCTGCTAAAATGAACTGCCGTGTCTGGGAAACTGGAATTTATAGCTAGAAGAAATATACTGAGGCTTAGCTGCTCTGTGACCCAATGTGAACGAAGACCCAGACTCCTATAGGAAAAGAAACAAAGCAAAACCAAACCCAGACTTCATGTCCATGTGAAAAGCTCGGAGACAGAACAGGGCAATGGGGTTGGCTCTTTTTTGCTTTGGGCGAAATGCTAAAGAGGACTTGGGGAAGTCAGGTCCCCGGAGGAGAAAACAGGAGATGAGACTGGGGTCAAGAAATCGTGCCTGCTGGGGTGCGGCGCTCTGATCCGTCATTAGCCATGTCCAGGTATGGCCTGTCACACTGTGGATAGGAGATTCCAGAACGAGCAGAGGGGATGGGTCAGGGCTTCCCCAAGGTCTGAGAGTGGACCAGTGCTAGATGCCGGAAAATCGGCTGAGAAGATTGTGTTAAAAAACATGACTTCCTTAGCCATACCCCTAGGAACTCTGACTCATGAGACTGGGTGTGGGCCCCCTAGACTGTTTTTAACAAGTTCCTCAGGTGTTTCTGCTATTGACTCATCTTTGAGATCCATGGGGTAGGAAAGTACTTTGGAAAATATAAAACATTATACAAGCACACAGTGTAATTAAACCATTAATTCAAAAGCGGTGCTAGCCACCCTTCAAAGCCACTGCCACCCCCCACCCCTTCTCTTTGGCCCTATGGACTCTGCTGATCCAAGTCCATACTTCTCCACGTGCTGGATCCCAAGTGGTCCACGCACACAGACTGAAGAGTTTGGCCGGGCAAATCAGATCCCTACAGAAGCTGGGGTGTGGTTACCACTGGCCTGAAGCTGGACTTGGGAGTCTGCAATGGGGAAACTGAAGGAAAAAGCAGAGAAAGGGATTTAAATCAGAGTAGGCATCCTGGGGTAAGTGTTCAGTCTAAAAATGTGAGAGGCAACAGGCAAAGCATTGGTGAAATCACAGAGGACAATGCTGGAGCACAAAGGGAAGGAAAAGATGTCACACACACACTGCTAGACACACAATATTTAACATCCACACAACTTCCATTTACAGAAGAGGAAATGACAGCTCTGAGACACTGAACGGACTCATCAATCTAAAGGTGCACAATGCGTTCCGTGGCAGAGCAAGATGCAATAGCAAGTCTGCCTAGCTACACCCTTGCCATTGAAAAATATATATTAAAAAGTATTGGACTCAACAAATGGCAAGAAATCCCAAGTGCATGGATTGGAAGACCCAATATTATTAAGATGTCAATTCTCTACCCAAGACGATCTACAGACACAATGGAATCCCTACCAAAATCCCAAAGACATGTGTTGTGAAAATAGAAAAAAACACCCTAAAATTTATCTAAGGGACCTTGAATAGACCAAATGATCCTGAAAAAGAAAAACAAAGCTGGAAGTCGCCCATATATTCCAATTTCAAAACGTACTACAGAACTACAGTACTCAAAAATAGTGTGGTGATGTATAAAGACAGATTATATAGACCAAAAAAAGAGAGCCCAGACATAAATCCCTGTGTATGTGTCAAACGATCTTTGACAAGAGTGCCAAGACTATTCAAGAGGGAAAGGACAGTCTTCTCAACAAATGGTTCGGGGACAACTGGATTATCTAAGTGCAAAAAGAACGAAGCTGGACCCTTGTCTTACACCAGATACAAAATAAAGTCAAAATGGATCAAAGACCTACATGTAAGAGCTGCAACTATAAAATTCGTTGAAGAAAAACACAGGGCAGGAGCGTCATGGCACTAGACTAGCCAATGATTTCTTGGATAGGACATCAAAAGACAGGCAACCAAAGCAAAACTAGATTAAGTTGGACTTCATCAAAATCAAAACCTTTTGTCTATCACAGGGCACTGTCAATAGTGATATGAAAAGGCAACCCACGGAACGAGATCGTATTTGCAATTGGCAGAAAGTATCTGCAAATCACATATCTGATAAGGGGGAGCTCCAACAGCACAAGGCATCCCTACTGACCCCTGGCCTGTTTTAGGCTCTGATATCACCACAGTGGGTAAGTCCCACTAGACCCAGCAGGTTTGAGTCCTATGTTGCTGGACTCTTCAGAAGACTCACTGTGTAGCATTTACACCCAGTGCCTCAATGAATCCTCCCATTACCATGTCCCCCTCAACTCAAGATTCCAGTTCCTTACAACCTGAAGCACTTCCCCCCTCTCCTTGAGTAGAGTAGTTATTCTCTACTAAAGTAGAGTAGAGGAGAACTAAAATAAATTAGTTGCACAGAGTATCCGTTAGGCTTTAACAAATGGAATAAATCAGTTGTAACTGGTAGCTTTATATTCCCAATTTAAAATGGCAGTTTACACTCATAAATATAATACAGTATGACAGGACAGAATTACTTCCACTGACAACATCAGGTTTTGATCCTAGAGTAATGTGGAAGATACAGTTCCCAATCATCAGACTCCAGGCTGTACGTTCTGAGTCCACTAGTCCAAAGAAAGATAAAAGGGAATTTAATAAATGGCTGAAACATCAAGGAGCTAGGTTACAAGTCTGCCAGAGAGAGTATGCTCAAAGCCTGGGAAACGTCCACAACATATGTTTTTTTAAAGCCATCATAATTTAAAGTCTTTCTAAACATCTTACTGTTTAATCTAATTTTCCCTCATGAATGTTTGGCTGCAGCTCAAATGGAGTCAACATTTCCATCATAAATCTCTATTTCCACATTTTCCTGGTTTGATTGTAGAATGTCTTTCGTCTGAAATATGACACAAGCAGAAGCCTAAATGTGAATGCTTTTCATCGGCGATGCGGTTTTACTACAAAACCAAACTCGCAGTTTTCTGCAAGCCAAATGTCAAGAAATTATTTAAGCGAAATGAGAAATAAAATCTTGTAGAAAAAAAAATTCTTCAATTATAAATTGCCTCGCAGGTCCTAAAGAAGAAAGAAACAAACAAAAATACATCTGCTCGTTTTCTTTACTAATGTTAATTTTTGCCCATCCAAAGATACCACATTTAACTGCCTTCTGAATGTGGATATGCAGCATAAAACTCTGTCCAAATGCTGTCGAATGCCAATCATTACGTTTGCACCAAACATACGCCTGCCTAGTAGTAAGGAATTCTGCACCATATCATCATGACGTTCCTTTCCACAAGTTCCTTTGTGATATGTACCTTAAATGTTGAAAAGCAGCAACAAAAATTCTATTTGTCATTTTTACCAGGGCTCCTAAAATTTTACATGTGGAAACAAATGAGGTGTCCTCCACATAAAAGAGATTTAATGTTCAATCAAGGTTATAAATGTTGGAGTCCCAAGTGACTTTCTCCTTAGGGATGCATTCTGTAGCTAAAGTAGGAGAGAATTCCCTGGCACTTACACCTGAGCATCTGACAGCAGCCAAGGCCAAGGGCATGCCCGGGCTGCCTGGGCAGAGCTGAGGAGGACCTTTGGAGGAACCTGGTGAACAGAGCCCTGTCAGAGGCAGGCTATTTGCTCAGTCAGAGGCAAAGGACAGGTCTGAGATCTGAGAGGTGGTAGGCAGAGAAGGGAAAAACCAATGCAATGTTCCCTAAGAATCATGTTACACCACGTTAGCAACCACCCCCCAACCCTTCCTTCCACCGACAACATGGCTTTGTCTCAGCAATCCTGGAGTAGAATATTCTTACCAGTGTCTTGTGTACAGGGATGGCTTTCACATACACAGGGCTCTTGAAGGAAAACTGGAGGGAATCCGATTTAATATTCAGGAATTCACAGACATTCAAGGCCATGCTCTAGTTCTAAGTGACCCAAACAAATCTCTTTGCCTCTTCCGTGCCTGCCTGGGGAGAACTGGTCTCCTCTCACTCTGCTTCAGTGGTGTTTGACTCCAGGAATGAGAGTCCAGGCTCCCAAAGAAAAAGTCAAACCTAAGAAGAGTCAGGCTACAAAATAACTGAGTTGTTTAACGAAATAAAAGATAGCCCACACCACCAATAAAAATCTGTAAGCAGATTAACGAGAAGGAGTTCTCAAAAAACAAATTAAAAAAAACAAGTTCTAAGTCTCTAAGTGCTTTCTCTTTCCTAACTGCAGTATTTCTATGAGTGATTTCACTTTAAAAGAAATAAATAAAAAGATCTTGTGCCTACAAAAATGTAAGATGACTGGCTGATAGGAGAACAGTTCAGGTGACACAGATTGAAAAGTTAAAAACCATTTTCTCTTGTGTCCAAATATTTGGGCAGTGTAATGGCTTAAGATGTTTACGTTCCATTTTTTCATGTGTGTGTCTGAGTAGCGATTTGTTCATCATCGTTAGCCATCAGGGAAATCCAAATCAAAACCACACTGAGATACCACCTTACACCAGCCATTTGTTCATCATAATTAGCCATCAGGGAAATTCAAATCAAAACCACATTGAGATACCATCTTACACCAGTTAGAATGGCAAAAATTGACAAGGCAATAAACAACAAATGTTGGAGAGGTTGTGGAGAAAGGGGAACCCTCTTACACTGTTGGTGGGAATGTGAGTTGGTACAGCCACTTTGGAAAACAGCGTGGAGGTGCCTCAGAAAATTAAAAATAGAGCTACCCTATCACCCAGCAATTGCATTACTGGGTATTTACCCCAAAGACACAGATGTAGTGAAAAGAAGGGCCATATGCACCCCAATGTTCATAGCAGCAATGTCAACAACAGCCAAATTGTGGAAAGAGTCGAGATGCCCTTCAGCAGATGAATGGATAAAGAAGATGTGGTCCATATATACAATGGAATATTACTCAGCCATCAGAGAGGGTGAATACCCAACTTTTGCATCAACATGGATGGGACTGGAGGAGATTATGCTAAGTGAAATAAGTCAAGCAGAGAAAGTCAATTATCATATGGTTTCACTTATTTGTGGAACATAAGGAATAGCATGGAGGACATTAGGAGAAGGAAGGGAAAGATGAAGGGGGGGGATTCGAAGGGGGAGATGAACCATGAGAGACTATGGACTCTGAGAAACAAACTGAGGGTTCTAGAGAGGAGGGGGGTGGGGGATGGGTTGGCCTGGTGATGGGTATTAAAGAGGGCACGTTCTGCATGGAGCACTGGGTGTTATATGCAAACAATGAATAATGGATCACCACATCAAAAACTAATGATGTAATGTATGGTGATTAACATAACATAAAAAAAAAGAACGTAGGATGTAATGTATATAACATACAAAATATGTGTCCATCGACTGTTTATGTTATCGGTGAGGCTTCTAGTCAACAATAGGCTATTAGTAATTAAGTTTTAGAGGGAGTTAGAAGTTATACCTGGATTTTCCACTGCATGAGGGGTTGGCATCCCTCAATCCCCCACTGTTCAAGGGTCAACTGTATAAACAACAAAAAAGTCTCAGTAATATCAAGGGCAGGAGTGCAAAGCTCAAGTATCTCCGTTCTACCACTGGCCAGTCACGGTCAGGCAGATGAGGGCTTCTGCTGACACTGGGCTCAGCATTCGGCTCTGTGGAGGGTGTTGAACAAGAAAGATTCCATCAGGCTAGGGTATTTCTAACACAGCCCAGGCGAGAGCACTCTACAAGGTCTCCGATCCCTGCAAGCACCCCCTTCCCTTCTCCAACATGGCAGAAGGCAGTAAGGGAGGCTCCCCCCAAGAATAACCCTGAGTAAAAGAATGACTGGTGTCCTAGCAAGACCTGATTCTTTCAAAGCCTCATTCTACATGACACTACACGACTCCCTTTCCAGAAAGGCCACAACCATTTTCCATTAAAACCTTTTCATCACTGGCAGCAAACAGCATCACCTCAAGTACCTAATCTTGCTGTTTGCAAGTTATCCAGACAAAGAATCACTACAGAGAACGGTGTCATCTTTAAGAGCTTTTATTTTGCTCATTTCTACTTTGTGTAATCCTGACTTAACATTTAGTGTTTTGTCTACACATGCTAAAAAAAAATGTGCACACACACACGTACACACAGACACACACACATAACTGAGAAGATAAGAAAAACTATGTCTCAATCTTCGTGGCCATAAGAAGGTACACGGGTGCTACCTGAATTTCTAATACAGGTCTCAGATCCTCTCCTGAATTACAGTTACTCATCCAGAAAAGCCACAGTGGGCCTGATGACTCACCAGTCAGGAGGAAAACCAAAATGTGACCTTGGCATCTCAATCTGCAAGGATATAGAATACCATGTTCTTTTTCCTATTTGTGTCAGCTCCTCAGTCCAGCTGATGAATATTCTAGAGACACAAGTTTTATCTACCTTATTTTCAATGCATCCTAAAACTGTTGTGATGGCTGATGCAGGTGCCCTACCGGTCACATGGGTTCTGTTTATGGCACCCCGGAATGAGAATACCTCTCCTTCAGGTGTCCTCTGTCAAGCCACGGGAAGTTCCTTTATCTGCGGTCTGCAGCCTTCCACCAAGTTCACTGTAAGTGTCACGGTTAGTAAAGCAGCTCAGTCCCTCGGGCTAATCTGGCAAATGAAGCCCCGTGGGCTAGGATCCTGCCTGGGAGGGAGTCTTGTCTGACCCTGGTGACTAGAGCTGGGTCCTTAGGCAAGGCCCCGGGGAGTTCAGATGAAGGAGTCTTTCCGAGTGGGAGAAGTCCTGAGGTTTAGGAGCCAGTCAAAGGTCAGGCCAGAATATGCAAAAGCACTCAGTGTAGCTTCTTCATTTTAACGAAGAGGTAAGAGGCCAATAGTTGCTAACTTGGAGTCCAGCTGAGCCCTGAAAGCCACTTTTACAAGGATGGGGGAGGGCCTGTGAAGAGATCCCCACTCCCGCATCTTTCAGGAAGGCACTGTTCAGTCTATTCTGTATCCCCACAGAGTAGATCTGGGCCCACACGGTCCTGCCCCTAACACATGATCTTGGAAATGCCGTGCACCCATCATGTGCCGATTCTGATCGGACCGACAAGCAGCACCACCTCCCCGGCCTTCTAGAAGTAGAGCCTGGCGGTTCAGAGCTGCTCCCTGGGGCCGGCCTCAGTGCACCGGGAGCCTGAGGACCACGTGCTCGGACCAGAAGGCCCCAAGGACCTGGCAACCAGAACAGAACTGGCTGCTGTGAGCTTGATGCCACGGGTTCTGTTACTGAATCTGACTTCTGTGCAGACTGAAGGCCCAGACAGATCCCGGACATCCATATGTGGGCGGGGACAGCTGCGGCGCCCAAGACCAAGGCCGGCGCTGCATGTTCCACAGGTCAGGCCCCTTCCTCTCAAAGTGACCAGGTCAGATCAAAAGTACCAACTACAAAAGCCGGACGGCAGTGCAGTGGCACCTTCCAATCTGCGACTACGTCTCCCTGAGCGTCCTCCCACACGTTCACTGCGTAGCTCTACCACTGTGCTACCAGCTGCCGTCCGGAGGACAGCAACCCGCAGGCTCAGGGCACTGAGGGCAGGCAGGAGAGGGGGAGCAGGACGAAGGCCAGGCGGGGCTCTCTGGCAGTTTAGAGACATGTCAGAGCGGAGAGGGCAGAGGAAGGGGAGGAAGGAAGGAAAGGAAGCAGGACGAGGAACTGGGGGGAAATGCAGGAGGGAAACTGTGCAGAGAAACAGAGGAGGGAGTTAGACAAGCGGGGGAGTGGGGAGGGCAGGGGAGGAGGGATAGGGGTCCATTTTGTGGAGGAGGCTGATAAAATTTAAAACCTGACCCAGACTATTATCAGCAACATCCATTGCTTGCATGGGGCGCCTTAACACTCCCAGAACACCCACTGTGAGCTCGACAGGACACCGAGTTCTTGAGAGTTCATCTCTAGGCTTTACTACTTTCTTTTTTTTAAAGATTTTTATTTATTTATTTATTTGAGAGAGAGAATGAGATAGAGAGAGCATGAGGGGGGGAGGGGCAGAGGGAGAAGCAGACTCCCCGCCGAGCAGGGAGCCCGATGCGGGACTCGATCCCAGGACTCCGGGATCATGACCTGAGCCGAAGGCAGTCGCTCAACCAACTGAGCCACCCAGGCGCCCTAGGCTTTACTACTTTCAACAAGAAAACAGCTCTAGAGTCCAGGAGACATACTGAACAGAAATAACTTTGATGATAAGAAGACACAAAACCTGGGCACGCCTGGATGGCTCCGTTGGTTGAATGTCCAACTCTTGGTTTCAGCTCAGGTCATGATCTTAGGGTTGTGGGATTGAGCCCCAAGTCAGGCTCCATGCTCAGCACGGAGTCTGCTTGAGGCTCTCTCTGTCCCTCTGCCCCTCCCCCTGCTCACAGTTGCACACATGCATGCGTGCTCTCCCTCTCTCAAATAAATAAATCTTTTAAAAAAAAAGAAAGAAAATGTAAAACCCATAACACTGAGATCTATGGGTTTCCTGCATTCTGAGGTCCACGTGCCACCCAGGTTGTCTTTAACAAATGAGACTGAATAGCGATTTTTTTTTAAGTTTTTATTTACTTATTTGACAGAGAGAGAGAGACAGCAAGCGAGAGAGGGAACACAAGCAGGGGGAGTGGGAGAAGGAGAAGCAGGCTTCCCGCAGATCAGGGAGCCCGATGCGGGGCTCAATCCCAGGACCCTGGGATCATGACCTGAGCTGAAGGCAGACACTTAATGATTGAGCAACCCAGGCACCCCGAATAGTGTTTTTTTTTTCTCCTAAAACCTCAGGTTTATTGACACTGAACAAATCCTAAATTACTTTGCTAGTATTTGCACCTGCAAGTTAAGATAGTAAGTCAACACAATGTAATGATGCTTACATAATAAAAGTGTTCAGTTAAACTTGGACTTTAGCTCCCATCAACTTCATCTGCTGGTCTGATGCTTTTAACCGATATTTTAATGAAAAGAAAGAAACTGTGAAAGAAAATCACATCAGCACCAACCAAGGGCTAGTTTTTGGCACACTTGCACAAACAGGCTGTCCCCGGGAGCAGGGCTCTCTTTGAAAGCAGAGCCCAGGCGCATGACCCAGAGGCAAGGGTGGCCTTGATCCTACAGATACACAGAAAGCGAACAAGGCAGGGAAGGAATGTGGAGTCTTCAGCTGAGCCTCAAATTTCTCTTTTTCCGTCCTTTATTTAAAAATAACTACCCAGACCCCGACCAGAAGAGACGAAACAGTTTCATTCCTTTTTTATTACAAAGCATCTGATATACAAAAATGTCCTCTGAATATTTAGCATTTGTAGTTAAAGATGTAATAATTTAAAGTCATCATGAGCAGTATAAATAACACTGGACTGCTACCACCTATTTGCGTAACCTTGGGAAAGTCTCTCTGGGCTCTTTGGTAATTTCTCTACTGCCTGAAAAAGGCAAATTTCATTTCATAGTTAATCTGCAATAAAATCATTTCAGAGACATCCAACATAAATAGAGATACTGCAGTGATGTAATTCAATCTCCTGCCTACAGGCAAAGTTGCGTCTATATATGGCATACTTGAAAATGCGGGCATTTAATCTATAAGGAATTATTCGTTTCCAGTACAGTCGATCATATGATGATTCACTGTATGTTAGTTAAGTGCAGCCGTAAAGAGGCTCCCTTACATAGAGTGTGAAGTTATTTGTCATAAAGTTCTAAAACGCATCCGACTCTAACCTTTTTTTTTTTTTAAGATTTTATTTATTTATTTGAGAGAGAATGAGAGACAGAGAGCACTAGAGGGAAGAAGGCAGAGGGAGAAGCAGACCCCCTGCTGAGCAGGGAGCCAGATGTGGGACTCGATCCCGGGACTCCAGGATCATGACCTGAGCCGAAGGCAGTCGCTTAACCAACTGAGCCACCCAGGCGCCCCCGACTCTAATCTTAAGCATGGTACCACAATGACCTTCCTAAAGCACGTCTGGTCAGGTCCAGTCATGCAGAACCTTCAAAAACCTCTCGTCATGGGCGCCTGGGTGGCTCAGTTGATTAAGCGACTGCCTTCGGCTCAGGTCATGATCACAGGGTCCTGGGATCGAGCCCTGCATCGGGCTCCCTGCTCAGCAGGGAGTCTGCTTCTCCCTCTCCCGCTCCCCCCTCTTGTGTTCTCTCTCTCTCTCAAATGGATAAATAAAATCTTTAAAAAAAAAAAAAACCTCTTGTCATTTCCCTCTGACACAGAATAAGATGCAAATTTCTCCTCAGGACCCCTCCACAACCTGACCTCAACCCACCTCACTTCTCACTGTCCAAGAAGCCAGAGATGAAACTAAAAGAACTTGGGCCAAACCCCACAGAGGGACAGAAAAGGAAAATACAATGACCTCAGGGTCGGTCGTTTGTGGACTAGGCCCTGGCTAGGTGTTTGCATTTACATTATCTCATTTAATTCTTAACAACAGTTCAATGTGCTCAGAGTCAACACCAAGTAGCCAAGATCACATGACTAGTAAACGATCAAGTAAGCACTGGGCAGTCTGGGTTTGCCCACCTCTGGGAAGCCAGGAAGCCAGCTGAGCCCCAGGAGGACCTGCCCATTGCATGTGCTCATAGATATTCCTCCTTAAGTGTATGCAAATAGCCTGGGGCTATGAATGGAACAGGCTTGTTTGTACACTTGTATTTGCACATGACAAAAATCAGGCGCTGCCACCTACTAATTCCCTCAGCCACAGCAAACCAGCAAAGTTGTCCAAGAATCTTCAAGATGTTATTTTAAGTAACTTTTGTAAATCTGTGCTCCTCCAGAAGGCTTACTCTGTACTAGCTGTGTCTGTCCCTGCGCGGGATCTGTCCAGCACGAGCCAACCAAAGAAAAGACTGTGGTCCTAAGGCTGTGGGACAGAGCGACACAGAGCGAAACCTATGTAATGAACTCTATTTTTACCAGAGGTCTAATTAGTGATAGAAGAATGTATTGTACACAAACATAATTTGAGTGATTTATTGAAAGATTTTTTTGTCATGATATGAAAGAACCAAGACTGCAGTTTATGACATTGCCATTAATATTTTCATAACAAATGCTTTAAATATGGGCTTACGCATGTAAGTATACAGAAAAGCATATGCATATACTTAGGTAAACCTCCCTCCCCAACACAAATCTTTTTTTTCCTGATATAAAAATGAAGGTTTTATGCTCTTACACAGGGAATAGGCACTGAAATATTTCCATGCTCTGGGACATCCTGGGGCATAGGGAATGTGTTACATGACCGAACGGTTGTAAAGACTTTCGAATATAAATGTGCTTAAATGACAATAATAATCCTTATCTCTCAAAAAGAGTATCTGCTGTCATAAAGACAAGTTTGGTCAAAGTCATGTAGGAATGTGATAGTAGAAAGAAAACAGTAAGTAAGTCTGTAATCTCTGCCCCCTGGGTCACCTACTTCACTATCAAATAAAAGGCATCTAACACCCAGAGTAACCCAAGTCTTCTCACAGGAAAAAGAAAAAATAAGGCCTAAGTGTTCTCATTATGCTTTTCTCTCAATCAGAACAGCTCCCAAAACAGAACCCCCACCCCCCTTTGTTAAGGCAGGAACTCCCTGCATGCTGGGGTAAAGCCCACTACACTGTGTCTTGAACATGTAAATTCTTCTGAAAGGAGTTATCAGGGTTTACACTATGGTGAACAGGACAGACCCAAGACTGTTTGCTCCTCTTCATACCTCTACTTCCTGAGAAAAAAAATCAGCCAAGTCGAGGGCTACAGAAGCCACCAGAGCAGCCAAGCCCCTATTAAAACAAGGTATTTCCATTTGCAACAATGCCTGAAAATTACAAGTAACCTGACAGCCATTTTAAGCCTAATGATTTTGACCAGCCTACTGGGCAGGCCTTTAGTTCGGCATAAATTGTTACAACGTTCCTTGTAGTGTAACACTGAAAAGCAGAAAGGCAACTTGCCCAGGGACATAAATTTGTTCCACAAACAGCATACATTTGGTGAGGGATTTCTAACTTCTTCTCGTACACATTTCTTTTTTTTTTTTTCACATTTATTTTCCTATATGATTTAGAAATGTCAAATTAAAGCACCTGACTCAAATATCTAAAAGGCTCTGTGTGGGAATCTCAGTGCCCTAGAAGAACCATGGCTGGCTTTGTTTGTGTTTACCTATAAAAGCAATCTACTTACTTTCACAAAGATGGGGAAAGGCAGAAAAATAAATAATTCATACATAATATCACCACCTTTACAGAAGCTGTGATTTACACCTATTTATTCTAACCTCTTGTCCTTGGATTGTTTTCTCTACCAAAAAACTGAAAAGTCACTTAATGGCTTTTTATTCTGAGAAAGCATGATAATTGTTTTTAAAAAATTCAAACTGCTGAGCAAAAACAAAGACTTTCTTAATATTATTAAGAGTTTAATAATAACTTAATAATTAGCTATATTTATCACACTTACATATAAAGAGAGAGCACGCAGAGTGCCTTCCAGTTTTCTAATTCTTGTATGATTATCTAAATGTTTACAATGGAATTTACACCATACTTTAGATCCAATATTATTCGACAACTTTTTTTTTTTCGATTAGAGTATCAATGACCTCCTTCTGTGTCAGTACAGATCTATATTGCTGCTTTAATAAGTCATTTCTGGCTTCCTTTAAGAGCTAGAGTTACAATGCAAATTCATTAGACAACATTTCAGAACGATAAACTGTTTACAAAGTGAGCAGAAGTTCCTTTCCTCCTCCTTCTTCTGCTGTTACTGATAAGAACACAATCAGCAACCATGTTGCCATTATACCTCAAACTCTGGAAAGACTACTCAGATCACAAAAATCAAAATGCCATTTTTATCTTCTAGCAGACCCAGAGCCCTGCCTACATCTGGAGGCTAAAGGAAGCTAGAGAGATTTAGATACAAAACAATGCAGTGGACTGATGGAAAGACTAGATAGAAAACGTACATTTTGCACCTCCTGGGCTATTGGCAGCCAACTGGATGCACCGCATAACCTTACTTTTGCATATAAGGATGTCCCTCTCACCTGAAAAAATACCTCAGCTCTTCATAAAAGACTTCTCTACTACCCTGAAAGGGGAAAGAAAACTATAAAAGGCCACTATAATTCAGAAATGTCCGCTCTTGTGGACTTACCATTTTTCATCTACTTTTTTTTTTTTTTAAGATTTTATTTATTTATTTGACAGAGAGAGAGAACATAAGCAGGGGGTGTGGGAGAGGGAGAAGCAGGCTTCCCCGTGGAGCAGGGAGCCCGATGCGGGGCTCTATCCTAGGACCCTGCGATCATGACCTGAGCTGAAGGCAGACGCTTAAAAACTGACCCATCCAGGTACCCCCATTTTTCATCTACTTTTAAGGAAGGGTTTTTATAGCCCACGCGCCTCCGTTGTAAGTCAATACACCTGATGAGCTTCCTGCTCCATCTAGTCGAAGATCTAACAGGAGACTCTGCCCAGCCAGCCATCAGTGACACTGACTGAGAGCACACGGTGCCAGACCACACAGCACTTGGCTATGAGAGGAGGTGCAGGTGTGACCACAGACATGCTTTAACCTACTCGGCGTGGGAAAATGAATACAGCCCCACCAAATTACACAAAGTAGCGCACCAAGGAACACAGTTCATTCCACTCATCTACCAATGTCTGTTCTTGCTTCGAGGATTGTGTGAGGCACTGGGCATTGTGGAGGACAAAAACTCAGTTCCTGAAAGCAGTACACATTCTAGTAAAGGAAGGAGACGTGCAAATAATTAAAACATGTTGATGTTGACATGATGAAAGACAGAACTGCATAATGCTATGGAAGCATCCAGAGAACAGCCAACTGTCAGGGGTGGGCTGGTCAGGATGGTTTCTCAGAAGGAAGGGTACCTAAAGACCCTAAAGGATGAGCAGGACGTTTGCCAGGTGGAGAGGAAAGGGAAGGGCATCCCAGGTAGAAGGAGCAGCAGACAAAATTAAGACATGATAGAGCACAAGGAAGGGGCAGGGTTCGGGACGGCTGTAACATAGAGAACCAGGGTTCTCAAGGGACAGAAGTGAATGAGGATGGGAAGGGAGCTTAAAGCCAGAGACTTAGGACTCTGTATTGCATGTTCATGCTATGAGCTTTTGCAGGCAATGGGGAGTCGATGTCAACTGTCAATCAGGAAAATAGCAAGAGTGGATATTTCCTAAAATGTTACTAATGGTGTCATCAGATAAGTCAGGATTCTACCAAAGAAACGGAACTAGTAGTGTGTGTTTATATACATGTGTACAGGGAGTGGGGGGGGGGTAAGAGGAGGAGGGAGAGAGGCAAGGAATTGGTTTACTCAACTGTGGGGGCATAGAATGGGCTAGAAACTCTCAGGAGCTGAGGCTGCAATCCACACAGTTTTTTCTTCAGGGAAACCTCAGGTTTGCTCTTAAAGTCTTTCAACTGATTGGATGAGGCCCACTCAGATTGTCTCCTTTGAGTCAACTGATTAGATGGGGCCCACTCAGATCATCTGATTGTGGAAGTTAGTCACAGCTACAAAATACCTACTCGGCAACACCTTAGATTAGTGTGCTTGACCGGATAACTGAGTGCTTATAGCCTAGCTGAGTTGACACTAACCATCACAGGGGTCTGCACTGTTTGCTGAAAAGCGAATGAATGTGATGCCAGACACAAGGAAACAGGAAGAGGGAACAACCTGAGCACCTCAGCAGGGAGGAATATGAGCCCATGGTTGGAAGAGATTATGAAGTAGGGGCTGAAGATGTTAAATGATGAACCTGAGGAACAGTCATCTCTAGGAAATTAGAGATAGGAGACTAGAATTCACATACCTCTCATTCAGTTAAGGTTTAGTGACGAACTACTTTTTACACTAAAATTACCCTACCTTAAAACATGGGGTATACGAAAGTATAAAAGGGGGCCCCTGTTCTTAAGCTCACAGTCTAGTTGTGGAGAGTTACAGAACAACACCATGTAAAATTAAACGGTTAAGTTTTAGCCAACAGACTGGCATAGTCGGGGAAGAGAGCAGCCAGAACAAAGATAAGGACCTGTGAGATGGGAGGCATTCTCCAACGCCCCAGGAAGCAGGGGCAACAGGAAAAAAACTGGAACATTCTGGGAGTTTGCCAGAGAATCATACACTTTCTGAGGAAATGGAGAGAAAGAGAGTAAGAATTCTGGTTAGTCAAGAAAGGTTTTCTGGACTTGAGGGGTTTTTGTTGTTTTGCTTGTTTTTTGTTATTGGTTGGCTGGTTGCTTCTGGGGAGGGGGGGCAGGTGGTAACTAGAAGCCATAGGCTGTCAGTTTGCCCATAGATGGAGGTTTCGGGAACCAAGACTAGCTCACCCTTCTGAGGAGAGCGGGGTGTCCTGCCAAGCAAGAAGCTACCCCGGTCTCATCTGCCCTTTCCCCAATTGTGTACGTAGAAGGTCAACAAAGGCCATTTTCCAAATCAGCTTATTTTTCATGGAAAGCTAAAGAAGTTAAGAGACATTCACAGTACACTGAGAGATGCAAAGTATCACATGTATGCGACCAGTTTAGGACCAGAAACGGATAATATCAGTATCTGCCTGAACATGCATAACAAGTCTCCAGCAGGATTCAGGAGGCATCCATAGCACCAGATGCTATGAGGAGGGGGCGTGGACGGCAGGCAGAGGGTGGGGGCATTCCACCAAATATGCTTCTGGACCACAGGAATACATTCCTCCAAATAAATAAAATTGTAAATAAATAATAAACAAAGCAAACTTTTGCCCCACCTCCCCCCCACCACACACACACACCAAAAAAGCAGATTTTTATAGGACACACAGCTAGAATAAGTAACAGACAGGTGATCACAGCCACAGTAAGCAAGTCATGTCTAGGTGATCACAGGATGCGGGATGTGAGGCAGTCACTGTGAGACAATCAGGTAACCCCCAGGGACAGAGCCACAGGTCTAATTCTAGTCACGTGTGTTCCCAGAACCATCATTTTCATGGTGTTCAAAATGTGTCCTGAGGGGAGAGGGCAGAGCGGAGTGATCAAAAATGCAAACTTTGAAAATGACCGATCTAGGAAAAGCGTACCAGCGTCACCATCATCCAAAACCCACGTTATTCACAAAGAGTTTCTTTGAGGCCCTCTACAGTGTTCAATGAAGCAATTCCTGTGCATAAGTGATGAGCCAAAGTTATCTGACCCAGATACATATTTTGTTTCCAAATTCTTCAGTCTTCACGCAATTTTCTCCGAAATATGAAGATCTGGAAGAGACCCCTCCCTGCAGAGCCCTGACCGACTGTGAATCCCATGACAGGGTCATGAGCAACTCTGCTCATGGCAACTGGTTTAACATCTGTGCCGGGCAAAGGCCATACAGAACGGCCCAGCAGGGCCTGACAGGCTACTGGTGGTCCCAAAACGTGATTCCCATTCTGCCCAAACACTAATCCTAAGAGTAAGTAGAAAGCCAATTTTCTAGAGAAGTAATTACATAATCTACTTTTTACAGAAAAGCTTTTCGACAGAGTAATCGCTTGAGCAAAAGGAAAATAAATATTAGTATGAATATAACTACAGTAATCAGGCATATGCTGAAGGCAGAGCCCAAATCACAAGGGTTCTCATGAATTCTGCAAACCACAGAGTCGAGAATCAGGCGGTTTCCTTCTGCCGCTCGGTGGCTGTCTTATTAGCAGGCTCGTAAGATTAAAGTCTGGTATGATAAGCAAATATGAAGAGCCACCCTCCTCCTGAGGGAAAATTCTCAGACACTACAACCAATCTCATTCATTCATCACCTCAGTTGGCTTCCTACCCCCACATACCCTTTCCTTAGCTCATAATTAGCGTGAAATGCAGAATATCCATATTGTTTGCCGTTTACCTTCCCACATCATTAAGACTCACAGACAAAACATTTGTTTTATAACCCCAAACAATGATGAGCTCCATAGATATACTTCATTCATTTATTATTTCAGCAAACATTGACCATGAACCTACTGGAAGGCAGGTAACATGTACTTATCCTCAGGAGAACCCTAAGGAGAGGGACACAGGACTCCCAACAGTGTGGTCATAATGTAACCGGCACACAATCCCACAGGATCCCAGCTCCCCTGAACAGGGACAGCAAAGGCTCACTGTCTGGATGGAACCCATCACAAAGGGATGGCATTCCAGCCAACTCCTGGCAGGCGAGCCACATCACCCAGGCCGATGAGAAGGACGACTGCAAGCAGTGTGTGCAAAGGCACAAAAGCAGAGAAATCAGGGTCCACATAGGGGCTGGGAAGAAAACGTGTGGCAGAGGAGCTAGAGAAGTCAAAAGACACGTCTGCCACATCAAGGAGCACGAAACTCTGCAGATACCAAGAGGCCAATTTATGGCCGGAGTGATCAAATAGTAGAACTTGAACATGTTTGAATAAAACCAAGGGTGATTCTTCAAGAAAGAATATGGGAAACAGAGGAGTTTTTGATCACTGGCCAGGATCTGCAGGCCAAATGGAAATGGGTGGATTTTCTGAGCTGGATGTCGATTGGGCCTGCACGACCAGCACCCTTCCCTCCTCACAGCATGTGGTCTCTGCCCCAAGACGGCTATAACCTTAGCCCCAGTCACCCAAGCACACAGGTCAAGAGCAGCCAGTAAAATCCCCACCCTGCTGTCCCCCCACGTCCAGCCTGCCTCACACATCTCATGTCTCCCTTCCTCCCAGACAACCTGGGGCACCCCCTTGACACCCCCTCCTTCTCTGAAGGCCCCACTGCAAATATTTCCAGTCTCACAGCCCCATCCTCTTTAATCGGTGTTTCACTCTTGCTAGGGCCTTTTTCTAATTCTTTCCAAATGGTGGCTTTTGAAAGCAAACTCCTCGCGTCTATGGAAAAGTACCTAGAATTAAAGCGGACCATGTCTGAGTGTAAGCAGTTCACAGGGAGGGTTACTGAGAACGACTGAGGAAGCCAGTTGGGTGTGAGAGGTCTCAGACGTCATCAAACATCTATGCTAGATGATGAAGGTGGGCACAGTCTTTGACGAGAATGTCCAAGATCTGGAAAGTTCACTTAAGTGGGACACTTTTTTCCTCCTGATTATAAATCAGTGAGGTACTGCTAATGTGCCTAAAATTGGGGGGGGTGGGCATTAAAGGAAGGGGCTCGAGGCACAAATACAGCAGGAAAAACTCAGCCTTTTTTTTTTTAACTGAAAATCTGCTGACCCAATTTACATTTCAAGGTGAAACATACAAAAATAATGGTCAATATTATCTCTTCTTTTTTTTTTTTTTAAAGATTTTATTTATTTATTTTGGAGAGAGAAGGCAAGAGAACGGGAGCAGAGGGGGTGGAGAGAATCCCAAGCAGACTCCCTGCTGAGTGCAGAGCCTACGTGGGGCTCCATCTCACGACCCTGAGATCACGACTTGAGCCGAAATCAAGAGTTGGACGCTTAACCGACTGAGCCACCCAGGCCATTTTTGACCATTTTTATCTTGTTTCTATACAACCCTAACTCACTGCATTAACACTGCCTTGGATGACAATGACCAGCAAGGAGGGAGGAGGGCTCGCAATCACCCTGAAGCCCAGCCACACATAGGCAGAGAGAGTCTTGGTAAATTCGGTTTGATAACGGTAACCATGTCAGTGATCCCCTTTTTTGCCACTTCTCTGCAGAAATGGAGAAGAGCTGCTGAAAATGCCTGGAAAGGCATTATACTCCTAGTCCTCTAGAAGATGGGAGTTTAGATTTTTCTAATCTGCAGCTACCCACTCTCACTTTGGGGCTTTTTTTCGTTGTTGTTGCTTAAAATATTTATTAATAATGCCTCTTCATCAGTTTACCACATGGCATCTCGCTGTATTCAAAGGAGTTCATTACTCAAAAGACCATCTGTCTGAGAGCTCAACAGAAGGTTTAAATAAACGGTGGCAAAGAATGTATGGTCACATTATATCAAGTCAAATATTTACATCTCTCAGATTTTAAATACGAACGTTCTTACCCAGCCATCCACCACAAGTCAGACTTCATTACTACACCATTCTTTTGGTATCTTTACTTTCTAGATTTTCAAACCTGTAAAGAAATGACAACACGAGGCGGGCTTTAACTTATGCAGACAGGACTGCCAATCACAACCGTCTGTGCAGTACCTTCATTTAGGCAAGAGAAAAAATCCTGACGGCAGCAGCATTTTCAAGCAGAAAAGCAGTTAAACATGAATCAGAAAAACATTTGGGGAAAACAGCTGATTCTGCCTTTCTGAGCATTAGTAATTGTGGCAGATGTTGCGCTGCTACAATCAGAAGCCGTGGGAGCAGCCGGGGCCCCGATAGCCCTGCATCACGACAGGCAACCCCGCGACGGGCTTCGTGATGCTGACGGCAGAGCCCCGGGCAGGCGAAGCCCTCGCCACCACGGGAGGAGACTAGGCAAGAAACAGGGACAAGTGCATGCGTTCACGCTGACAAATGCTAACAAAAAAAAACTGCTTTCAAAGTGTTTCAAATCAAACACAAATATGAGTACATTAATGCAAGTTTAAATAGGAAAAAAAAAGGCAAGGCGGGAGAGGTACTGCCAAATCCATTTCCTAGGTATCAGTTTAAAGGACTGAGTGTGGGGGCGCCTACGAGGCTCAGTGGGTTAAGCGTCTGCCTTTGGCTCAGATCATGATCCCAGGGTCTCAAGATCGAGTCCCACATTGGGCTCCTTGCTCAGCGGGGAGCCTGCTTCTCCCTCTGCCTGCCGCTCCCCCTGCTTGTGCTCTCTCTCTCTCGCTCTATCTCAAATAAATAAAACCTTTAAAAATAAATAAACAAAAATAAAGTACTGAGTGCAGTAGTGGAACTAAACAAAACACTGTGCATTGGGAGACAGGCAAGATGAGTGGGAACAGCAAGGACTTCGGGGAAAAGCAAGCGTGAACGAGAACCCCTGGACTTCCCAGCTGGTGGCCTTGGACAAACCTGCACGCATCCCTGAGCTGCTTCCTCATCTGCACAGGGATGATAAAGGAAGTGGGATTATACAGCAACTGTAGAATCGGCAGGAAGGTTAAGTGAGATAATGTGGGGCCTGTGTCTGGGATTTGGGTACTCCAAAAGCGCAAACACAAAACCACTGCCTTCTCTCGTTTTCCCCTGGAAGTTCTGTTTTTGTTTTTTTTTTTTTTAGATTTATTTATTTATTTATTTATTTGAGCAAGAGAGAGAGAGAGACTGAGCATGAGAGGGGGGAGGGTCAGAGGGAGAAGCAGGCTCCCGCTGAGCAGGGAGCCCGATGCGGGACTCGATCCCGGGACTCCGGGATCATGACCTGAGCCGAAGGCAGACGCTTCACTGATTAAGCCACCCAGGCGTCCAAGTTCTGTTTTTATTCTACAACCCAGATCCAGTTCTCTCTCCATCTCGAAGATGAAAAGGTTCGATCCGCAACACCACCCTAACTGAAGGTCCCCGACAACTTTCACATCTAAGGATTGGAAGGAGCCCAGGGTGTGTGGGTGCCAAGCAGGTTTACCGCTCCCTGCTGCACAGGGTGGGGGAGGGGGGAGCTAAAGCAAACTAACTGAAGATGCGCTGCGAGCACGTGGAAAGTAACTGCAAACCGAAGGCGGGATGCCAAAACCCATAAACAAGGAGTACTCACAGCAAGAGCTTTAGGGATTCACCAGGAGGAAAGAGGTCCCGGTGGGAGGGGGTGAGATGTGAGCAGGGCCTCAAAGAATGGTTCCCTCCATCTTCAAAGAGAGAAAAGGGCAGCGCGCCCCAGGCTGTGCACAGCCCACGGAGGCTGATGGATAAGTGGGTGTGGTGGGAGCAAATGATTCATCGTGAACATTAAAAGCGAAAGCCGGAAAGACTAGTTATTTAGCTGAAGTGTTGAGCCTTAAAAAGCCAGGCAGGGGAATTTTAACTTTATCTTGAAAACAACAGGTTTTGAAGTCAGAGACAGGTTTAACTTAGATGAAGTCAATTTATATTGTTTTTAGATCAATTTATAGTATTTACATAAACACTGTATTTAGCCCAGTGCCCAACAAAGAGCGAGCAGTGATAAAATGTGAGCTTTGATAAGTATTGATAACAATATGTTTATATATGGCACTTACATAGCATCATGTCTTTCTTGACCTCTTGAGGATCAGAGTTGGAGCGGTGAGATGGGTGGCTCTTGCTAACTTACAGAATTGGTGTCTGACTCAGAACAGGTAAGTAATGAGGATTTGCTGAATAAAAGAATGCATAAGTGAGTGGATCATCATGGCAGATACGGCATTAGGGAAGAAAACGGGAGAACGAAGAAGGGAAGAGACAGGACCAGTGGGATGAAAGCAGATTCCTGTGCGTTGGGTGTCTGGGTGGCTCAGTCGGTTAAGCGTCTGCCTTCAGCTCAGGTCATGATCCCGGGGTCCTGGGATCAAGTCCTACACTGGGCTCCCTGCTCCGCGGGAAGCCTGCTTCTCCCCCTCATACTTCCCCTGCTTGTGTTCCCTTTCCCTGTCTCTCTCTCTGTCAAATAAATAAATTAAATTAAATTAAAAAGATTCCTGTGCGTCACACACTCACATGGACGCGACCGTGTGGACCCTTGTCTCAGGTCCAGCTACTCGTGGGAGGTGGCCAGACAGCAAGGAGAAAAAGCCCACCCGGGATTTCGACAGAGGAGCGGCTCCACCACCTACTGTATTATACAGCTAAACCCTGAACAACACTGGGGATTACGGGTGCCAACCACCGCACAGCCAAAAATCCACGTGTAACATCCGACTCCCCAAAAACTTACCTGCTAACAGTCTACCATTGACCAGAAGCCTTACTAATAATAACATGCACGGTCCTATGTTTTATATGTCATATGTATTCTATACAGTATTCTTACAATAGAGTAAGCTGGAGAAAAGAAAATGTTATGAAGAAAATTATAAGGAAGAGAAAATACACTTCCAGAACTGTATATATAAAAAAATTCCGCGTATAAGTGGAGTTCATGCAGTTCAAACCTGTGTTGTTCAAGGATCCGCTGTCCTCTTCCCCCTCTGGGCCTCTACTGAACATTTTCCTCCCCTTAATAAAATATGTGTCTCAGCCTCCTTCTACTTTCAAATTCATTTTAAAAATAGACCTTTTCTGTAATTTGTGAGTATTTCCTGTGTTCACCATCAGACTATAAATCCCTAGAGTATGAATATACATGTATACTCACTACGGAGCTGGAGCCACCAGGGAGTGATCAATCAAAATTTTCTGATTAACAACAGATAAAGCATCCACAAAATCCACCTTCTGGTAACCTGCGTTCATTCTTTCCTTCAAGCACCCACTAAGCATTTACTTCTTGGCAAGGCGCATGGTGCATGAAGAAAGATACATAATGCGTGAGCCCTGACTTCAGGACGCTTATCATCTACCCAAGGAGGCAAAATGGACATACAAACCCTCCTACAACATTGCTTTCAATTTCACCTCTAAGAAAATATTTGTTTTTCCAACACAGTCACTATTAAAGACCAAAATGGACACATCCTGAAGTTCTGTCTTGATCTCTTGTCTGTGCCCCTGAGAGATCTATGTTAACAAGTCCTACAATTATTTCAGTGTAGCCATGAGAGGAAATGAGAAGAGAAGTAGGAAAGATCTAGGAGTCAGATTTGAGACAGGGCACATCAGTAGCAACACTGTCTTGGGGGACAAGATGTCCACAACCCAGAGGAGAGGGGCTTACTCAGGAAAAGAGATGGGGACACAGCTGCGCTAAAATAATAATACCATATTAGGGAACAAAATATTTACACTTAAAGTTCTATTTTTAACAAACTTACTCTAATCCAACCTCTGGAATACCCAAACCCTAAATAGGAAATCTCTTTCCCGCCATGCTTCCCTAAAAATAGCCCCCTTTCTCTTTCTCAAAATACGGTGTAGATTTCCCTTTGGTTTGCTTTTGCAAGAACGCTGGTCTAATGAAGAATGAAACCGTTACTCATGTTAACTAGAGCACACTGTCTGTGTCGTGCACACATATCTTGATGCTATGATGACACACGTGGGGGATGTCTTCCTTCTAGAAATGTGATCTGCACCTAGCCCATGTTTGCTGTGGGCACCCCTGGCCTTGCAGTTGTCGCCGGCGGACTGAATATTGTTCCCAGGCATTCCACAGAGTTTGTCAGTTTAATGTTATCCAACAGGCTAAAAGAGGGTTCAATTATTTTTATTAAAATAACAATAAGGAAATAATTCCCAACAATGAGCATCTGAGCGAGAGGCTCTGCACCCCGCACGCTCGCTCATGTCTGTGATTAGCAAAACTCAAATGTCCCCTCTTTCTCTCCAATGAGGAGGCAGCTTGCTTCCTTATAACTACTGCCTATGGAATAAAAGCAAGTAAGTTAAACTAGAAATTGAGTTTACACATTTATGTACCTTAATTAGCCCACACTGGCAGAGGCTTTTACTTTAAAATCAGATACAACACAAACATCTGAAAAGCTTCTAGGCTTTACATCACCTCACTAATCTCAGCAGTGCTGAGAAAACAAGCCACACTCGTATCCAACAAGTGAAATCACCCAGCGGGACACATCTGTCTTGCAGTGGTATTAAGCCCCGTACCCGAAATTAAACAGGGAAGTCTTTTGGACTCAACAATCTATCTCCAAGGGAATTTAGGCCAGAGTGGGAAACCAGGTATTTGTGGAGGAAAGCGCAGGTAAGCTGACCCACAATGACATGCTTTGCCTAGCCTGTGCTACCCTGGAGCAGCAGAATCCCACTCGGACCTGTAACAGCTCCAGGTGGGCTAGCAAGGACAGGTCTCCTTCTCATCTGGACTCCCGAAGACGTGCTCTACCCAAACGCCACAGACCGCAGAACCGAAAACTGCTCTGCCATACACAGGCTCTCACCAAGTCCAACTGGGGGCAGTGACAAAGCCCCCAACTGCTAAATGTAATCTAATAATTTGCATATGTAAGGATAAAGGTCTAGACTATGACATCAGCTTCACAGAAAAATCAGCAGATTCAAAAAAGACCCAACTACCCCACTCAGTCTTTGGAAATCCCAGATAAATGAAGAGCTGAAAAGGACACAGCAGCAGGAGAGAGAGGACTCTGTATTGTCAGTCCAGAAAGCGCAAAAAAAAAAAAAAAATTTCTAAACAAAACCATTCTGGGAATTCTCCGTTATAGAAAAGTATGGGGAGGGATGGGGGTTAAAAAAAAGCCATTCATCACAAGGGTGGTAACTCACAAGGGTATTCACTGAAAAGTTGCTTCCCTAGCAACCTGGATCCTGCTAGAATGTCCTGGAAGAGCATTCTGAAGTAGAGAGAAGCCAGAGTTAACCCAGAGGACTGTCAACAGCTCAAGGATCACCTCAACTTGGTGAGAGCCCTGAACAGCTAACAACAGGATTCCTCAGAGACGACATTCCAGCCAAAGATAGCAAGAGTGTCCGCAGTCTGAAATGTCTGCCGCAAGAATTCAGGATCCACTGGGCTGTTCAAGAGTTCAATGTGTGGACTCTCTTAAAGCCGCTATCCCTGCCTGTTCTGAGAGCTAACAGAGGAATAAAGTGAACTCGACTGAGCCTCTATGATCAGGGTTTTGTCGGCAGCCCTAAGCCCTCCAAGACCCCCAAACTTCTACAGTAGCTCAGGGAGCCCCAGGCTTTTTGGTGGTGGTGGTGGTGTTACTGCTGTTGCTTAAGCCAAGAGACCCAAATAATTCCTCGCATTGATGTCTTTAAAAGACTGAGCTCCCAAACTTCTTTTCTTCCCTCCCTTCAGTGACAAGGCAGCGCCATGGGAGGCTGAAAACACACACACAAAGACAAAAATCAATGCTGTAAGCGTGTTCTAATGCTGCAGACCCTGGAGGGGATGGAATCCTACAAACGGGCAGTGTATAAGTGGAGGCACGTGAAACCAGACAGGTAAGTTTGCACGTGGCACGTGAAACCAGACAGGTAAGTTTGCAGACCGGGAGAAACTAAGAGACAGAAACAAGATAAAGTCAGAAGAAATTCTGTGTCATCAGGAGCCATTTTCAATGGCACTTGAGAAACTCTGAACTTTAGCTTTGTAAAAGGAGGCATCTTACCTATCCTTTCTTCCACAAACACTTACAAAAACAAACTGAAGGCCTCCAAGTTAATGAATATCAGGGTCAGACTAGGTCTGCAAGAAAACTGATAAGATGATTTACCCAGAAAAAGTTAAACTATACTCTTAAAAAAACGGGGGGGGTGGTTCACTTCACTCAGTGTTTTAGACCCAGACACCAAAATCTCAATAGAGGGATAGAGGAGGAAATTGGAAAGGCCAGAAGAGACACAAGCCAACGCTTATCACGGCTCTGGGGCAGCAGTCAAGCAAGAATGGGGAGAAAATCCTACACCCAGCCAAGGTAAATTTTCACCTGTGCTCCATCAGCCAGAGAAGATTAACAAATGCTCAAGAGGGTAGCTCAGTAACATAGTGGGATGGAGGGCAGTGGGAGGCTGGCTTAGCACAGTGCCTGTCAAATCCACGGCAGCTAATGCTGGAGAAGTTTGTGGACCTGGTCTTGTTTCCAGGAGAAGTTTGTGGATCTGGTCTCGTTTCCATCTCCCGCATTCAGGATGAATGGGAGGGCATAACACACCGAATGCCTGTTCCATGAGGAAGGCATTCTATTTTACATAAGGCACCCAACAGATTTGGTTGCCAGTCTCCCCATTAAATGGGGACACAAGGGGCTCGAAGAGTGGAGGGAGCTATTCACCTGGAAGCCACAGGCAGCAGGAGCAGGTGTTGGATTCTGGCCAACGGGCTACACGATTCTTCATATGCATGCCATTTTCTCTCCCAGCCCCACAGAACACCGGGTCCTACCAAAGGGTGACCTCAACCAGTCTTTCCATTCCCTGACACTGGCCTCCTGTTAACCAAAACTCCAAGGCACTATGGACTTCTGGATTGTCCCCGCGAACATTTTTTCTCCAGCTACTGTGTCTTCACTGTGTTCTCACTGCCTCGGAAAAGACTTAACGCTTGCTCTCTCTTGTGTTCTGGCAGACAGGACCCAATATTACCATTACTTATCTTTCCTTTTTTTTTTTTTAAGATTTTATTTATTTATTTATTTGAGGGGGGGGAAGAGAGAGAGAGAGAGAGCACGAGTGGGTGGGAGGGGCAGAGGGAGGGGGAGAAGCAGACTCCCCACTGAGCAGGGAGCCCGATGCGGGGCTCGATCCCAGGTCCCCGGGATCATGACCTGAGCCGAAGGCAGACGCTTAACCGACTGAGCCACCCGGATGCCCCTACCATTACTTATCTACATGCTTGTGTCTTCCATTAGACTAAGAACCGAGAAATCAGAGAACTCTACTCAATTTTGTATTCTCTCACCCTGCCTAACAAGGTACCAGGTTCAGTGAAGATACAAAAACAAAAACAAAAACAAAACAAAACAAAAAAGTCAGCTAAATGCAGTACTGCAAGCCGGCGCAGAACGGAATAGGGCCAAACACCCTGTACCAGCAAGACATTGTGACGTGACCTGTCAATAGATAAGTCATACATTTAAAATGATTAGGTGGAATATTTTTATATAAAGTATTATATTCATATCAACAAAGCAATGTTGGGATGGAGAGCAAGCCAAAACAAAGGAACAGCCTTACTGGAAAAAGTGACAAGCCCTAACGGCATTGTTCAAACAGAACCCTACCTGGAAAGCCAGTTGCCGTAGGCTTTCATCTTGTATAATAAAACTTCCCTGGAGAGCTGAGAAAGAAGGAAAGATCTCCCTCTGAGATTTAAACTTTAAAAAGCGAGAAGCCCCAAGGCCTGTAAGATCTGACTGTATGTATCCTAATTAATGGCAAAATAGAATCTGAAAACGGAGTTTGGGTCGGCCATTTGGAATGTGGAAAAAGGAGAATCCGGAGCAAATGTTGGCATCCAGAGAAGGCACTTCAGCCATTAGACAAGGAATATTCTCTCGTGACATCCTTGCCTGAATGCAGTGACTATTCGTTCCTCAATCTCCCCCGTTCCCACTGCAAGTGTCCCAAGCAACCTCCAGATCTCTGCCTACCTTGAGGCAGAGAATGCGGGGACTGAGAAGAGGTCCCCATGACTGTATTTATTTCTATAAATTACTAAGTGGACACTCGTGTTACATACTCCGGTTAGTGAGCTTGGTTAATGTGATTAGTTCTGAGAGATGGACCCCATCTCAGTGTGATGAAAAAAATTTTTTTTTCTGAATGCCAAATAATGAATATCACCCATAAAAGTCTTTTAGAAGAGTTGGCTGGCATTTCTGCTCGTTGATGCACTATCCCACATATTCATGCATGTTTTCTTCAAACCTCTACACTACATGAATCGTGCTTTATTGAGGAGCATCACTTCTGGTCAACAGTTGTTTTTTTTTTTTGTTTTTTGTTTGTCTGCATTTTTGTTTTGTTTTGTTTTGTTTAACCAAACAGACCACAATTTACTCAGCAAGACTCAGTGTCCTGGTGTACAACTGAACTCCTCTCTCAGTGTAGAAATGCCACAGAAAGAGCTTGGCTTCACCAGTCGTAAGTTAATGCTGCCTTGGCAGGGCTGAGGCTAATTTCTGCAAATTTAATTTGCAAAAACCAGCCCAAGGCTACCCTGATATAAATTCACTTGATGTGTTAATTTCACACTTTAGAGTCCTCATCCCACTGGTTGGTGGGTGGGTGGTCTTGAGGATGTGAAGTAGGGGAGGGTCTGAATTTGCCCAAGCAACCTCAGACACCAGCCCTCCTGCCTGCCAATGGGAAAGCAGGGATTGTGCCAGAAATCAGCCAGGCTGAGTAAATTATTTTCATTATGCAGAGCTCTATCACTGGGCACCAGCGTCTCACGTAATCAATTCTTTCTTCCACATCTTCATACAGGAGGGACGCTTTCAATATGGGCAAATAACGATATAAACTCAATCGGCTCCAGTTAGATCTAACAGGTACCATATACCTTCAGCTCCACAGCCAAGGGCACCAAGCCTGGGAACTACACGGGCGAAAAGTACAACCCCTTTTTGCCCAGGTCTGTGTTCTTTTTTTTTTTTTTTTTTTAAGATTTTATTTATTTGAGAGAGAGTGAGCGAGAGAGTGTGTTCATACAAGCAGGGGGAGAAGCAGAGGGAGAGAGAGAGAAGCAGGCTCCCCGATGAGCAGGGAGCTGATTCGGGGTTCTATCCCAGGACCCTGGGAATCACGATCTGAGCCGAAGGCAGACGCTTAACCAAATGAGCCACCCAGGCGCCCCTAGGTCTGTGTTCTTGAGAAGAAGTGTGCTAGCTTCAGTAAAATAAATATATTAAATGTTCTGGCATAAAAACACTGTTTATAAAGCCCATGAGGTAATGAGACGTGCAATGTTAGAATGCTTCAATATATATATAATGCCTTAATATATAAATATAATTAAATATATTATAATATACCCATATATATTAAAATATATACATAGGATCTTTACAGCTACATAATACAACCACACATGGATACATAGACATACTTAATTCATAGAAAAAAAGATGATATTATCAGTTTTCATCTTTGGGTTTTGGTACTTGGGGTGATTTTATTTCCTTCTTTCTACCCAGATATTATACACAGGACACATATTACTTTTGACAGGGATACCCCTCCAAAGCCAAGAAGCCTTTGGATACAAATATAAATATCCTCAATTTATCAGTAAGTGAAGATCTCTGTCTACTCCTTTAAATCAGGAAATAGCTCAATTGTCGGAGTCAGCTGTGATGCTTCTACAGGAGGCTAATTTGAATTAGGTATAAGTTGACTCTATCTATCTACCAGGGGAATAAAAGTTCTGTGATCCAGGGAGGGTAATACCTACTACATGTCAGCAAATCCATCTAGAAACAAAATTCCTTCCTGTTGATTCCCCCTAATTCATTCATGATTTTTAATCCCCGTCCACCCCTTTATCTCCATTTCACGCAGAATCGTTGGCCTTTCAGGGCCCACAGAAGAATTAGCTCAGAACAGAATGATCCCTGTGTTGCCAACAAAGAAACTTAGTTTGCATTTAAAAATAAGGGTTCTTGGGATGCTTGGGGCCTCACGGCGGCAGCCAGCAATCCCGGGTTTTGCTCTCCCACAAAACTGTTTAGATGGAATCACTTGGCCACCTTGGACCCCAAATCACATCCCTGAACTGGGCAGTTAATAAGACATCAGTAATCTGATCATTAGTAATTTATAACCAAACAATAACATTTGAAAGAAGTGGCTCTTCCCTGTCAACCCTGTACCCCAGTGGCCTTTAAGAAAACCCTGGGAAATACAAAATTGAATCTGGAGTCTTCTTTTTCAGCTCTTCTGCCTATTGGGCTAGGGAGTACTCACAGCTCCCGTTAAAAGGGCATAATCCCTCAGAAATGGGAAGGTTTTCCAGGGATGGCTCAGTCCTCATGGAAAGGACGTCACTGCTTCTTGGTCAACATGGTCAGCGGGAAGAACCTCCAGCTTCCACTATCTGTGCCTCTGGCAGATGAGAGCAGGAGGGGCAGCACTGAGGGGGAGGAAGGCCCAGGCTAGGGGCAGGGTGGGGCCTCCAGCCTTCAGGAGGTTCACTGATGAGGCCCGGGATCTTGATGCAAAGTTTCTCCCAAAGCAGGCCTCAGACCCAGGCTGTGTTGGTGGTAAGTTCTAAAACCGGCCAGAAATGGAAGCTTCCAAGTGGATATAATTTCCTCAAAGGAAACAGAATCATGAGAGGTATCATTACTGGAAAAATACCAAAATAAAAAGGTGGGATATAAGAAATGTAAATTATTCCATTAAAGATCCTGGATAGTAGAGCCCAGATATTTATGAGGAGGAAAAAAAGTAAATAAGAAAACTGCAGTATCCTGAGCTAGAATTTTGATAGATATATAAAAAAAAAAAGTCTTTTTTGAAGCATTACTTTCATTCATCAAATATTTATCAAGTACCTACCACCTGTCAGACAAACACATCATGATCATTACATGTTTGTGCACACGTATAAAAATCATTCCCTATGTCCCTACATGGATCAGTTCCCTGGGAGGTAGACCACAATCCCCATGTCAATAAGATAAAGTCAGCCAGATAAAATGAATTCCTGGACCTTTGTGATAAATGCCACCAATGACCTCCTATCCCCACAGATTATCTTCCCAACTCCAAATAATTGTCTGTCAGTAGAAAAGAGAATAAGGTTTCAGATAAATTTTAAGAAGTCAGCTTTGTTTATTTTAAATGGATGTGCAAATATGCGTCTGTCACCATGTGATCAGAATAAGGACTGTATGTTTTAGGCATTTCCTTGCCAGACTCTGAATAGCTCCTGTTAGGTACCTGCTGTGTCCAAGGAAGCTTGCTTATATTATTATCAGCAGGCAAAGCTAAACCGGAACATCCACTCAACACAAACATGAGGCCAAAACAATGGTAAAATAATACACTAACAATTCTTTCAATGTACAAGAATTCAAACTGGATCTCATACTCATTATCTTTGACTCTGGTCCTAGATTAGGTAAGTACACAGATCACCTATTCATCCCATGCTCCTCTCTGTCACAGAGACACAACACACAGAGTCTCCAATAACACGAAATAGAGAACTAATGTGTGTCCAGGATATATAGCCCCATGAACTTTCTGGTCATTTCTGCCCCATCTACATTCACCATATAAAGGTAAAGAATCCCTGTCTTCTATGTTGGACTGGCACGTCTTCCAGTGTGACCCTGGTGAAGTTCCTCATCATTTGCTGGGCTTTGAATGTCTCATTGGTAGAGTGAGGCTTGGAACTACATAAGTGGTCCCCAAACATTCAACAGGCCATGCAGACGACTGCATTAGAATGATCTTGATGAAAATTCCATTTACTAGCCTCCACCTTAACCTACTGAATCAAAGTCTGGGGGCAGGACAGAAGGGGACACAGGGCAGCATGTGGAGTGGGCTGAGAACGGATAGTTTGACAGAGACCTCTGGTTGCTCTTGATGTGCATGTTTGGAAATTATAGGCGCCTTCAGGGCTGGAGGTGAAGGGGAGGCCAGAGAGTCAAGCACCCGGAGTGTCCCCACTGTTCCAGCTCCCCTCTGACACCCGAAGAGAATAACTATGGCATGAACACGGATGAGCTCCCTAGGTCAGCAACAAATCCCCACAGGGGTTTGGAGGGCGTGGGACCCAGAGAGATAATGAAGAGAAGAAAAGGGGAAAAAATGTCCAAATGTAGCTAAGAAAATCAAAATGTTCCCTTTGACAAGACCGGCCAGGCCCGCCCTATAGAGTGACACAGATCCCAAGAGTAAGAGGAATCATAAGTTTGTAATCAGCATAAAGAAGGAGTTAAAAAATCATCAGGATCAATCCTAAAAGTCATCCAAGATAGCTCAGAGTCTATCCCCTCACTAAGCACTGCCAAAGAAAATCTTTACTTGGCTAAGTGCCTCATTGTGAATTAGTTTGGGTATGGTCTTTATGAAGATGTGTACTCTAAAAAGTCAAAGCTATACGGCAGTGATTATAATACACTGCCTATTATGGCATTTTAATGGCAGGAGACGCAATAAAGGAAGAAAAGAATCATAAATAATATCCAATCTATTATGTGGACACTTTAAGGGCATCACATTATTTTACAACGAGAGATTGTTTTTCCATTACAACTACTAGGAAACTCATATTTCTGCCTCCTAATGGAGTGATGCATATTTCTGACAATGGATTAGAATCCAGCAAGTTCTGATGGTCATTTTAAAAACAAGTTTAAACTAATATCTAGTACTAGTTTTATCTGTTTAATCCCATTTGATAAGCAGACCCGGACAAGCAGAGCTCCCCAATGGAGAAAAATGCATCTTTTTAGACAGAGAGCAGAGATTCAAGAATAAGAAAATGCTTCATGTGTTCATTTTTCCCCTAGCACTACAAACTATGCACGTTTTGGCGCATGTTAAAAGGAAAAGAAGAACAAATAAAAATTAGCAATCTAACAAACACCTGCAAAGTGATGTGTCTGGAAAGCCGGGACACTGGAGGAGAGCATCACCTGACAGACCGCCAAACCTCTGTATTTTTAGGCTATTCAGACTCTTTATAAAGAAAAAACAAAAAAATCCTACATGCCTGAACTGTGAGGCGGGACAGCCTACTTGTAACTCAGCCCTTGTCAGACCAAATCCAGCAGAGCCTCAAAAGGTTCAATAGCCTTTTTATAAACCTATTGTGTGGGTTAGTGCCTAAAAATAGTATGGTTCGGCAGGCAGATCACACTGCGGAATAATTCCTACATACTCAACTGCCAAACAATAGACAAAGGAATGGCAAAGAACACCAAACGTATTCGCGGGCGGCACCTAAGCCCCTGTGGTCACCCCCTCCACGGATCCCTCTGGGTTCCTGACCTTGTCTGAACACCTGGGACCCACTGAGCCATTCCAGCCTGGATGGGAGAGGGACGGGCGGGGGCAAGAGGGCACTGATTCTACATGATTCTAGATTCTACCGTACTCACAGCCACTTTCAAGAGATTCCATTCATCACTGAAACAGACACGACTGACGGTGAAAATGACATTATAGTAACGATGGAATATGGCCCTTCCAGGTCTCCCCCACACTAATGCAGTTTTCCACCTCCCCTGCCTATCAGAATCAGCTGGGGAAGTTTAAAAAAAACACAGACATTGGAAATTCAGTCGCAATTCAGTTTCTAAGTATCAGTTTTAGAATTCAGGCATTGGTATTTTTAAAAGCTTGCTGGGTGATACAGATGGGTAGCGAAGGGTGAAAACCACTGCTTAGAGCAACAAAGGCTTTTAGGCCAAGTCAGGTCCACTGCCTAGGTGAGAGGCAGGCAACAAAAGCCAGCTGGGAGGGGGTGAGCATCAGGCACTCAGCCTGCAGAGGACGGGCCACAAAGAGGCCATCAGCGCTACGTTTCTAGACACCACTCCTGGAAAGAATAAAAATCCTCTCACAATAGGCAACTCTGAAATAGTCAGATAAGATCACAAAAGAGTAAAAACTTACCACCTCAGTTTTAGTACTCCTTCATCCCCAGTTCTACCTTAGCGCTCACTTTTCCTTCTCTCCATAGGTTTACAAAAAGGAGACTCGACCATGGATTTTTATAGTGGGGAGAGGACAAAGCCCAGATGGGAGAATAAATTATAGTGTCTTACAGATTTCAGGGGCACCTGAGTGATTCAGTCGGTTAAGCATCTGCCTTCAGCTCAGGTCATGATCTCAGGGTCCTGGGATGGAATCCCACATCGGGCTCCCTGCTCAGTGGGAAGTCTGCTTCTCCCTCTCTCTGCTGTTGCCCTTGCTTGTTCTCTCTCTCTCTCTCTCTCTCTGACAAATAAAATCTTTAAAAAAAATTTTTTTTTTAAATTTAAAAAAAGATTTCAGTTGCTTTTTCAGATAAAATCAAAGGGACATAAATAAAATGACTAGATCAGTTGTAACAAGCACTGCCTCACAGAATTTGGATGAGAATCTTACAATAGATTATTATACCCTTTTTGCCAATATCAAAACTGGGGCCCATCAAACATCAAGGAAATTGCCCAGGTTACATGAAGCTAATAATCTGACAAGCTGAGTGGCAGACCCTGTCGCTGGCCAATTTTTTTTTTTTTAAAGATTTTATTTATTTATTTGAGACAGAGAGAATGAGAGAGACAGAGAGCACATGAGAGGGGGGAGGGTCAGAGGGAGAAGCAGGCTCCCCGCCGAGCAGGGAGCCCGATGCGGGACTCGATCCAGGGACTCCAGGATCATGACCTGAGCCGAAGGCAGTCGCTTAACCAACTGAGCCACCCAGGCACCCCTCGCTGGCCAAATTTAAAACAAAGGTTCGTTCGCATTCTTGTCACTAACCTATATTATCTGCACCAAGCCCGTTTGCCAGACGTTTTTGTGCAAATCCACGGGAGCCGGCATGGACTCTGGCTAAAAGCCAGATGCATGCATACATGAGCCCTGGGCATCTCTGTCCTTGGGAGTCCCTGCATCCTCAGGGCATGGAAGACAGTGGCAGAAGCCGTTAGCATTTAAGGAAACTGTACCTGCCAAGGGCTCACAACAAGCCTTAGAACAAGAAAGTGCCCACAAATGCTGGCTACTATTATCGCTATATTGAGTGTAAAAGAGAAAATCAAAAGAATCCAATCTTAGAAACGTGTTCACAGTTGTTAGGTAATTAAATATAAAGACTTATCATGTTTCACTGCACGTATAGACTCTCCAAATAAACAACTTTACAGATGCGATGACTGCCATGATTTTCTGTCAGTTGTGTCATATGTCAGTTGTGCCTCGAGGTGTGAAGGGGACCAAAAGACCTGCAATGCTACAACGTCCCAGACCACAGAGGAGTGAGGCACAAGGGCTGAGTTTGGAATGACACCCAAAATGTGACGGTGCCCTCTCCACCTCTATCAGACACATGGCTAATTACCCCTGAATTGCTTCTCTCGAGGAAAAACAGTTACTTTACTTCAGAAACAAAGTCTTAACACTATCCATTGTTCTCACTGAATGCTTCCTTTATGAAATCTTCCACACATATTTCCTCCAGCGAAATGTTTAATAACAAACAAGGGAAAAGAAAACACACCACGCTGAGATGTAACTTACAAAGTTACAATGTGTTCTGTGGGAGCGCCCTGGTGGCATTCAGGTGCACAAACTAAGGATGGTATTCGCAGCTTTTCAGTAAGGGAATGTTCACAATTGTGTCTTTGTAAGACGACACTGCAAATGCTTTCCAAATAAGAACTCTTCAGAAGACTTACGCGAAGTTAGACATTGTGCTGTAAACCATCTGTAATGGAATTCCTAATATACTGACTTGACTATTCATCCCATTCACCTTGCAGAGGTCATCCACAACTGAGAAGCCACTTCAGGTGAAGATTCGACCAACCAGGAAAAGGTCCAGCTTTCAGGATGGTCAGGGCCAAGTGCATTTTGAGAGGCTCGCTACTTCAAGCAGGTGTTGGGATCATGGACAGGTCATTCACCCAACATTCATCTGAGTATCAGAACATACCATGATTGTTTCATATTAATCTTATGCACAGTCAGGTTTTGCTAGGATTCTATTTGGTCTCACACATCAAATGTTTATCTTTGTGAGCAATCGATATATGGATATATGGACAGGATCGGTGTAATTGCACCAATTCTTCTTGTTGGTTCTTCTCAGAAAACAAGACCACATCTTCCAATCTCTTAGCAGATAAGATGAAACAGATGACTTAGCCTTCTCCAGAAGTTGACCTGCCTTTGGGGCATTGCCAAAGAATGAGGTCCGAGAGCCCAGCTCCTCCTGGTTCCATAACTGATTAGCTGGGTAACCCTGAGACATCATTTGACCTCCCAGGCCCTCAGCTTCCTTATCTTTAAAATGTGGATAATAGCACCTACTTCAAAGAACTGCTGGGAGAGTAAATGGGACAGCTGAAGTACTAAAATATTATCTACCATATAGTAGTAACAACAAGCAAATAAAGCTGCAGTAGTGTACTAGAATAATTACTGAGAAGAGGAGAGAATGGCCTGCAAATATATTGCAGATGAGACGGTCTGCCTCACTCCATCATGAAGTCCCTCCCAGGTGATTACATTGATTGGGGTTACATTTTGGGAAATATTATTTGTAATATAATGGACACAAAGCACACTGTCATTTCTTTGACTAGACAGAACCTAATGGTAAGAAAAGAAATTGGAAAAAGAGAAGGAAAAGAAATCCCTGGTTATCAAGAAAAGTGCATCTTACCTTGTGAATTAAGAAAAATAATCCCTACTGTAATAAAGGACAGGTTTGTAAAAAACAAAATGAAATGACTGATTCACAAAAAAATAGAAAGAAAGAAAAAGAATTCCAAGTACAAAGCAGTTTTAAGTGTGACTGGCATGAATCAGTCCACAAGAAACCAGAGCATTGGACCTGTCACATGAAGGACCAAACCCTACTTTGTTCAAGGGATGGGCTCGAGAGAGTCCTCCCAGCCTTGGGAGGAGCAACCAGCAGGATGGCCCCCATTGTAGGAGGAGAAAGGATGGCTCCACAGTGGATCTTGCTCAGCCTGCCCTATGCCCTTGGTGACCTCACGAAATCTCACACCCTATGCGATCATACACAAATCCATCAAATCATCTGTTTCCATACATCCTTTTCTGCTATGAACAAAGCACACCAAAATGTATGTGTCTCAATGTATCCATTCATCCATTCAAACATGTGTATTAAGTGCCTATGACACGCCAACCTACCTGTTGGGTGCAGAGATCCATGGTCAACTCAGCTCACTGGTATTTCCCTAGTATTTGATGATTATAGCAATCAAACCTCTTATGAGAGCTATTTGTATATGCTTCTTTCTTCCCTGTCAGATCATAAACTCTCAAAGGGAAGGACCACATTTTAATCATCTTGTTTCCCTTGGCTCCTAACAGAGTGCTCTGCCAACAGAAATTACCCAATAAATGTTCACTAAACTAAATCAACCTCCAGGATGCATGGAACAGGAGAGCCCATGGCCTCCCTCCCATGAGGTCTTCAGATTTTAAAATCCTTTGCCTGAGGTGGCTAACCCTTTCTAAACTTGCCTGATAATGGAATATGAAATGGAATGTTTTGAAACATAATCTGGAATGTGTCTGTGTTACCCCATGAGTATAAGCAGCAAAAAATGAAATTCAGCAAGAGGTGTGAGATCACCCAAACATTTTATATATAGGCCAGTGCATTTCCCAATGTCTAAGAGCCTGAGTAAAAGATTGGGTACCATCACAGTTCAGACTTCATCTCGACATCCAGATCCTGGCAATCATTGGCACCTTGCTACCAGAAGCAAGCAGATGGCATCCACCCGGTGCTGTTCCCCCAAGTAGAGACATCTAAAAAGTATGATGCCTCTGCAGAAACCTGGGCAGGACAATGAGAAATTTACCTGTAAGTACACTCTAAGTCAGTGGAGATAAACTGAGGCCCCTCTTGAGGTCCACTAGAGCCTTAGAACCTCCCTGGCCTTACAAAGTTGGCCAAAAAGAAAAAAAGGACAGGATTGAAAGGAAGCCTAGCACCCCTTGCCAATACTTATTTTGATTCCAAGAAGGTGCAAGGATGAAGGTAAAGCTGAGAGCAGAGAGGAGGAACAAGATATTCCTTTCTAATAAGAAGATGCCTAAAGAGTTAATTCCTATCAGAAATCTGAAGGCTTGAATACACACCATGAGGCCAGTATGGTACCAGCTATCCTGGAAAATCCTATTCATCTTGGTAAGGACCAGAATTTGGAGCTCAGCCTAAATTTTTCTTATTCATCCCTTAATGATAATAACTGATTTCTCCCATAGAACAAGTCTCCTGATCCTCTGATAAACAGGCTGCTAAGCCTTCATGAAGGCTAAAGGAGTCCTAATTTCATCAATGGGAAAATGAGGAGACCAAATGGTAAAACCATCCCTCTAAGATTATGCAACAAGTCAGCAATTAAACTGGTGTAGTACCTCCTCAGTTCCGATGCTCTTACAAAATTTGTAGATTTCAAGCAACGTACTCTTTACATATAAATCTATGTGAGAATAATGATCCTTGCACAAGAGAAAATAGAAGAACCAAAGCAAATGAACTTCATTCATACCTTATAACAACAGATTCGTGATGACCTGGGCTATAATCATAACCTGTGTTAGGACAGCATCTGAAATGGATTTTCAACTCAGAAAAAAGACTAGCCTTACTACATGCTACGCTCTTAAAGAGTTCGTCTGGATTCACATCATAAGCAACTCAAATGGTTAAAAAAAAAAAAAAAAAAGACAGTAACTGAGAATTTGCAAAAATACTTGTATCATGTCACAAAGGACTAATATCCAGAATAAAGTTTCAAAAAAAAAAAATCGGTACATGCAATAATTCCAAAGATAAGTGGGCAAAAAAAATTACAAGTAGCCAATAAAGGTGCCTAACTTCAGGATTAATTTTCTTTTAAAAAAGAACATAAATATCAAAACAATGAAAGAGTTTTTACATTAGAAACAGAAACAAAATACTGAGATTATTCACAGCTGGTGCCAGCTAGAGGCTCACTCCTGAGTCACAGATGGAATCCTAAAGGGCACAATCCATCTGAAGGTCAATTAGCAGTATCTGCCATAAGTTTAAGCATGGATACTCTTTCATCCAGGAATTCCATTCCTAGGAATTTATCCTAAAGAAACAGTTGTATAAGTCTATATATACATACAAGCATTTTGTTAATAAGAGCCAAGCACCGACAAGCACCTAAATGTCCTTCATCAGGGATTAGTTAAATTATAGTATAGCTATGCATGAAAGCTAATTCATCGTTAAAAAAAAAAAAAGGAGGAACTACCTAAATGTTGACAATGAAAAGACAGCTACAATGTACTGGTAAGAAAAAAGCAACTGGAAAAACAGTATGAATTGAGTAATCCCACTTTTATTTTGTTTTTTGTTTTAGAGCGTGCACACAGGTTTAAAAGAAGGTCTATCAGCAGTGAGTGCCTTTGGGGAGTGAGATTATAGGGGGGATTGATGCTCTACTTTATATATTTCTGTGTTTTCTGAACTGATCACACCTATAAATTTTAAAACTAAAGAATGTAATTTTCGACAAAATGCAGTACGCTTGAAATCGTGAGCCTGTGTCATAAATGTTTACATAGTCTCGTATTGTAGAAAAATCAATGTAACTTCCCTCATCCAAATTAGCCATAAAGAAACTAATCTGGACAAGGTATCCTCTAGGCTAGCTGCTGTATGCACCTGATCAGGAATAAGCCCAGCAAGCTAGGAGCTAGCAGGGTTCATTCTGGGCAGGAGCTAGTTCCCACGGTGCTGGAAAGCATAGCAAGGGACAAAGGCGGGTCAGAGCGGGGTCCAGGCAGCCCGTGCCCCGCAGGGGCCTGAGGCCGGGAACAGAAGGAACTACTCACCCAGAGGGAGCA
Source organism: Mirounga leonina (assembly GCF_011800145.1). Lineage (NCBI taxonomy): Eukaryota > Metazoa > Chordata > Mammalia > Carnivora > Phocidae > Mirounga > Mirounga leonina. Next base: position 3,432,615 of record NW_023270380.1, read on the forward strand.
AGGACCAAGGAACCAGGAGGGACAAGCACAGCTGAGCAGAGGGAGGGAGTCTTTCCTTTAAACCAACCCAGGTAATACTTCCCTTTTCCTGTGCTGACAAGTAAATGATGCCCCTCTTTGTTATTTCCTTATTAGAATATACTCAGGCTCCAGCAAGGTCCTTAGCACTTCAGCCAAGTCCCCTGAGTCCCACACAAGAAGGAACAGACCTCTCGCTACTGTTGCCTTCATTCCCCGTCGTCTTCTCTCTCCTGCAAGGAGTTTTGACATCTCACCATCCACGTATGTTTGCTGAGTTTATACTTGGTACCAAAAAAACCTGTGGTACCTTGCCACTGAAAACATGCTTGTCCACTTAACGACACTTTAAAGTGCAGGCTCCCAGGCCACAGACTTCAAAATGCACCAACACACAGAGGAACAAAGGCTGTGGGAACAAAGTCGAGCCACAGACTTAACCCCTAAGTGTGGGACTTGACCCTACAGTGGACCCCATAGGGAGAGGATGGCACTCGAGAGGACACTTTGGACCAGCTGAAGATACTGGAAGACCAACACAAGATTAGGTATAAGTAATGCATCCATGCGAAGTTCTCCTGGGCTCATCACTAACTAGTTAGTTAACATTGTTAACTAGGTGAATAGTTCTCTTTTGAGGAAATCCACATCAAAGAACTTGGAGGGTAAAAGGCCAGAGACCGAACGTGCAAGGGGATGGTTATCCTGATAGCTCCGTCACAAACCCATCTGATTTCCTGCTGTTACGGAAAATACAATACTTGTGAACACACACAAGGAGGGGATCAGGGAGCTCTGCCTTATTCTACGTGGGAGGCAGGTGTCCCTGGTGACACAGTGGGGCCCCAGGAAGATGGCTGGGCCCCATCCAGGGAGCCCTGGCCCTCTTCCACCTCGCCCTCCATCACTTTCCTCCCAAGGGCCCCTCAGTGCAGGGCCCACCCGCCATCAGGACCGCGGCCTGTGTGCAGCCCCGTATCCCCCACTATGCTCCCACTTTGTCCCTAGAATCTAAGGGACACTCCATGTAGAGAGATACAAACCAACGTTAAGATTCATAGCCTTTCAGGGAACCCTCCTACACTGTTGGTGGGAATGCAAGCTGGTGCAGCCACTCTGGAAAACAGTATGGAGGTTCCTCAAAAAGTTGAAAATAGAGCTACCATACGATCCAGCAATTGCACTACTGGGTATTTACCCCAAAGATACAAATGTGGGGATCCGAAGGGGTATGTGCACCCCGATGTTTATAGCAGCAATGCCCACAATAGGCAAACTGTGGAAAGAGCCAAGATGTCCATCGACTGATGAATGGATAAAGAAGATGTGGTCTATATATACAATGAAATATTATGCAGCCATCAAAAGGAATGAGATCTTGCCATTTGCAATGACATGGATGGAACTGGAGGGTGTTATGCTGAGCGAAATAAGTCAATCATAGAAAGACATACATCATATGACCTCACTGATATGAGGAATTCTTAATCTCAGGAAACAAACTGAGGGTTGCTGGAGTGGGTGGTGGTGTGGGAGGGATGGGGTGGCTGGATGATAGACACTGGGGAGGGTATGTGCTCTGGTAAGTGCGGTGAATTGTGCAAGACTGTTGAATCACAGATCTGTACCTCTGAAACAAATAATGCAATATATGTTAAGAAAAAAAAAAAAGAAGAAGATAGCAGGAGGGGAAGAATAAAGGGGGGGAAATCGGAGGGGGAGACGAACCATGAGAGACGATGGACCCTGAAAAACAAACTGAGGGTTCTAGAGGGGAGGGGGGTGGGGGGATGGGTTAGCCTGGTGATGGGTATTAAAGAGGCACGTTCTGCATGGAGCACTGGGTGTTATGCACAAACAATGAATCATGGAACACTACATCTAAAACTAATGATGTAATGTATGGTGATTAACATAACAATAAAAAAATTTTTTAAAAAGATTCATAGCCTTTCAAACACATTAAGGGATGCTCACTGGAGCTTGTCAGTCACTCCTTCTGAAGCCCCCAATTTAGGCAATCCCCAAGTTCAAACAGCTCCTTAAAGCAATGCTCATCTATGCGTGGGCTGGAGGGGTGAAAAAATCAGAACATTCGACCCCTAAGCCACAGGGAACAGAAACAATTAAAAACAAAACAAAATTCATGGGTCACAGAAGCCCAAATTTAAAACTCTAAGCAGTGGTTTGGGGTACGGGTGGGGGGCGGGCTCACCTCAGCAGGGAGAATAGCAGGCTCCAAGGCTCCAGCTCGCTCAACCAGGAGCAAGAACCTACAAGAGAAGAAAGAGACCCAGTTCAGACTCACAGAAAAACTCTAGGTCAGCAGTTTTTAAAGCATGGTCTGAGGGCGCCCAGGGGTTCCCAAGGCCCTTCCAGGGGTCTACCAGGTTCAATCCACTCTCACAGCAAAACACATCATTTCCCTTCTCCACGCTCGTCTCACCAGGACACAGTGAGTGGAGTCTTCTAGAAGGGGAGTAACACATCACAGTGCATAAGGCTTGCAAGTCCAGCTGTCTTCTCTTAAGCCACATATTACAGAGATTTACAAAACTATAAAACAATGCCATTCTGGGCGCCTGGGTGGCTCAGTTGGTTAAGCGACTGCCTTCAGCTCAGGTCATGATCCCAGGGTCCTGGGATCGAGTCCCACATCGGGCTCCCTGCTCTGCAGGGAGCCTGCTTCTCCCTCTCCCACTCCCCCTGCTGTGTTCCCTCTCTCGCTGTGTCTCTCTCTGTCAAATAAATTAAAAATCTTAAAAAAAAATAAAAAAATAAAATAAAATAAAACAATGCCATTCTGCTCATTAATGTTTTGTTGTTGTTTTAGAAAAGAGTGATTTTCATGAAACATGTTATTTATAATAAAAGGCAAAGGGCTTGCTGCCATTTTTAATTAATTAGTAACTATTTTTTAAAATTTTATTTAAAATTTTATTTAATTTTATTTATTTTATTTAAAATTTTGACAACTGCTAATCTAGGTGTCGATTTTGGATACTAACTTCTGTTAAAATACATCTGCTTTTAATAATAATGGGAGAGGACAATATTGGATATGCGGCACTAAGTACTAAGTGCTCCACTAGACACTTTCCATGTGATTTCAATATCCACAATCACTGAAAAACAAAATCTGCCTTTTCTGCCTCCCGGATGAGGAGACTAGTACTCTAAGACATTGATTATTTGCGCAAAGTGAATCACACAGGACAGGGTGTGAACTCAAGTCGGTCCGGCTCCTCAAATCATGATCTTTTGCTACGTCATTTCTAAAAACAGTAAGTATAAGAATTTCTGCAAACTGAACTGCAGCCAGGCGCACTCTTAGGACCACACTCCTTCCTGACATCATGCAGAATCAATACGCGACAATGTTAAAATGCACAGCTTGGATGAAATGGCAACAACGTGGCTTCTCTAAATCCTGCCAGAGTCCTGCACTCTGCTCCCTACAAAAGACAGACCCCAGGGGTGCCTGGGTGGCTCAGTCGTTAAGCGTCTGCTTTCGGCTCAGGTCATGATCCCAAGGGCCCCTCAGTGCAGGGCCCACCCGCCACCAGGACCGCGGCTCTGCGGGAAGCCTGCTTCTCCCTCTCCCACTCCCCCTGCTTGTGTTCCCTCTCTGTCAAAAAATAAAATCTTCAAAAAAAAAAAAAAAAAAAGACAGACCCCAGTAAGTGGGGTGTGTGGGGACAGCAGGGTCTATGCCTATGGTCCCGGCACAGTATTAACAGTGCCCCTCTCACATTGAATGGTGATCAATTACAGGGCCACCTACCAACAAGGCAACGATTGGCCGTGGCTTTAGAAAGCCCACCTTTCTCAGTCTGTCTCCATTTTTATGAAGCATTGAAACAGTGGATGAAACCTTACTATTATGAGTCCCTCAACTGTGGCTGAACTCAAGATCATGTGCACCGGCAAGGGAGGGGAAGGACATTCTCACTGACTTAACTTCCGGAGCCAATATAACCAATTCTAAGCCTAAAAATCTAAAAGAACAGTATGGAGAATCCCTCAAAAAACTTAAACACAGAATTACCATAGGATCTAGTAATTCCATTTCTGGGTATATATCCAAGAGAATTGGAAGCCGGGTTTTGAAGATGTATTTATTTATTTATTTGAGAGAGAGGGAGAGTGCACACAAGCAGGGGGAGCAGGAGAGGGAGAGGCAGACCTCCCGCTGAGTCCTCGATGCGGGGCTCGATCCCAGGACCCTGTGATCATGACCTGAGCCGAAGGCAGACGCTTAATGACTGAGCCACCCAGGCGCCCCGAAAGCAGGGTTTTGAAAAGATACTCATACACCCATGTTCATAGTAGCATTATTCACAATAGCTAAAAGGTGGAAGCAACCTGTGTCCATCACCAATGACTGGAGAAACAAAATGTGGTAAATCTATACAACAGAGTATCACTCAGCTTTAAAAATTAGGGAATTACAACACATTTTACAACATGGATGAACCCTGAAGACATGGTGCTAAGTGAAATAAATCAGTCACAAAAGGATAATACTATAGGATTCCACTTCTATGAAGCACCTACAATAATCCACTTCATAGAGACAGGAAGTAGAGTGGTGGTTGCCAGGGGCGGGGAAGAGAATAGGGAGTTAGTGTTTAATGAGTTCAAAATCTCTGTTTGGGAAGATGAAAAGTCTCTAGAGACAGATGGTTGCACAACACATGAATATACCTAATGCCACTGAACTACACATTTAAAAATTATATTATGTATGGTTAACACACATATACACACACAACACCAAAGTATGTTATCGAAAGATTTCCCAACATTAATTAGAAAAAGAATATGTTATTGGGCATCTTACGTCATTGTTTCAATCTTCACTAGTTTATTAAGTCCAACCAAGCATTCATTCACTCTGTCATGTTCATGACACCTCTCAGCTGAAAAAGAGTTTCCAGACAGAGCCAGAACACCAGGGATTCAGACATAGCACCGAAAGGCAACGTGGAAAGGCCTACGTAGGAGACACAACCGTACTATAAATGATAAATGTTTCTTGCACACAAAGCATGAACCTGTACAATTAAAAAAAAATCTGAGTCCTCTGAAGTATCAATATTTTTCAAAGTCTTAGGAACCCATTATTTTTTCTCTAAAGAGGCTTTCTGGTTTCCTACATTTTTTTTTAATGCTGATATATTATAAAACCCTCAACTGTAATTCATGAAATAAGTCTTTAAAAGTCCGACTGATTAAACAGTTTGTGTTTCACGACTGAATATTTTGTGGTTAATTTCTCTTCTCCAGCAGAGACCCTTTAAATGATGTTGTAATATCCCCCACACAATGAACACAACTCTGTAAAAGGCACTTTTCCTTCCTTTGATACAGCAAACATCCTGTAAACAATCCATGCCCCCACTCATTCAACCAACTGCCTTTGTTTACCGACAGGAAAGGAAAGGACAAATCCTCCAAGTGGCACTGGGGGCTCCAGAGTTCGCTTCATTTCCTACGAAGCAGGTGGTTTATACGAGGCTACTGGCTATTGTCTTTTGCCTTGTTTTTGCTTTCAAGAAGAAAATTACTGAGCTTTCGGCAGAGCCTCATCCTCTCAAACAGCAGAACTTGGGACTGCGGGCTGTCTTGCAGAGAGAGGGCCAGGGAAAGGCAAGATGCTCTCCTGTTCCCTGGTCCATTGCTGAGAGGGGACGACTCACACTTCAATAGGGAGCTCTGCCAGAAAACCAGATTTGCAGGCAAAGAGAGGCCTGGCCCTTTGTTCTTACCGGCAGGTTCTTCAGCTGCCTTCCCAGTGACACAGGGTTCTGAGAAAGTGAAGGCAAATATTTACTTTCCACTGAGAAGAATAAAAATATTCCACCCAGCTCAAAGTCATTATTTCTCCAATGTTAGGACAGGCTCACCAGTATTCAGGAAAAGCACCAGAGAAAGGCTAAATCTGTTTTTGTTTTTTATTTTAAAAATAAAAATTCCTTTCCAAATAATGACATGTTTCCAAGAGGCAAAGTCCTAAGCACTGATTTCTGGCCTTACACCTGTGAACTCTGGCAACGTGCGCAAGAAATACCTGCCTGTAACCACCCCCGCCCCTAAGCTGGGCCAACAGGCCAGTCACAGTTGCTGTAATCTAGGAACCATCGCCACATCTTCTGCATCATCATTAGGTCCAGGGGTGCACAGCTAGAATCCTAACCCAGACCTCACCTGCTCCAAAAGGACACCACACATTTCAGGAGACAGTTCCTCTAGAAATGTGTAACCAAATATGGAATCGGCCACCAGATTCAAACAGCTAGTCAGTTCCTAGAGAGAGTTTGGGATCACGGAGGATTCTGTAGATGAACGTCATCTGCTCCAAGAAATGCATTTTGGAAGCCAATGCACCTGTCACGCCCAGCATTCAACAGCACTGACCGCTCACCTGCACTCGTCATCAGGCTTTACCATCTCCCACCAGTTGCACACGGACACCCAGACACTGAGGGGTCCCTGTTAACTGTTTTCAGTCCATTTAAAGGTCTGTCTTTACGCAGGTGTCTAAATCACAGACAAGATGTCAGCTCAAGCCTCAAGCAAATGACCGACCACTCTATAAAGAGTCTGTTTGCGCTGTGAATCGGGTCAGGTAAAACTCTCAACGTGGGTGGTAATGTGGTTTCACTGCAGACATTTCATTTGTGATTTCAGGGAGGCGTGATGCGCTACGTCACTCAGGTGGGGTTTTTTTGCAGGGGGAGGTTGGTGGCTACTATATATATATTTTAAATGTATTGTAAGAACACTTATCAGGAGACTTGCCCTCTTAAATGTTTCAGCGCACGATACAGTATTATTAACTTAATAGGCACAGTGTTGTACAGCAGATCTCTAGAATTTATCCACCTTACGTAACAGCAACTTTATACCTACTGAACAGCAACTCCCCATTTGCCCCCTGCCCAGACCCTGGCAACAACCACTCCACTCTCTGTTCCTATGGGTCTGATTATTTTTAGATACCTCATGTAAGTAGAATCATGTGGCATTTGTCCTACTGTGACTAGTTTATTTCACTAAGTATAATGTCCTGCAACTTCATCCTTCTCATATACGGGCAGGATTTCCTTCTTGTTTAAGGCTGAATAATATTCCTTTGTATATATACTCTGGCATTCTTTTTAAGTCTGGTAGAAATCAGAAGGGCTCTGCCAACAGAGTCCCTTCAAAGTTATTTCAACGTTCAATAAATATTTACTCAGCACCTCCAGCATCCAAACACTTTACTAAACGCTGTCCATATTAAGACATAGTTCTTGTCACCTAAAGCTTACTGCCTAATGAAGGGAGCCAGCCTTAACATAGGAAAAGTGGAACAGAGCATCAATGGGATGCAGTGGATGAAATCTCTAATAGGGTACTGTTGGGGCACCAGGGAGGGGGAGGAGAAATTTTACCTGGGAAGAGAGAGGCGGGTAATCAAAGGTTTCCTACAGCACATAACACTGGAGTAGCTGAGTCATGGCAAAGGGGTGAGGAGTAGCAGGGAGAGTCCCATTCTCTCACATCTATCAGCACGATACATACCTATTCAACTTTCAGACAGGCCTCCTCTCCCCCATCCCTGGCCCAGGGTGAATCAAGAAGAATCTAGGACCTGGATGGCTCCCCGTAGCTTATAAACATTCCATCAGCCCCTACAACACCATACCACCACCAGCATCCCATGAGCCCTACAACACCAATACCTCTTAAGAGTGTTCATCAGCCCTACATCACCACACCTCACAGAGCATCCCATCAGCCCTCCAACACTGCTTTCATATTGAGGCTCCAGAATCTAGGAGGGTGGGCACGGGTCCACCCTACATATCCAGCACTAACCACTGTGCTCTGCACTTCAAAAGCACCCCATTGATATTTCCCAAAGAATGAAGGAAGAAGAGAGGGATAAAGGGAAAAAGGGAGAAGGGGAAAGGGAGGAAAGAGGAAGGAGAAAAGACTGGCTCTCTGTAGAGACTTGAAAGCCGCGGAGAATGAGACCAGGGGAGGCCAGCACGTGCAGAGCATACAATACACATCTGCTGGAAGAAAGAACACAGGCATTTCTAACCGGAATTCCCATGGAAGAGACTGAACCATGTGAAATTGCCACTGTGCGGCCATTTTGACCTACAAAGGCAGTAAGGTCATGTGATTCAGCCTAACACATGATCCTCCTCAGTGAGCTTAGTTAAGCTCCTTCCATGCCTCTCCATGCTTAGCTCATGCCTATCTCTATAATGGACCACTTACTTTGGTACCCTGCTAGTTTTACCAATTCTCTAGGGCCCAAACAGCTAGCTGCCACATCAAATGCCCCACCAGCACCTCTCACTCAACATGCAAAAAGCTGAGCTCCCATCCTTCCTGCCAAACCTCCCCCTCAACCCATGCTCCGTACCTCAGCTGCCCATTCTGTTCTCCCTCCAGGAGGCTTCTTCTGCTGCCGTGACCCGTGATAACTGCAGTGTCTGTCTGCCCCGCACACCTTGCCCACACTCCCTTCTTCTCGTTCCTGTGAGGAAACTTCCCTGCCCCCCTACGTAATGCTGTCCACTGGACCCCTCAGGGCACAGCATCCCCTCATCCTCACAGGTGCCTAGTTCAGTGTCCAGAACCAAAGCCCAGTCATCCACATCTTCCCTGGATAGCACAGCGGTCTGGGGAGGGAGAAGTTCCGTTTCAGCTAAGAGTGCCAAGCCAGGAGGAGGTGAGCTCGGACTACTGGCTGCCATCACACAGAGAGGGTGATGTGAAGGACTCAGCAGAGCAGAGTCAAGATCCAGAGGAATAGTCTCTGTGGCCATGTTAGAGGCCCTGGACCCGACAAAGCCTAAAGCACGCTACTTCCTAGATGCCTCAGTTACCTGAGCATTACTTTCCTTTTTTGCTTAAGGTTGGGTTTCTGTCATTCGTAACCAGATGGATTACCTGTGCAAAACAGTGCCATGCATAACTTAAGCCTCAACATAGCCTTCAAATAATTTCTAAGATGGCCTCAGTCACAGTATCAATAGGATCTTTCCCAAATAAATAAGCGCTAGACTTCCCATCACCCAAAATACCAGCATCCTTCATGGCCTCAGTGAAAGGCCTTCACTCCAACAAAACTTTCTCAGACATTTCCAGACGAAAAAAGTTTTGAAGAAAAACTTCCTAGACAGACAGCGTCTCTTGTTCTCTGCTACCCCCAGAGACCAATCCTCACACCTTTTGTTCTGACATTTTTCAGTCAGTCTCCAAGATGATGATTTATTTATAGATGTCTGCCACCTTCAATCAGGAATTCTTCATGAGCAGAGACCTAAGGCTTAATAGGTAATCAATACACAGTTGGTGAAATGCATCATCCTAAGCAGGCAAGCTTCTCATATTCGAAAACAACGGCTGGTGATGATGTCACAATTCCAAGTCTGCAGCCCTTTTCCATAAATTTATTACATTATTTTTTTCTTGAACTTCTAAGAGTAACTAAATTTCCATGACTGTTGAGATGTCCTTGATGTGGCGGAGGAAACACTCTGGGCTCTTTCAGTATTTCCCACAAACAAGATAAATAAGAAGGACTCCTGGGAACCAGTATGCCCTTGCTAAATTGAGCTAGAAAGCTTTAACTACTCCTCAGTGACCACAAAGTCCAAACTCGAAACCAAGGCAACCAAGCACTGGAGGTCTGTCCAGTCGCCTCTTCCAGAGCCTTTTGCCCTGCCACACTTGCTCACACACCCAGTGGTTTTCAGACTCGCTTCAGTGGAGGGTAGAGCAGCAAAAAGTCATGATATTGTTCAGTGAACACCCCCTCCTCTACCCACAGTGTAACACATGATGAATAATGATATAATTTTAGCATGAGAACCGGGAACATTTTTTTTTTTAAAGATTTTATTTATTTATTTGAGACAGAGAGAATGAGAGACAGAGAGCATGAGAGGGAGGAGGATCAGAGGGAGAAGCAGACTCCCTGCCGAGCAGGGAGCCCGATGCGGGACTCGATCCTGGGACTCCAGGATCATGACCTGAGCCAAAGGTAGTCGCTTAACCAACTGAACCACCCAGGCGCCCCGGGAACATTTTTATTAGCAGAACGATGTGCCTGGTGGAGTCACGTGCATCACCACAAGCACACCTACCTGGGGAAAAAAAAAAAAGGATGTTGAACTTGGCACACGCAGTTGATACGTGTCCTTCCATTCACTAGCCTGCTTTAATTATCTGCATGGAGACAAGCAAAGCTTAACGAGCAAGAAAGTATCATTCCTTAATGTGGTGGTTTGTTATCTTAAGAGCTGAAGGCTGATCCAACCTTAGGAGCACCCATGATCCAATGGAGTGCACTCGGAAACCCGTGGTATCCCACGCTCTCTACAGGTTGAACAAAGTTCTGACGTAACGATGTTATAAGGCCATTTTAAGCCTGGGGGATCCTCTACTATACACCTGAAATAGTGTTCATTAAGTCAATCAAGAAAAGAAACTTTAAAACATACTTCAGAAATTTAAGTAGATTCCCTATTTTCAGGGTAGCTGCTCATAGTAACCATAATAAACTTCAGAAGTCTAAATTCACACAGATGCCTACTGGTGTCCATAAAAGGTAAAATGCCCTGACTAAGAACCTTGCTAGCAGTGCCATCTCTGTTTTCTGACACTGAAAGGGATAGAGCCCATGACCAGATGCATTTCTTGAGTCATCCTTAAATATCACTTACACAAAGTGCAAGATGAAAATCTATGACAGGCTGGGTAAACCAGACAGAAGAAAAATGAGAAAGGGAAAATGTTTTTGTCTGCTGTACGCTTGACCACATCCAGAACAGGAGAAAGAAATCTGACGGTGCAAAGTTACATAATAACTATGCTGTCACCTTTGGGATGCGGGGGGAGGGGGAGGAGTATCTCAGCTGATATGTATCAACCATTTACTAAGAAGTAAGGGCGCATTTCATTTATGCCCCATTATTTCACTTTCTTCAGATTTTGAACAATTATGTATCTACTCAACTGAGACATAGGTCTTTCTTTTATATACATCAATGTAGAAAAGGCAAAGATGGGGCGCCTGGGTTGCTCAGTCGGTTAAGCTTCTGACTCTTGATTTTGGCCTGGGTCATGATCTCAGGGTTGTGAGATCAAGTCCCGTGTCGGGCTCCACACTGGGCATGGAGTCTGCTTGAGATTCTCTCTCTCCCTCTGCCCCTCCCGTGATTGTGCTCTCTCTCTCTCTCTCACTCTCGCTAAAAAAATAAAATAATAAAAAAATTAAAAAGAAAAAAAAGGCAAAGCTAACTTCTGTAACTGATACACAGTGTAGGGAAAAATTACAAGGAGGCCATGTGAAGTGTAATAAGAGAATAACCTTTACCCATCCATTTAGGTTATCAGCCATATTCAAGAAAACATGGGTTCCATCAGTTTTCTCGGTACCAATATATTAGACCTTTAGGTGACAGTCCTAAAAATAAAATCAGTATCCCAGTATAGAGGCTACTGCTTATTTTCTAGCTGAGTCCCCCTTTAACCCCAGTGAAAGAAGGTATTTTACAACCTCATCTCTGGCAGTGGTCATCCGGCCACCACAGAAAAACGTGGGCCTCGTCATACAAGCACACATGAAGAGGTACAGTCTCTAAGTCGGGGGTAAGAATGAGACGGGCCAAAGGTTAGGAACTCTGCAAAAACAGAAACCGGCCAAAGAAGAAGAATCTCCTCTAATGTCCTCTCTCTTCCTCCCCCTTCCTTCCGATCTCTCTCGCCCTCCCAAATCTTCCTACCCCCAAGAAGGGGCCCACAGTTTGGCACCTGCAGCTGTGGGCACACACAGAAGGGTAAAGAAGGACAGCAGTGAAACAGCACAAAGAGAACAAAGGAGGAAGAAAGTCCGTCTGGAATAGTTTTTCTCCATCACAAAGTTCTCTTAATCTGAATAACCTAAGAGGGAAAAGGCAGAGTGAAGAGGCAGCGAAGGCGTGCTGATACTGAACATGCAAATCTCAGGGCTTCTAGAAACGACAAAAAACAAAGATGCAGGTTGGTAATAATACTGCTCCTGACTTGCAAACACTCCATAAATGCCTCTTGAACTGAATGAAAGATTTCACAGGCTCCAAAGTAAGGAAAGTGTGATGAGCAAGACTAGAAAGGTGGTACCTCTGATCGGTAAAAATAATATCAGCAATAAAAAGAAAGCTAGAGAACAGAGTTGGAATGGTATTTTGAAACAAAAGGCCAACATAAAAAGGCGATAATATTTACTTAGCTTGGCTTCATCGGCTATTCCAGAAAAATCCCACATGAAAGCAAAACACCAAGCCTGGGCTCCTCCTCAAGACCTTGTGTGTTTGCTGCGTGTGGGGGCGGGGCTGGGACAGCGGGTTTTGCTACAGCTCTGCCCACACCGCCCTTTGATATCTTCTCAATGATCCCACTGGTCTATCTGATCATAGTGAAGTCAATTAAAAAGACAGTCATAAAACAGAACGTCTAGGCTCCTCTCATCTACATCTTCGGGAGCAGACGTCCAATAAGGTATTTATTAATATTTTATCAGACATTTTCATTTTACCCAGACCAGCACATCGGCTCCACAATGCCTCTATAACTGGGGATTCCTAATGCGAAGAGCAATTGAAGGAAACCTCAACTGTTCTCAACAGGCTCTAAGGGACTCACTCCAGCCCGGGGAGTCCACGTTCACTGGAGAGTCCCTCGTCCCATTCCACAAAATCAGAAAACTCAAGAGAAAAATAAAACGGGGCAAAGTATCCATGCACAAGTCCCCAACTAACGTGAACGACTTAATTTCTAAAAACAAAAACAAAAACGAAGGCAGCCGTTCTCACCCACAAAGTATAAATCCGTCCTCACTATCCCCCAGATAAATTTCTGCTCAGGAAGAAGAAAGAAAAGCACCAGCAGCAATGACAAGGTGTCCCTCCAGGCACAAAAACCTTTCTCTTCTGGAGCCACCCGAAGAAGAACTCACATGGGATGCTTCATACGTACAAAACAAAATAAACTGCCGAACCACCTTGTCATGATGCAAAGCATGACAACTGGAGTGAATGACACGCTCTCATCAACAGCGGATCCATTTCACAACCGACTCCATGCGGCCCTTGTCACCTGACATGTAATTATGGAAAACATGGGCTTTCTTAAGCTGACATCGACTTGCAGTTCTGATTGCTGGAGTGTTCTGCACAGCGGGGGACAGGGACCTCCACGGAACGGGAGACAGCCCCACAAGGGCCAGGGCAGCTAAGGACAAGGACAGTGGCCAGAGCATCCACTGTGCAGCGCAGGATGGGAGGGGCCGGGCAGCCACATCCCACACCTTTTTAATTACCTTCATAATACAAGGAAAACTTGAAGAACGTGATTTTTTTAAAAACCCACTGAATTGGTAAGCCCATGACTCTTGATCTATGCATTCAAACTACAACACAGATTTCTTGCGTCACATCCCAGGCACGGATGTAGACATTCAGGACACAGGAGCTAACACCCACCCCACCCCCCAACGAAAGTTCCATGCTCCGGTAATTCACTTGACCTCTGGCCTGCCCCATGTCTGGGGTCCATTTCTGTACCATCCGCACAAACCAAGTCTAGCTCCTGTTTCCCTAAGCACCTTCCCCATCCGTCTGAAAGCAATGGTTCTCAGACGTGTGAACCGTGGAGCCCCTCTAGTCCCTGAGGCTCTTCAGCTGCATCTGGGAGGTCAGACTACGTTCATAATAATCCGAAGACCCCATCTGCCTGTTGAACTGTGTCAGTCGTAGAAATGCGACAATGTGTAAAACTGCCTGGGCCTTAGGGCAAAGCAAGGCAGGAATTGTGCCACACACGGCAGTTAAATAAGTAGATAAATAAAATAATAAAAACTAAAGATAGGTAGATAAGATGGTTTCTGTTAATGTCCTGGATGAAGAAGCAAAAGTAACGAATTGTATTAAATCTGGGGCCTCGAGCACGTACTCTCTGCCGCCCCGTGGGACGGAATGGGGAGCACGCAGAGCCCCCGCTGCTGCATGTATTGCCTGGGAAAGCACCCCTAACACAGGGTATGAGGTGCACAAGCCGCTTTGTTCACAAAACATGGCCTGGTACTTCAGAGAGTGATACACACAGTCCAGCTCTCCGGACACGGCTGTGTGCTAGACGCTTTCCAGGAAAGGGACACCATGGGCCCGCTTTCAAGGAAAGCAGCTGACACACGGATGAGAGTCCAGCTTCTGTGCAAAGCGTAGACTTTCTGAAAACGTGTACACCCCTGTGCACCGTGAAGGTGACAACTTCCCTACATTGAAAGGTTCTTCTATAATTGGTGACGTGATTTTTTTTTTAATTGCAAGATAAAATGTAACAACACTTGGGGAGATGTTCCAAATGATTGATGCAGGATCTTTAAAACCATACACAGAATGGAATTTTAGAAGTTCATCTGTATGGTTTCAGAATCCACATCTCAACCAACCTTTAAGAAACCACCACTTGTTTGTTAGCCATAGTATCAAAGAAGAAGATCCACAAAGAGCTAAAAACAAATTAAAACACTCCCGTTCCCACTCTTTTCCCACCCACATATCTGTGGGAGGCTGGATTTTCATCATATGTGGATTTTCATCATACGTGGCAACCGGAACAACGTATCACATCAGAATGGATGCAGATGCAAAGATGAGAACCCAGCTGTCTTCCATTATGCCAGATATTAAAGGCAGTTTTATATAAAGGTATAAAAAATTACAAAACACTTCTTAGGGGCACCTGGGTGGCTCAGTTGGTTAAAACTATGCCTCAGGCTCAGGTCATGATCTCAGGGTCCTGGGATGGAGTCCTGCATGGGGCTCCCAGCTCAGCAGGGGGCCTGCTTCTCCCTTTCCCTCTGCCCCTCCCCCACACTCTGCTCTCTCTCTCTCACTCGCTCTATCTCAAATAAATAAATAAAATGTTTAAAACAAAACAACAACAACAAAAAAACCAAAATACTTCCTAATAAGGTTTCTTTGGGTTTGGAAAATGGTAACTTTTGATAAAAATAGTGTTTATATTAACACGAATTCGTTATTTTTAATTTAATAATTTTTTTAACTCTCTTGGTTTTTATTTTTTATTTACTTATTTTTTTTAAAGATTTTATTTACTTATGTGAGAGAGAGAGGATAAGAGAGAGCATGAGAGCGGGGGGGAGGCTCAGAGGGAGAAGCAGACTCTCTGCTGAGCAGGGAGCCCGATGCGGGACTCGATCCCGGGACTCCAGGATCATGACCTGAGCTGAAGGCAGTCGCTCAACCAACTGAGCCACCCAGGCGCCCGGTTTTTATTTTTAATATAATAAACATCACTAGATATAACCACATAAACAAAGCTCTCTGGAGTCCTCAATAAGTTTTAAGAGTGTACAAAAGTCCCGAGACTACAACACTCAAGAACCACTATCTTAAAAAGGAACATTTAGACGGCAACTCCCACGGGGAAACAGATTTGAGAAATAAAGCAAGTAAGCTAACATTTCTTAATCATCAGATGACAATGCAAAAAGCAGGTCCATCTTCACTCATTAAGCCAAATATACATTTATGGAGGTTTCTCTTTAAGGACAAATGGTTAAAGTATTTACACATTTGGATCTCCATTAATCTCCTATAAATTTCCCAAATGACTAGTCTTGTGTGACGCTACAGTAACACTGTGTGTAAATTCACCCAATTAGCTCACTGACACTTGTACATTCTCCCAAATTCACTAACATCCACTGCATTGTCTTTTGCCACCATTGGCTGAGAGACTTCCCACTGAATTATTGATTTTCTGCCAATTAATTACCATAGTAAGATTCAGTTGGGCTTATCTCTACAGAAATTATCTCTTTTTCCCGTCTCACTGTTTCTTGTACCCTTTAAAGTCTGTTGGGGAATCAAATTAATTGGAAGCCTTAAGATGAGATCCTGAATTCTAAAAATATCCTTGGCATAACTTACAAACAGCCCAGTTGTCAGAAACTTAAATGGACAAAGACCTATTTTTCCCCGGATTACAGACTTTGATGCTTTTCACTTAGATCTTCCCTCAATTCTCTGTCAATTCAGCAACTTCACTATATGAATCTTGGAATAAATCAGTTGTGCTGACCCCAGGCGGAGACTGATAAGCACATTCATGTCTATACTCTTAATTCATAAGAGTGGCATGCTTGACCATACAAAGAAAAATAAAAAACAAAATATTCTCATTATTTATGGGAAAGCATGGAAATCTAGGAGAAGAAAAAATAAGGTCTAATTCCCAAAATAATAGGTGCACAGCTAAATGGACACCCCTGCAGCAACTCCTACATCACCCACTCTAGGATTTAGATGCCACAGCAAAACAGAGAGCTCATCTCTGTCTCAAGCAAAGGCTTCCTCTGTTGGGCCTCCACAGCCCACCTGAATGTACGTGCAACCCTGTCCCCTGGCTTGGAATTCCATCTCTCCCATCCTCTTCCCCACCAGGGAAACAAGACACCTAGACACCTCAGGAGACCAGGCATGGGATAGGCCATCGTCCTCATCTCCCCATTCCCACACACTCTCCCCTCTGTCTCAGGCGTGGGGCAGGAAAGGGAGGGGCTACCAGGCAGGGTATTTAAAGCCTCCAGAATTCATTTCAAGAATATCCATTATGACTTTTCTTGGTTGCTCTAAAATGCGGGTATCACCGATCTGAGCAGTGAGATTCAAGAAGTCTCTATTTTCAAGAAGCAAACCAATTAAGCCAAAGTGTAAATACAGAAGAATGAGAAAGAGAAGAAAGAAATTTAACTCAGCCATAGCACTGACATTAACAAGGCTGCTGGAGGAAGAAAGAAATTTTGAGTTTATATACCTTCTTTTCTGGAAAGAGGAAGATACAGAGAAAAAAACACTGTGGACTTGGTATCAGATGTGACTTTGGACCCCAGCCTCACCCCCCTGGAGCACAGAGCACAGGACCCCACCCACAGGACATGCCAGGAAGGGGGAACCAGTCCCACCTTCCTCCTATACCCAAACCTGCACAAAATGGAAAAATTGGCCCTGCGCTGAAAGACAGTGAGATCTTCCAACTCACAGCAGACCAAAATCACCACATCAAACAGCAAATTCATTAATGTGCACGAGACAAAGGAAACTGGGATAGAGAAGCAATCCTTTAAGGAGAGAACTGAAATTCATCAACGAAAACACAGATAACACCAACAGGGAGGTCTGTGCTTTGTCATACAGTTTGGAACAAACAAAAGGTACTAAACCTTGAGTAAGTGAAGGTCTGCTTAAAGGAAAAGCTGGAAAGTCAGAACACGGCTCGTCTAGAGGTGTGGGTTGGGGTTCGGGGGAGAATGGCAGAGTGTTCCCCATGCCTCTGCCCCCTCCGCACCCATGAAGGCATCACCCCAAATGGGAATCATGAGAACACAGTCAAGTGTATGTGAATGCAGAGACTTAAGTGAAACAAAAATGAGTAACTCTGCCTATTACACAAATGTTTC
This sequence comes from Mirounga leonina, assembly GCF_011800145.1. Lineage (NCBI taxonomy): Eukaryota > Metazoa > Chordata > Mammalia > Carnivora > Phocidae > Mirounga > Mirounga leonina. The sequence goes on from NW_023270380.1 coordinate 3,450,169, forward strand.
ACTTGGGATTCTCTACCTCCCTGACCAGACTGGAAAATAAATCAACGGTTTATATTTCAGGGAGGGGTTTTAAAAAAAAATGAGTAGGGAAATGTTCCACATGGGTCAGCAGGGGACTGGAATCAATCCTGTAACATGTGGACTATAAGCAGGGTTGTGCGGACTGTCCCCCAGGTCTGCCCAGGGTGCAGGGGAGCAGGCGGGCCAGGTAGGGGCCGGGTGGGGGGTGGCACCCAGCGCTCCGAGCGGACCAGACAGGACAGCGGGGGGTGCGAGGGGCCTGCCGGGCAGACCCTCCCAGGCCAGCTGCCCCTTGCCAGGATGCTGGGATGCGTGTGGCCAGTTGTGTCTTCAGGCAGAGATTGGCTTCACCTTTAACCTGGAACTGCTGGACTGTCTAGCACCTTTGCCTCTGTTCTTGTTTCTGTCTTGAAGCTCTCCCTGTTGGCCTCCTGATGCAGTTTACCCACTGACGTGGCTTTCTGGTCTCCCTCATGAGGCCACAATAAGATAGAGGCTAGGAGAGTCAGAAAGATAGGGCGCCTTCTGGAAATGAGGGGCCTTGTGCCAAACAACTCCTCACCAAGCGGCCGGGGAACAGGCATCCTTTCTCCTAAACAGCTGAGGGGACAGGGCTACACATCCCACTGATCTTTGCACAGGAGGAACTAAAGTCATTTCTCACATTTCAATCTTTAAATTTACTAGAATATGCTAAGCCTCTCACTTTAAGAAAATTAAAAACCCAGTAGAAATGGCACCACTTGCACCAGGGCCACGCCCATGGGCGTCTCCGGTGGGACAGTCCTCCTGACTCCACGCACCGAGCCCATCCCTTCTTTCCTGCTCCTCGCTGGCGACACGGGCCACCAGGATCAGGGGAAAAGATTAACTATTTCCAGTAGTCTTCCACTGAAAATAAACCACCAGAGAAAGGGAAGGAAAAGAAGAATGCAAAATTATCAATTCTCAGACACACACACACACACACACGCTCTCAGAGGCTGTCTGAAAGCAAAAGGAATATTTAGCACAGACATTTGCAGACACTTACTGTCTGAATTAAAATGGGAAGCAGCAGAGATAGGAGTCACTGAATAATTAGCAGTGACGACAGTTTTACTCTGCAATCTGCCAGATACAATTACTTTCGCTCCATCTCTGGAGGTAAACACATCTAAACTGGTAGAGCTGAATGGGACCACCTGCCACGTATTTTTTTAAAGGTTCTTCATTTCGGGATACGTTTGTGGCCACCTAAAATGTTGACGTCTGAAAAAAAAAAAAAAGAGTCATGTTCTATTATAAATTATGACTGCTAGTATGGAATCAAAATAACTTCTGGTTTATATGTGAAAATCAAACAAGAGCTGATTTATCAAGCTGTCTATCCACTGGTGGCCTGAAGGCTTTAGAAGGACCAAGAAGAACTTCCTGAATCATCCAAGAAAGGCATGTTGACTCTTAACCAAAAACTTGGTAAACTGCGAAGCTTTCTAGAATTAAAAATATATATATATTTTTCAGAACCTTCCTTAAAGACCTTAGAAAACTAGCAACAAGACTAATTTCTTACTATCAAATAGAAAGGAACACTAATATTTCAAACTTTGGTGTATCCTTTCTATATGTTCACCATGCAAGAAAGAACCCTGGAGTGAAAATGGCTTTTCTCTCCTTAAATCCTACATTGTGCATTCTTTTCTGTTGCACAACTCGAAAAACGGAAGGGGGGCAAATTCTTTGTAAGTAATGAAGAAGGTTAGCCCCTTCCCCACAAGAGATTCTCATAGGAAAGAAGCCCAACTGAGGGCTTGGACATAGGCAGGTAAATCCAAACTCTTTAGGAGACTCAGAACCAGCTGCAAAATGAATCCAAAGAACGTCTTTTCAGGGGCTGCATAAATTATTACGTTTCCTAAAAAACACTTCCTAACAAACACAAAACAACATTCGAGAGAAAAACAAGAAGCTATTTCCTCTGAGAGTTCTAAGTCAAATACTCTACTCCCCCACCAAGATGCCTTCAAAATGTTAAATTATCTGGTCCAACTCCTGCCTAACAGTCAAGAAATGTTCACTGGCTTAATGGGCCCTGTTTACAGTGTCCTTGCTGTGTCCAGAGACAGGGGCTGGAGGCAAGGAGCCAGCCCCAGTCAGCCCCACCGACCCCACAGGCTGCATGCATTCAGCCTATGCGCCAACACTAACCCACTTTTCCGGATATTCCTGAACGTTAAGTGGGCTATTAACTAGAGGTGTTCCTTTTAAGACCCAACATAAAGACTACATTACATAAAAATAAAAAAAAAAAAAAAAAGTATATGTAGCTCTGTAGAATAAGGCATTCTGAAACAACTCTCGGGAAAGATTTACTGTCTCTAGGGTGCTTTTCATAAAATGATTTATTATGGTTTCGCTAAAATGATTAGAGAAAAAACGTTCCAAAATATCTATAAAACGTTGCTAGGCATCTTGAAAGTTAGCAAAGTGGCAAGAATTTTCCAACAAGTTGTCAAAATAAAATGAAAAGATAGAGATTCTCAGCAACACAGAGAACAAAATAAAGATATCCCATTAAAAAAAAAAATCCTCTTGTGAAATAAGCAATATTCACAGAGCTATGATGAAGATCTTTAGAAAAGTTGACTTGTAGCAGGCAAGCAGTGGACCACCTGGCCTAAGGGATGTTTATTCTCTGTGGATACACCAAGAGCAGAGACCCTGCCTGGGCAGGCCCAGGCTGGCTCTTCTGGATGGTCAATGCTAACCCACACAGGCAAGCTCAGGCCCCTCACACAGCTCCACTCAGCTGCTCCCAGGGGCCGGAGCTCTGACCCTCTAGCCTCCTGTGTCTCCCAGGAGACTGGTCCCAGCCCCGATACTTCTTAAAGCCCCTCCCCCCTCCAATCTTTCAGTGGCCTCATTCCATCACCCCTCCTGGCTAAAACAGACTTGTAGGGCATGACTCCAATTCCACCTGATAACAGAAAACACAAATATAAAACAGGAACTAAAGGAGAGGGGAAAGGAAAATGTGGCTAGAGCTACGAAGTGGTTAAGGCCCGTGATGGGGGAGAAGGGGCAGTGAATGAAAGTGAGCAGCTGGTCCTGGGAAGAGAGTAAAAACACAAGGAGAAGTTGAGTCAGAGGGGCTCGTGCCAAAGATGAAACATCAAGGGAGACACTGGCTAACACCCAGAGGGGCCCTGGCAGGGATTCTTCATAACCTCACTTTATGCCCCAATCATCCATTCCAATAGCTCTGTCTGGAGCAACTGTGACCGTATAATTTTGTTCCAGAAAATTCCATCTTCATTCTCTCTCTGGGAGAAACACCTTGGCTGGCCCAGCACTAAAGAGAGCCATTCAGTTCTTTCTCCAGTCTCGTTGTAAGCATTCCCTTTAAGGTTTTAGGAACATTAGTAGGCTCCAGTGTTCACTAAAGCCTCTCCCAAGCCAACCACACTAAATGGCCTGAGTCTCCCAAATTTAATAGGCTTTTTCTGAGATCTGGTCAGAATCTCTCCTGATTCTAAAACCATTTAACTTGTCTAAAAATTCCAAGTCCTGGAAATCAGAAAGAGTGTCAATAACCCCAAAAGCTCAAAGGGGAAGCCCCCGAGCTCCCCCAGGCTGTCCTGATTCTAGGTGATGGCTTCGACCCAGAACAGGTACAGGTGGTCTTGGCCACGGCCTCGTGTTACAATCACCTGAAGAGCCTTCAGGAAGTCCGGGCACCCAGGCCCCTTCCCTTGGATTAAATCAGAACCTCTGGGATGGGGCCCGGGCATGCATCATTTTTCAAATGTTCCCCCCATGATTCTCATGTGCGGACAAGTCAGAGAAGACTCTTCCTGAACTCTAGTGAAGGCTCTCATACCGGAGATCAGGAATGGCTAACGTGATCAGAGCTGGTTCCTCCTGAGCAATTACAGCGCCCTTTGCAGGCATCACCTCATTTCCAACCTTCGGCTGCCCTGATCAGTGGTCCACTGGCGAGGGAGGGTAGAGCTGGGCCTCCATGTCTCTCTTGTCAACTATTCCCTTTTCATTCATGCAAAAAATACTTACTCCCACCTCATGTAATTTCCAGTCCAAAGAGCACAAAGCCATGGGGGCAGCGACGGTCTTACTCTAATCAACTGGCTAAAAACCAAACAAACAAACAAAAACCATAAAGGAGAAAAATGTCAACGTCTGAGTCCCTAACCACAGTTAAAGGTCTAGCAAAAAGTTTCAACCTGAGCCGAGCTCCCTCCAGCCCCCCAAGCCCCCTGTGAAGTGGACGAGGAGCAAGGACATGCGAAGGTCGGTGGCCCACCACTCAGCTACTGCTGTCGCTGGCCGGATCTGGACTCATTTTCAGCTGTCACCTTCCTCACAAAGGACAGAAGGCTTGGGGACTGGACACTTTCTCCCAGCGCACTAATCTCATTCCATCCAGCCCTAACTGGGCTTGAGGTCTGCAAAGTCATCTTTTGTGCTCCCTCTGACAGTAGGGGTTTTCAGAACCCTGACTTTCATATAAACTGTCTAAATTAACTTTTCATGAAGTCGGGCTAGGGGAGACACTATGGGTTGACTTTCAGGTAGCCTTAGAATTAGTGTCTCTGTGGCGAAATGACCATTTTCTTCCAATCAATATGCTCATCAAAAAAAGTAAAAACTGGGGCGCCTGGGTGGCTCAGTTGGTTAAGCGACTGCCTTCGGCTCAGGTCATGATCCTAGAGTCCCGGGATCGAGTCCCACATCAGGCTCCCTGCTCAGCGGGGAGTCTGCTTCTCCCTCTGACCCTCCTCCCTCTCCTGCTCTCTGTCTCTCATTCTCTCTCTCTCAAATAAATAAATAAAATCTTAAAAAAAAAAAAAAAGTAAAACTGACTTTTGGAGACATTTGAAATTCGAGCTTTATTCCTTTAAAAATTTCAAAGGCAAAAAAAAAAAAATCCCACTTTCATTATGAAATCATCATGCCATGCTAGCTTAGAGGATCAACGGGGTCCACAAACAGTAACAAACCAGTGTTAACTAGGTGAGAATATTAATCCTGTCTTCCACAATGTCTGACAATTACCTGGAAAGTTCCACGGCTGGGAAAGAAGTAAGTGGCTTCCCTCGCTATCCCCACAACTGCTCTGCTCGATTCAGGCAGTCCTGGAACATACTGAGCGTTCTGGGGTCCCTGCTCCCTTGTGCTCATCCCTCTCCCCTCATAAAAACCACCCAAGGCAAAGAGCACTGCACTGGAAGAGTCTCTCCCAACACTCCCGTGACTATGGGAAAACTGTCCCAAATATGACACAATTCCAAACTGACAATGACACTGGTTCCTATTTTGCTGAAAGAACCTCAAAGTGCAGGCTCAATCAGAGCATAGCACAACTGAGCCCCAAATCACAGGCAAGGAAGGATCCTAACATGATTTTCAGGTCACTGAAATTACTGATGCTAATATGAAAAAAATTTAGAGTTTGTTCCCGAAAAATAAAACAATTCCTGGTTTAATTTTTTTTTGGGGGGAGGGGGGTCAACTAATGTATTCTAAAATACCCATGTTCCTATGGAGGAAGGGTAGGGTACTCTGCTACTTCAATTCAACGAATCACCTATAAAAGTATGGTCTCTCTATCTGGAGAGGCAACAGTTGATGGTTTCGATATTAAAACGAGCACTAGAGAGAAAAGTAGTAAGAATATAAGAAGCCTACTGATAGTGAGAATTTCACTTCCCAAAAGGACACGGCAACATAATATTGTTGAGTTTGTGAATGCAGCTCACATTAAAATGTAGCATCTATACCAACCCCACCCCCCCACACACACAACTAGGATACCAGAATTTGCTGCATGGCTGGTTTGTCTGAAAGTCAGTTATTAAAATATATTAGAAACATTTGGAATTTAAAAGACATACCCTTGGGGCACTTGGGTGGCTCACTTGGTTGAGCATTCAACTCTTGGTTTCAGCTCAGGTCATGAGCTCGGGGTCGTGAGATGGAGCCCCGTGTCAGGCTCCACACTGGGCGTGGAGCCTGCTTAAGATTCTCCTTCTCCCTCTCCCTCTGCCCCTCCCCAGCTTGTGCTCGCTCACTCTCTCTTTCTCTCTCTTTAAAATAAATAAATAAATAAATAAAGTAAAAAATAAAAGACCTACTTTTACCTCATCCAGCCCACAGAAATGTGCTGACTGCCTAGCATGTCTAAGAACGTGCTGGAAAATGAGGCACCAACGGTAAGACAGCCGTGTGGTGTCTCCCTCCCCCACCAGAGCAGGCAGACTGACAGGAAGGGAGGCTATCCTCCAGGCCTGGTGGAGTGGACACAGATGCTCAGGGAGGACGGGGCTGAGTCCCGAACTAGGGAGAGGGGGTCAGTGAAGTGTTCTCAGCACTGGTGTCGGAGTTGAGAACTGAAGCATGAGCAGAGCTGGCCAGGCGAGCGTGGAGCGGCAGGGCCCGGAGGAGAGCAGATGGAGTGCCCCCCCCGCCCCGCAGGAAGCAGCGTGGCAGGACCGGGTCCGGGGACGGAGGGGGGTTAAGGCACAAGGTGGGGACAGTGCATGCAGCAGAAGCCAGGCAACAACACCCTCTCTGGTGGCTCTGGAGGCGTGGACTCCAACCTAAAGAAGTGACGGGATTTGTCTGGAGTCCAATCACTCAGACTATGGCTCCTTGTAGTGACAGTGGAGACTAGAAATTTCAGAGGTAGGATCAGAACCCCAAACATGAATTCCTTCCAGCAAGGCTGAGTCCCAGGCACCTGAAACAACACTTTAGAAATGCAGATAAACACCTCATTTAAAAAATCTGGTTCCCGGGCGCCTGGGTGGCTCAGTC